>NC_056735.1:423664319-423978423 GCF_019279795.1 Protopterus annectens
ACAAGAAAGGTCCCAGGACTGAGCCTTGTGGGACGCCACTTGTAACTGGTTTGGAGTCTGACATGGCTCCAGCAATTCTAACCATGTGGGTTCTGTCCTTGAGCCAGTTTGCAACCCATCTACTGACATAAGGGTTTATATTTAAGCTGGTGAGCTTATCTATAATGCCCGAGTGGGGTATTGTATCGAAGGCTTTTGCGAGGTCCAGGTAGGCTTTGTGGACCACCTTCCCCTCGTCAATGGCCTTGGTGACTGTTTCAAAGAAATCGACCAGGTTTAAGAGGCAGGATCTGCCCTTAACAAAGCCAAACTGGGTAGGATCCAGTGTCTTTAGGTCCCCAATATCTTTATTTATGAGGTCCATGATGATCCTTTCCATAGCTTTGCAGACCAAGCTAGTCAGGCTTATGGGGCGATAGTTTCCAGGATCTGTTGAGGCACCACCTTTGTGGAGAGGGACCACTGTTGCTGTACACCACTCTTTGGGTACATATCCTGTAGTAAGGCAAGATTGAACAGTAGTTTTATGTTTGGGTTTAGCTCTTCTTGGAGTTCATGTAGGGCGCGCCCGGGACACCATCTGGTCCCATTGATGCTGTGTTTTTGCTTTGGAGAGCGGCTCTTACCTGAGCATCTGAGATGTCAGGGGCAGCACTCTGTTGGGATAGATATTTGCCCTTTTGGTGGGGAGAGGGGAGGAGTTTGCACTGAACCTGTCAGCTAGGATGTTGGCAATGTCTGTGGGCTCTGTATTTTTGTCATTTTGGACTAATTCTGAGCATATCTGGGAATTCCCACCCAGGTTCCTAACATAACTAAAGAAAGCCTTGTGATTATCCTTAGTGTCCTGTGCAATTTTTCTCTCGAAGCTGGCCTTAGATGATTTTATGAGTGCCCGTAGTTTTTTGTTAATACTGATCAGAGATGCCTTCCCTTTTTGGGATTTTGCTCTATCATGTAGTAGCTTCCTCCTTCTATTGTATAGTTTGTTTATGGCTGGGGTCCATGCAGGTAACTGACTGTAGTACTTGGCCCATAATAATGGGATAGATGATTTGGAATGATTTATATGTGCCATCAGGGGTTGTTGTAATGATGTTCAGCTGAACAACTGCTAAGGACAATAGAGTCTGCCCCTGTGGGTAGTGGACCATACCCGTCAACTGTGGAGAGCAGCAATGACTGATAAGACATAAGCCATCATAGTGTGTTTTGTGTAATGGGAAGTATGTATATTCCTGTGGCCAATAGCTGATGGTGGAAGTAATGCCATAATGATGGACATGTGGGTTCCACAGCCCACTTCTTGCAGGATACTCAGGTTAACCTGTATTGTGGCATGCAGGAATGCCATAGGTGTATAATAGGGTTACCTACAATCTGGCCTTACATATACCACCTAATGTCAGACTGTGTCCATATGTGGCACCTGTCTGTGTTGTAGCAAGGAAGAACAGTGCATCTGTGCAGGAAGGTGCTGTGAGATTGTGGACCTGATGTCTGAATGTACCCCATATATAGGTCTGCATATGTATATACATCTACATGTATGTCCACAAATATACAGATACCCATGTGTAGACATATATATGAATACATATAGACATCATATATATCTACACATATATAGCTATATGCCTATTTGCACATGCTACATATATACAAACACACACACACACACACACATATATGTATGTAAATACATGTCTCCTATATTACCAGTACAGTGCTGCATGCTATGTGTGAGGGAACAGCACACATAGCAATACACATAGATATCTACAGCTGTCTGAGTGTGCAACATGGATGGGTATGACACATGTGAATCCCCTTGTTGGGACCACATTGCCCTTGTCTGTAAAGTATGGAATGGGAACATGGGGAGGTGTGGCAGGTATAGTTGTGGAGGTGGTCAGGGTTGGTAGATATAGAGGACAGCATACAGGGGCAATATGTGATACATGTGGTTGGTAAAAACCCTGGATGGTGTGTGTGGTCTGTGATGTGGAAGCCCCATGGGCCCTAATATCGACACAATGGGAACAAGCCTCCTACCCACTGCTACTCACAACAGCAGTCCACATCCTGAAGGTGCCTGGCCTGGAAGCTGAGCAGGAGGAGGAGCATGCGGACCCTGTGAATGTGTATTGGGTGCCTCAAGGTGATGTAGCACATCCCACATGTGTCTGTGGAGCCTGTTATGGAACAGACCCTGGACCTGACCTCGGGGGACAAGATCATGTCTGTGTGTGCCCAAGGGGGGGGGGACATCCCTTGAGTTGGTTCCACTTGAAGGTATTGCTGGACCAGTACATGAGGAGGCCCCAGGGTAGGTCCAACATGTGATGCAGCCTGATAACATGGGCAGATGAGTTTGGAGAGGTGGTTCTGCTGGCCAATTGTACATAAACATGCTATTGTGTCACTGTTATAGAACATATGTGGGTAGTAAAAGTCTACACAATCCTGGAACATGTCCAACAGCATTCATAGATATCCCCAATAACACAGAATGTCAGATGTGCAGAAACCACATAGCAAGCATACCACAGGCATATATGGAACCATAGTGGCCTTGACAATGGCATGCAGGTGAACAGTCTGTAACAGGCCAACAATGATGATGTCTACACAGAGAACATGGCTACAAACACATTGCACAAAGTGCGGTACAATACAATATCTGCCCCACTGATAGGTAAGCTGTAGCCATACCTATTGAGTTGTGTGTACAGTTTGTTGTGGCTGATATGGTGGGGGGGGTGACAGTGATGTGTATTAAGAACTGCAGTAACTTTGCTGCATGACTTGTTCATACCTGTGCCCATCTTTATGTCTTTCAGACAAAATGTCACATGGAAGGCTTCCGGCTTACTCAGCAGCTGAGAACGACATTGTGATAAACCACCTAATCCAGCACTACCCTGTCTTGTTTGGCCGGGCCACCCATGATCAGCAGGAGCAGACCGCCCTGTGGAATGACCTAGTCCACAGGTCAGTGATGTCGGACTGCACAACTGCTGATATGAGCATATCCAGCATCATAGTTCTGACATGCTTCTCAATGCCCATCGGTGTGCTGCTGGAGTCCGGGGGGAATCACCTCACAACAGGGGGAGGCCATGCCATCCATCCCCCTCTGACACATGTGGAGGAGCTCCTAGCCAGCCTCGTGGCACCTGCCCATCCGCATAGCCAACAACTACTGGACACCATTGTGGAGGTGGGTGCTACCCACATATTGGCTGAGGAGCATGCAGGTAAGGCCACAGGGCACATCAGTAGACCACTGTTCCATAGACATCTGTACAAGTAGATCATGCATATCTGACATGTCATAGATATAGTTTGTTGCTGCATAGTAGTGATAAACAGATGTGCATATGTGGTAGTATTTTGGACATGTACTGTTGATGTATTGTAATGCTGCACCCACCCTGTAGCAATGCCACAGGTGTGGCCACTGACTTTGCATCTCTCACCCTTTTATGTAGATGAGTATGGTTTATGTTGATGCATGCCAATACAATGGGCATGTAATGGCTATGGCATATTCCATGCACACATCTAACACACCTTCCCAGAATGCATGCTGTACATGTACATGTATTGTTGCTGTTAAATGCATGGCACCACAGTGGTGACCATGTTGGGGTATTAAAAGGGTATGACAGACACCTGCATGATAACTAACATCCTGTTATTGTAGAATGTGTCCAAAGGGAGTAACATAATGGTGGGAGTCATGGCCTACAGTAAGTACATGTTTGAAACATCACCCATATAGAGTACAACACCAGTGCATATACCTGTTGGACAATGGCAACTGTTGCAGAGTTACACTATGGCATAATGTATTACTGTGGTCCACATTATCAGCTGGGACTAGGCTGTAACATGTGGTGTTCAGTGTATGGGACACTGCAAACTGACACACATGTGTAGGCCTTACTTGTCAAGCATCTGCAAAAAGGCTGAAGGTGGGGGGGTTGTCAGCTTGACAAACCAGTGCACTGCAGCAGGGATCCTAAGGATGGTATGAATGGCTATATCTGCACATAGTCAGCTTCAGGAACTGTGGCAGATATAACCCTACTACCACAGCAATAGTGACGGCAATGTGTGAATACCAAGGGATATGCACACGAGTAGACCTTGCAATCATGGAGATTAGAGGGACATGTGTAGGGCAGACTGAACATACACTGGCAAATGCAGATGGCCCATGAAAGTATACCCTGCCAGGAGTAGTGACTGCTGTAATACACATAACAATAGGAGCAACAAACTGTCATGATAAGGGTGTGCACACATATGCCCACACGGAGTGTATGTATGGTGGTTAGCATCCACACACCTAACACATTCCATAGACACTGTATGTTAAAGTACAGGACATTTGTCATATATTGGGCTTATGTACTGTTAATATATGCAGTGATGTGGTCCCATGGCAGATCAAGGAAGGGTGTGTCATATTAACAAGGGGGTGTACACTCCCCATAGCCATGGTATGCTCAGACAGTTGTCAGTGTAATAGTATTGGAGTGGTCACACATGGTCCGCTGATGTTGAGAGCTGTAAATTCAACATCAGGCATTCACAAATTACATCTGTCCACATATCATCACAGGTATGTGTTGCTGAAAAACATAGGGGCTGTGAGCATTAATGCTGACATAACTAACACAGTACTACACATTCAGCAATGGGTTGTACACCTGTGAGGTGAGGTGCACAGTACATGGCAGGGTGCAGAACAGGTGCACAGCAATACTGTGTACATGAGTGCAGTGGTATCTAGGGGAAGGGTCATCACCTAGTAACACAGCACATGCATACATGTATACTGTTGCTAGCATGGATTGTCTATAGCTGCACTGCATGCTGTTGAGTACCATATTTTATGCATGTTGACAGATGGGTAATAGCAGGACTGTTTGTACTATCATTGTGCAACCTCACCTGTATGTGTGTGTGTGTGTGTGTGTGTGTGTGTGTGTGTGTGTGTGTGTGTGTATGTGTGCATCATGGTGGGTGGTTAGTTTGTCTGTAGGGTCACTCTGGTAAAGTGGAGGGAGGTTGATGCACATAGGATGCGTGTGTGCATGTGTATGTGTTTGTGTGGGTGTCCATGTATGCACATGTGTGATTGTGGGGTTGTTCGTTCAGCAGTACCTTCCTTTGGGATCATGCAGTACATGGACATGGACTGCCACATGACACACCAGAAATACTTGTTGTGTATGTAATCACAGGGCAGCTGATAGTATAATAAGGTCTGTAACATGGAACAGGCATTGAGAGGGAAGGTAGACACCAGGTATACCCTTAATATCATATTCAGCAGAGAGGTGGCAGACAGCCCACGTATGCAGCAATACAGATGCATTGAGGATTTACTAGTCAACACCAGGGAGTATATCCATAAATTACAGTTGTCACATGATAGGCTAATTGAGCAGCATATCTGGCATGTACTGAGGAATACATACACATGACACTCCAGTGCATGATATTATGGAGTGAACATAGTAGTCCCCACATATAGAGACCATGCTCATGATGTCCGGACATACACAGGGTGAACACTGAATAACAGCAGTGAGGCCATGTAAAACCACTCTACTCAGGTCAGGCAGGTAATGCAGTAACAGGTCTTGTGTTGTGATCACTTGTCTAGGCATTTAGAAGACTGATACGTTAATGAGTGGTATCAATGAGTGCATGTTACCAAGTGTGATGCAGGATAGGGAACATATGGGAATATACATGGGACTGTCTGTAAAGTCATGGACAGGTAGGTATTAAGATGGTGTGTGTGTGTGTGTGTGTGTGTGTGTGTGTGTGTGTGTGTGTGTGTGTGTGTGTGTGTGTGTGTGTGTGTGTGTGTGTGTGTGTGTATGTGTGTACTGTTATGCAATGCTGTACAGGTCTTAAAGTGCATTTATTGTTTTCCACCACAGGTGGCAAGGTGGGTCAGGGTCCCTCCTGCATGCAATCTGATGTTGGTGTCCATACAGACACTGAAGATGATAACAGTACTGTTGAGGCACAGGTGGGGTTGTCCAGGGCCGAAACAACACTATCACATGACATCCCCCTTTTAGCCACCCCAATCCTGCACACAGTTTCAGTGCCTATACATACCCCATCACCAGTGGCCATAGCAGAGGGACAGCTGGTGTTTGGTGGCAGTGCACAGGAAAGTGTGGTAACCATGCCTACATTGTCTGGTCACAGCAGGCATAACCAGTTGTCCGGCAGGGTACCACATAGGCAGATGTCTCAGGGGGCTTGTGGTAGGGCCGCTGGTCACATGCCCGTTTCAGATGCGACACAGCTGGTACCAGCAGGTGCATGCTTCAAGCTGTCATGGTGGCACAGGCATGTATGGAACATTACACCAGACAGGGCCTGAGGCTGCAGAGGGCTGCTCTCACATCTGCAAGTGACAACTTCTGTGAACTGTCTAGTGCATTCTATGTGTGTACTGAGTTCATGGATAGATGGTCTGGTGAGATGATAGCTCTCATTGACTGTGGTTTGTCCATGCTTGAACATGTGGTGAGAGTGTGGTGATGGCCGTGTGGAATAGGCCAGCAATGCCAACAGCTGGCAGTCAATGTGGAAGTGCTAGGACACCAAGGGGCTCCTGTAGTGGTAGTACCAGCCCCAGAACTGTGGGGGGGCACTGTCCACACCACAGCAGGCCACGAGCATGTGGTCCTGGCCAGTTCCAGGAGGGACCTGGTTTCAGCAGACATTTGTTATCATCAGGTGAGAGTAGCACATCGAGGCCTGTACCTGGATATGCCCATGGAACCATTGGCAGGCACAGTCCCTGTGTCCATAGCTGAAGGCAGTGAACTGCACACCTCACCAGGTATGGTCTGCAGCTGTCCATAAACACCGTTGTAGGGCAGCCATATGGCAGAACTGTGTGCATGCTTACCCACAAATTATACAAACACACCTAGGGCAACCCCATACCTACACACACCACATACCCATGCTCAGTTCACCTCAATACACCCCTCACCCACACACATGGTGTCAAATGTATGGCCCACACTCGGCCTCAGGCAAACCAACACACCCTGTGCATATGATGATACCTGTGCCACATCCCTGTCATCCATGCCATTGATGCAGGGATAGGCTAATATGGTTCTGATGCATATGGTGACTGTACTACAGTGTACTAAAGTACTGCAGCGTAACATGTTGTCAGGAGTAAAGTGTAATGCATATATGTCAAGTAGTGTAGCCATCCAACAATAATGCATTATAGCTGTTAGTAACACTGGTTGATTGTGGTCTCTATAATGTTATCTATTTGTGTTGTAGGTGTACATGTGTCAGCACAAGGATGGTCTACAGTCATATTCCACAACGGGGTATGACACCATGGTTGTGACATGTCTGGTGTACATGTCACAGGTTTGTAAAACAGTTACTGTCTGTGCCACATGGACAGGTGTCCCCCTGGGATGTGTATAATCTGCAACCTGATATAGACCCATCAACATACACGCACACTGTTACTTGGCAACACTGGGACTAGACACCTAACTAGGTAATGTAGTGATACTGAAGTGTGTGGCTTTCATTGCACACACCACACAGCGTTTAGGGTGAGGTGTGTTCCAGTTTACATGTTACATGCAGAACATCCCCAGACATGTACAGTATGGTAATGGGGGATGTAATGGGTGTATATGGACAATACATAGTGTGACATACCTTCATATACAAATTAACAGACACATAACAGGCAGACACATGTCTGAGAGGCCTGGGCCTATCGCTGCTAACTAACTTGACCATGTGTCCAATGTGTTACAGGTAGGCTGCACACAGCACATGCATACCTGGCCTGGATTGCGGTATCTGTTATCTGTATGGTTTATTGTGACAGTGGTAACCATAACGTGATACATGGGACATATACCATGTGTACCTTGGTGTAATGACAGTGTACACAGCACCCACAGCCCCCCAGTGGATATTGTACTCCCTGAAACCCATGATGACACTCTGATATACCTACCATCACACATTGCCCATGACTGCAATACAACTACATCTAATGCACATGCCACAGGCATAGTAGGGTGTTGCATTGTCATGCCTCACCTATGGGCAACAACAACACTATCTGAATTATTGTGTGGCAATGGGTATTGTAATATTAGTATGTGACCTTGGAATGCAGTACCCTACAGATATACAGATATGCATACATACAAACACACGTGATAGAACTCAATGGGTACTGCAAGGCTCATGTAGCTGGTATGAAGAGGAGCTTAACAGGGTACATGTAATGTCCCATACAGTAGCTCTTTTTGAAATTACTAGTATCGTTTAAAATTATTTGGGACTCCATGAATTTGCAATTTTGGCAATTTGGTCCATCTTATGTTCTGGGTATTCCCATGATAATGGTTGGATCTTAACATCTGATTTTTTATTATTTTTTTGTAGTAAAGGTTTTTACTAGGTTACTATTTCATCTAGCCAATGTCTTATCAGAATTTTCCATGTGTTAATTGTCGTAGAATTTCTTACGATTAAATAACAATGTTTATGAATGTCATGTCAGTTCACCAGGCATAACCTGATTTTACATTTGATTTTGATGCACCTTGTGTTTCTGACTCCTACATTTTGTGGACCAGCTATGGATATTTTTGACTAAGTAATTATTTGGTACCCTGAATATTTTGCTCATATGGTCTTTTCTAGATTGCTCCCCGGTTATAATACAGTGTATGGTCTCTTTTTATATGGGATAGGTGACATATGTTGTTGGTCTACTGTGAGGTCTTACCACTTTGATAAGTAAATTCAGCTAATATTTTACTATATGGTACCTTGACATCCCTCTTACTCTCCCTTTTGCCAATTACTACTCTGGGGGCTCAGCACCATTTGTTGGATTATCTGGCTTTTTAAACTCAATTAGAGACGTAGCCCACATCTTTACAGGATTTTGGAGCTATTATAGTCTCTTTATTACAATATTTGATGTAGTGGTTTCTGCTATTATTGTCAAAGTGTTTGGTTTTGTGCCCTATCTATTATGGTGTTGTTAATTAGGTTCAATAAATGGATCTTCTAAATTTGGTCTCAGGTCTATCTTCAGACCACGAGGACCTAAGAGCTTTTGGTCTTGGATCTGCCATTGATGGCTCTAACTTGGAAGATCCTCTTGGTCCTGAAACCATTTGTAATTTGGGCTTTGACAAATTACACAAACATTTGAGGTCGCTTAGATCGAATGTTTGGCATGCCAAACTATTCAAAGCCTACATTGCTAAAGACATTACGCCTCGCAGCTTAAGAGTCAGAATCCAGCCTTTGGTGGGGGAAATTGATGATGAACTCTCTAATGAATGGGCTGACATTCAACATCAAGCCAGCATGTCATTTGTAAAAGCCCTAACCAAATACTATGAATGGGTAATTGACAAAGAGGTAAATGTAGTCTTGGGGTTGGTCAATGAAGTTAAACCATTCGAGGCTGAACCTTTTTTTGCTAAAAATCTTACCAAAGTTGCTTCTGACCTCAGTAATTTAGAAGTACAACTAAAATCCAAGAAAATTAAAAAATTTAACAGAGACCAATCCGATTATCAGGGGAGCAACCCCTTCAGTACAACCAAACATGTTAAATTTCATTCACAACCCAGTCGACCTTCAAAAAGGAAGAGACCCAAATCCATATTGAGAAACCGCATCTCTGATACAGGTTCATCTACGGATAAATTTCCATCCTGTCTTGAGAATGACACACAGACTGCATCAGGGTCACCTTCTCCCAAAAGATCTTTGTCAAGTGTCCCTTTAGGCACAAATATCAAAGAGGGGGTAGGAAACATAAAGCAAATAAACAGTATCCAGGGTCTGCTCAAATTGGCAATGCAGAATTAGGGGTTTCATTTAACCAAAATGTCTTAAATTTATCAGACCATGTTTTAACACCAACTGAGTTGAGTGTTCTTAATAAAGGATTAACATTTGTGCCAGTTTTTTTGTCCCTGAAGATTCTTTTGCTCAAGATGTTGTATCCTTTTGTAGACTGCTTAATTTGAGATTCTTTTGGTTCATCTAATAACAATAGTGTTTCTGACAAATTTGTTTACCACAAATCACAATTTTCACCCCCTATGCATCCTGCTGTTTTACAATTTCAGAAGAACATTCTCAAAGATCTACATTATGTAAGATCAGAATCTCGTTTGAAATTTAATAATATTTCTATTCCAGAAAAACATGCTACACAAGATTTACAGAACAATCATCAGGTTGTTATTATTTTAGCTGACAAAGGTGGAGCTGTCGTGATTTTAAATTGGCTCAACTATGACCAAGAAGCTAAGAGACAACTATCTGATAGGAAATATTATGCTGAGATGGTTATGAATCCCACCATGAAATTTAAAAAAGAAATTGAGGAGTTTTTGTTGCATGCTAAAGAAGCATTTATCATTGATAATGATTTGATGCAACAACTTTTGGTTCATGATCCCATGAACCAATATATTTACTTTTTGCCTAAGATTCATAAAGATCCCATTCATCCCCCAGGTAGGCCTATTGTGTCAGGTAGGGGTTATATTACCAAACCGTTGTCCCTTTTTCTCACCAAACAAATCAAACCTTTGTTGTCTTTGATACGGTCACGTCTACGTGACACAACTAATTTTTTACAAATTATTTCTGACTCACAACTTGAACCAGAATGGCGTATGTGTACCTTTGATGTTAGTGCCCTTTATACCAACATTCCTCATTCTGGTGGTCTTGAGGCATTGTCCTACTGGTTGAATATTTCTGGTTTATATTCTATTGAATATAATGAATTTTTGCTTGATATGGCTGCTCATGTATTAACAAATAATGTCTTTTTTTACCAAGAAACTTGTTATTGGCAGACCAAAGGAACGGCTATGGGGTCATCATTTGCCCCCATTTATGCTGATTTATTTATGGCTTATGTCGAAGAAGATCTTATTTACAATAAGAATAACAATATGTTTCTGAATCAATTGGATATTTGGAGACGCTACCTTGATGACCGTTGGTCAATATGGACAGGGGATCTTGTTGAATTGTTTGAATTTTTGGCATATTTAAATAATAATAAATGGGGTCTTCAGTTTACATTACATTATGACACCAATGTTATTACTTTCTTGGATGTTTTAGTTACAAGATTACCCGACAACACTTTAGGGGCTAAAGTTTATAGAAAACATCCAGAATACAACACAATCTTACATGGATCGAGTTTTCATCCACCACATATTGCCAAAAATATACCTAAATCACAATTAATCAGAATGAAAAGTATTTGTTCCGATGAGTCTTCATATCAGGAACAAAGTCGAGATCTCACCAATAGATTCAGATGTAGGGGTTACAAAATGGGCCATGTTTTTGATGCCAGTAGCAAGGTTGGTACAATGAGCAGGGATGAGTTATTGTCCTATAAGGAGCAGGATAATATGGTTTCACAACCAATCAGGTTCACCACTACCTATGGTAGGAATTCCGATAACCTTATCCAGAGTATACACAGGCATTGGAACATCTTGCAATATGATCATGAAATAGCCAACATTATTCCCAATAAATGCCTTTTTTCTTTCAGAAAAGGAAAAAAATTAAGTAGTTGCTTCAATCATTATAAACATACACATGAGCATGGCAATTTGGAACTGATTCAAACCACACTCACAGGTGGCATCCCTTCAGGCTGTTACCCCTGTGGTCATTGTGTCAACTGTAATAAAATATGCAAAACAAAGCAATTGTCCAGCAAAAATTCTCCTATAGTGTATGATATTAGGTTTTTTGCCAATTGTAGTACAGATTGGGTTATTTATCTGGCTACATGCACATGTGGGGCATTTTATGTGGGACAAACGTCCAGACCATTAAGACTTAGGATCTCTGAACACATCAGTAACATAAAGAAGGGTAGAGTACACAATGCTCTATTTAAACATCAGGTAGTTCATCCAACTGCTAATTTCTTATTTACCATTATTGACACTATCAAGAGTAACAAACAAAATAAAACTGGCTGGCATTCTCTATTGTGTTCCAAAGAGAAAAAATGGATTATTAAGTTAGGTGGTTTATTTCCACCAGGATTAAATGAACAGTTTTAAGTGTAACCAATCACATTGTTTTGTTTGATATTTAAATGACAGTTTTTGAGTGACTTCTTTTACATTGAGGAAGGCTGTGTGTATTAACCAGCCGAAACCGGTCTGTGTACTTTTGCTGTCTTTATTGCATTATTCATTAAATGCACTTATTCACCAGGATTTGGTCTGCTGGCTGCCTCTTTTGTATATTTGCTTGTTTATCTTCAGCCATGCAGTTGCTTCCACGCAGAAAGTTCTTTTTTACTGCCATACAGTAGCTGCCACAACTGACTATGGCAATGGGTGTTGTGGTGGTTGTGAAGGCCCTCATGGAATTTCCAAGTACAGGTGTGCTAACAGGCAGACACTGGTATACTCAGTAATGCACATGTATACATGTGTCAGTACTTGGGTGCATCGCTGCAGGTGGTCATAGCTGTGTACCTAGCTATTGTCCAAGGAGAGATGGGCTGTGTAGGGGATGTGTGTACAGTGGTATCCAGCCACCTGCCATGTGACAGCAGGCAATCTATTGACAGACACTACTGTGGTGACCTTCAGGGTGAGCATGACATGCATCAGCCAATACTCCAGGTGCCTCCTGCACATGGCCACTGAGGTGATCAAGCTGATGTATGCAACATACATTACAAGTCATGATTAGTGTCTGTGTAGCGGAGGTACCTCTGGCATGTGATGAGTACAGGGTGTTATCTCCTATATGTGCCAGTTCTTACACATCTGGGCAGACATGTCGGTGTCAATCAAGTTAGGTTGCCTTTACATATCCCAGCTGGCTACATGCCATCTGCACATCTGTACAGAGACTGAGTCATCAGTTTGGCAAGTAGCTATGCAGTAGGATGAATGTGTTTACAGATAGATGTTTGTCAACAATATGTATTCCATAACTACATGTCAAAAGCCCTCAATAACATGTGCTGTACAGATGGTAGTCTACAGTTACATTCCACATGTCGGATCATTATCCAGTAGGGGTTATATACTGTGACACTGCTCACACACCAGGGATACAACAAGGAGTCCTCAGAGTCCAGCTATGCCTGCAGGTGTGCCTCTTGTCAGTACTACATTTAGCACTCTACTCTTGCCTAGGTAAGCACTGTCAACAGTAGTATCGCCATGATACACTACAAGACAGTGTGACAGCACTTACCCTGAGCTACTACCCCTGTATGTAATACATTCACATGGATAACAGTGCTGTACAGGCCTTATATATGTCTATCTCCCAGACATGATACTCACACCCCTTGCTACTGTAATGATAGCACATATGTGCATGTATTGTACATGGCATTACATACACTTATTACATATGTCTCTACCCTGCTATGTTATCAGACTTGGTGGTGTGAACTGATTAGGAGGGCTAAGCCATGCTTAGCAGGTGTCAGTATTGCTGCAATATAACAGCTAAGCTGATTTGTGCACTGGTAAGTGAAGCCTACACTGTGTAAGCACCCGTACATTTACCTGTAGCTTAGCTTCACACAAACCCATGCAAACGTACTTAAAGCTGCTCAAAACTGCCTTAACCACTCTGAATCTGACAGCCCTTGTTCTGCTCAACAAAAAGATATACAGCCCTTGAACCCAGGACCCTGTACACTATAGTCACAACACTTAACCACTACACCATGACCACTGTGATGACAGCTGCTGTTTTTCCAATATATCTGTCAATACACATATTGATTAGTATTGAACAATTGCCTTTACTGCCACAATTGTGTAGTACTTGTTATTAATATGACTGTTGCATCACATATGTTGTTTTATTATAATGTACACATAGCAGATACATATGGTGAGATACATCTGGGAGGGTATACACAACCGTGAGGTTTACACATGACAGGAATATAGATATTTACATATACTAGGTTGATATATGTCTAATTGTACATACACATGTATATTCATACATATGTCTGTATACACATCTGTATAGCGCAACATAAATGTGGCCATGTGTACATCTTTTCATTCATATATATATATATATATATATATATATATATATATATATATATATATATATATATATATGTGTGTGTGTGTGTGTGTGTGTGTGTGTGTGTGTGTGTATATATGGATTTCATATATTTGGTCAAATTACACTTAGTCGAAAATGATACCAGGCATTGCACTTCACTGAAAGCTCACTTGGTTGAAGTTCATTTGGTCGAAAATGGAATATAGTCCCTGCCCCACTGCAGTGCAACCCTTGAGTGAGAATATTAAATAAAGAGGGGGTGTGGGGTGCACAGCCGCCTACATAATTTTAATTTATTCACTATTATAAGAAGGTATATCCATTAGGAATGCATCGATATATATATCTTTAGTAAAAACTATTGGCATAATGTGGGGGGCTATGCCCCCCCACACACCCCTTATTTAATATTCTCACTCCAGGGTACCAGTAGTACAGAAGTGACATGGCCACATACTACCCACTTGTTAGTGACATACATCTGTACAGAATATCACTGCTTTGTCTGAAATACATGACTGTTATGGTGGCCTGGCAGCAGTACATCTGGCAAGTATCTGTTATAACATCACTCTGGGTTAGTACACTAGGATGCTAGGCATGTAACAAAGCACTGTGCAGGCTACAGGCAGACTGTCACAGAACTGGCCTACATTTCTTATTTGGGAATACACATGTATCTGCATATATAGCAGGCTCAACTGGCATGTCACAGCACAGAGTAACAGATACCTGTGTGAAAGTGCATAACCACAACCAAGGTGAACACAGCCACAGCCACATATGGTAAGCAAGTGTAATATTACAGTATATGGACTATTTGATCAACACCATCCTCATATATGCCACTCACACACTAACTCTACATATACTGGGCCACTACACAGTGTGGTCCGATGCCTATCTGTGATATGGGACATTTGTGTGTTTGACCCTACAAACATGTAAGCCGATAGGGTAACATACACTGGAGCAGCATGTAATATCAGATAGAACAGGGCCAAGAACGACATCTACCACAGTCTGTACACAGGCTACGGTACATATTCACAATACACACACTGTTGGCAATCATCATAGGTACAAAACCAGAAAATAAACCCACGACCAGTCAGCACAGGAACACAAAGTAGTTTAATTTAAAGCGCTTTTCGGCTCACAATAAGACAGCCTTCCTCAGAATAGAAAACAATGATACATCTCTTTCCTTTTATACAACAAAAGGCGCCAATATTAAGCAATCATTTAATTAATTAAGTAATTACCTAATCAAACACCTAAAGCATAATTTTTAAACTTGGGAATATATTACTAAACATATGTAACTAAAAATAAGCTACTAAAATACTAAAATAGATGCACCGTGACCATAAAACAACGACCTCTATAGATGTAACAGCAACTTCAGCCCATTTTGTATAAAAACTTCATAAACACCCCTGTAAAAATACAGGCACTTATTAATTTATTCAGTTACACAAGGAAAATCACCAACTGCCTCAAATTTGCAAATATTAAAAATAACTAAAATTAAATAATGTATGATTAATGACTTAATAAATTAACTTAACAAACATATATATATATATATATATATAAAGAAACTAAACACAATAACCAAAGAAAATTCCACTATTCAACAATCATAGGTACACAGACTGCAGTATTGTACACACAACCACAGAATGGCCAGGTTATGTCCTCAAATATAACCCCTACTATACATAACATATGTAGCTGTCTGATATCTCACTGGCTTGTTATCAGATATGATGTAAATAAACTATGGTGTAGAGATCATATGCACTTCTTAGTGCATGACATTTGTACAAAGATTGACAGAGTTGCAGCTGGAGGCACAAACACAGGGCCAATATTGACATGTTGCTGTGATAACCTCATACATTTACTGTTGTAACAGGGTTTGTTGTGACATATGTCCTATGAGGGATATGAAGGCAGTAACTCTCATGGCTGTCACCATGTACTGACTCCAATCCTCACACTATGCTTTTGTAGTTCATAGATAGATGCTCTGTGAGTAACACAAGAAACAAAAGGCACCACACACTGCTCAGTCTGCAGATGACCCTACAGATGGGGTTTTCCTCAGAAACATAGCACTGTCATGAGAGGTATTAAAACATGAAGACCAGCCATATCCACACACACCCTGTTAAACCAACTTTACTCCAAATGCAGAATAGCAACATTTACATACTCTAGTCATGTCAGGCACATCCCCCTCCTGTGTGTTGGCCTGTTTCCACAGTGTAAGTTGTTAGAGGTAAATCTCCAATCCATCTGTGATGCTGTTTGCCAAACGCCAGATCTAGGTCCTGCTCACAGTTAATGAAAAAGCCCAACACCACAAAGGTGGAACCACAATGGACCCCAGGAACTATCGCCCTATAAACCTGACTAGCTTGGTCTACAAAGCTATGGAGCGCATCATCATGGATCTCATTAACAGAGACATTGGAAACCTCCAAACACTAGACCCTACCCAGTTCATCCTTGTTAAGAGCAGATCATGCCTCCTAAACCTGGTGGACTTCTTTGAGACAGTTACCAAGGCTATAGATGAGGGAAAGGTGGTACACACAACCTACCTAGACCTTGCAAAGGCCTTCAACACCATTCCCCACTCAGGTATTATAGACAAGCTCACCAGCCAGAACATAAGCCCCTACATCACAAGATGGGTTGCCAACTGGCTTACGGACAGAACCCACATAGTAAGAGTTGCAGGAGCTAGGTCTGACTCTAAACCAGTTACAAATGGCATTACCCAGGGCTCAGTCCTAGGACCCCTCCTGTTCAGCATATACTTCTCAATGGCACATGCAAGCACAGGAGGACTATGGCTGACCAAGTTTGCAGACAACTGCAAACTAGGGGGTATAATTGACTCTCTGGCTGACACAGACATCCTTCAAAAGGGTCTCACTGAGACAGATACCTGGTGTCAAAACCATGGCCTCAAGCTAAATGCCAAAAAGTGCATAGTCATCCCCTTTGGAAAAAAAACAAGTACCCACAAACTTCCAAATAGGTGGTAGCCCCCTAAATACGGAAGACGTAATAAGGGATCTGGAGACCCAAGTATATAGTAACCTCTCCTTTGATAATCACATTGCCAAAGTGGCTAGAAAATCCTTCTGTGTGGCCCACCTAATCACAAAAGGGTTTGCATCCAGATCGAAAGAGGTCATTGGGTCACTCTACGCATCACTCATCAGAACCATCATAGAGTACAATGCCCCATTTGGGATGTACCTTACAAGACACCTGCAACAACTGGAAAGACCACAGAAGTTCCTCACCAAGAGGATCACTGGCCTCAAGCAGATGTCCTATGCAGCTCGACATAAGAAACTCCAGCTGTACTCGGTTGCATACAGCCTACTTAGAGGTGATCTCTGTCTGACATACAAGGCTATGTCCAACCCAGAATTGATGGACATGCTCCACCTAAAGAAAACCATATCCCGTAGAGCCACACACTCCAGGGATCTAAACCTCACCACAACAATAAATAGGACATGCTGGAGGGATAGATTCCTGTCCCAGAGAGTTCCCCATGCTCTGGAACAAGATTCCAATCTACATTAGACAGAGCTCTTCACTAACCCTCTTCAAGAAAAACCTTGACAAGTGGATGGGAAACAGAAAGTTTACCCCATGGATCACTTCAATTGCTCTGCTGGACAGAGACACAGGGAACTAATCTAAGGGGGTGGTGAAAGCCAACACATTCTGGCTAGGCTTATAAATGCCTTTGGGCAGATAGCCTAGTACCTACCTATGAACATATGAACCTATGACGTTCCTAGATATTGGAGTGTGTTTCCATGCATTTGGCTATGGAAATGTTACCACAGCTGTTCCACATGCAGTCAGCTAAATGAGGGCTGCAATTTGGGCAGGGGCCATCAGCTAATCATGAACATCACTTACACACACACAGTTGCCATGTCTGGGATTAGAATTCCTATCTAAGCTGCTGCCTAAGCAAAGCAAGTGTAGTTCTCCACATCCACCAGAGAGGGAGTGAGAGAGACAGACAGAGACAAAGTAAGTAAGGGAGGGGGTGGGAGAGTAAAACCTAAGTATGTTTGTGTCATACACCTACCAGTACAGTGTATCAAATCCCTGACTGACTATGTATTACTATCACATGTCTATGCAGTTATTGGATGCACCACATAGCTTACATGGTAAGGAGCTCCCCAATCGTATATGTGATGGTGAGTGATATCTGCAACCATGATATGGTAGCAATACGGTAGGTGTAGTACACATGCCTGTCCACATGAACAGGTGTCAGCGTCAACACAGCCACACTCTCTCAGGGACTCACACACATTAACACACTTGGCAGGGTCAGGAATACACTGCTTCACTAGTTAGTTTTCCACAATATAGTACTGTGTAGGTATCACATGCACCACAGGGGTTATCCGGAAGTTATATGGGCAAAGGGTATGTGGAGGTGTCTGACATCAGACAGCATGCTGCGATATGCCAATGGGGGATGTAGTGAGTGTGAATGTGGTCAAAAGCATCATACACCACACACACAGACACAGGGTACCAGTACTGACATGCATGTGTGCATTGCTTCACAGGTGTGAAGTGGTTGACTGTAGCAGAAGGCTATACAAGGGTAGGTGAAGAGTATGCCTTGGCATCAGGCCTCATGACAATGGTCTGCAGTGTTGCTCAGGAGTGTAGTGTCTGGATTGGCCGACACAGGTGGGTATTGTATTCACCATCCAGTCACCTGGGTAACTATTGTGCGTGGCCATTGCTGTTCAATGCTTGCCATGTATGTGTTCTTTAGTCCATGACATGGACACTGTGTGTTGGATTTTCACACATCCCACATGCATATACAGTGACATGTGGAACTGTACCTGGGGTGTCTGGGCCATGTTGTGTACACAGATTGTTATAATCAGATGTGCCTGTAATGTCCTCATGTGCTGGGAACTGGTAATGGACAGCAGGTTGACCCTGCACCTACATTTATAGTATGATACAGGTATTCCCTGGTGTCAGTGGCATATGTCCATACAGGGCATGTGTATAATGCATGGTATGTCCTTTGTCAGTCAAGTTTGATGGCACCACAGGTGTTGCAGGCATCCAGTGGGGAAAATAGTGAAGGCATACTGCATGTACGTGGGTACTGTACTGATGGACAGGGTGCCATGCCCTCTGTAGTCCACTGCAATTACACCATGGTTACTATCTGTGGGCAATATGCAGGGTACTACCAACATATCAGTTGTTGCCTAGGCAAGTGTGTTTGTGTACATGGGATGAGAGTGTTCTCTGTGTAATACAAGGGTTGCTAACTTTGTGTGCCAGGTCTTGGTGCCACATGTAGGGGTATGGATTTCTACCCCAGCCTCTCAGCTATTTCACATCTGTTATCCTTGTAAGGTAGACATTGTGACATATAATAGGGCCACCTTATAAGATGTTTGCAAAACCCACCCCACAATGTGTCCCGTTCTTACACACTCACAGCCATCTCCACACACAATACGAATGGCAAACACAAACACACACCTGCTATGTCTGGGATTAGAACTCCTACCTAACTAGTTTATGACACTACAGCATTACACAGAGATTATGGGGCTGCATCTTTCTCAAAGGTGTATTTCACAGCGAATGACATCAGCAACCTTGCCAGAGTATGGTATTTGATTTGTAGTGAGTGTGACTAGCCTAAAAAGCATTGCACCCTACACAGACAAAGTAACACATGCAACCATCCACACTTGCCGTGTGTGTGAATAGAACACCTACTAAAGTACTATATCACACTGCAGCATTACACTGTTATAGGATGCACCACAGAGATGACTGGGGTACATCTTTCCCAAACGTGTATTTCACAGTGAATGACATCAGCAGCCTTGCCAAAGTAGAGCATTTGTATTGTAGTGAGTGTGTCTAGTCTAGACAGCATTGTTTTCTATACAGACAGAGACACACACAGTTGCCATGTCTGGGATTAGAACTTCTACTTAACTAGTTTACCACACTGCAACACTATGCTGTTATAAGACATGCCACAGAGAACACCGAGTTGCAGTTTTCCCAAAGATGTATTTCACTGTGAATGACATCAGCAGCCTTGCCAAAGTAAAACATTTGATTAGTAGTGAGTGCAACTAGCCTAAAAAACATTGTTCCTTACACAGACAAATAAACACACACACATCCACACTTCCCATGTGTGGGAGTAGAACCCCTACCAAAGTAATATATGACACTACAGCATTATGCTGTTATAGGATGCGCCATGGAGATTACTGGGCTACATGTTTCCCAAATATGTATTTCACAGTGAATGACATCAGCAGCCTTGCCAATGTAGGGCATTTGAATTGCTTGAGTGTGACTAGTCTAAAAAGCATTGCTCCCTACACACACACACACACACACACACACACACACACACACACACACACACACACACAGTTGCCATGTCTGGGTTTAAAATTCCTACCTAACTAGTTTATCACACTACAACATTACGCTGTTTTAGGATGCACCACAGAGATTACTGGGTTATTCCATTCCCAAAGGTGCATTTCAAAGTGGATGACATCAGCAAGCTAGTCATAGTAGGGCAATGGGGAGGGCAGTGTGTGTGCATGGGCCATAACTCATTCATCTAGAGGTTGACACACCACATGCAGGCACACGCAGAGTTATATTCTGCAGGTACAAGTATACAGCTGCTAGATGACTACTGCCTTGTACAGTCATGTTTCACAGCTAGCACTTGCACCACATACCCCTGTATTTTCAAAAGCTTGCAAGATCGGTGCAGGAGCTCAAGCAGGCAATATGTCTGCCGTGTGATCCAGAAACAGCCTGCAGGGGTGTGCACGAGTGTTCCTGCACTAATCCTGTATGGACTAAGCCCTGGTTGGCAAATCACCCCATTTTCAGGAGAAGTCTATGCAAATAAGGTGATTTTTCAATCCAGGAAGCTTGCAACCCTCAGTGCAAGACTAGTGCTATCTGAAGAAATGTACTCGGTTAGTAACTGAGTACATTTCTGCAAAATCCAAAACGGTGCTGTGACTGCCCCAAATAAAGGCTGCATATCATGTAGTAAGCATGCCAATGGCCAAGTATAAGGCCATTGGCATTGCAAACAAATAAAAAATACAGAAGTCACCTTTTATTTTTTTTAGCCAATCTTGGCTGTTTAAGTGTAGGGCAGCGGCGCGCAAACAGGATCAGGGGGAAAATAAAAAAAATAACCTAAATGAAGTATTCTAACTAAAATCAGTATGCTGCCATACAAGTCAATGACAGGCAGAAGACAACATGGCCAGTGAGTAGTAGTTGCTAAGGGGGGAGGCTCAGTGTGAGACATGTAACTATGTATTAGCAAGAAATCCTATGCAAATGTGGGGAAGGATAGTGAATCCCAGTTTTCCCCAGCATGTGAGTCAGGTCCCAACATTGTAAGACTAGGAATAGCTTGGTGCAAGCCTTGGAGTTAGGTGACATCATGGGAGGTGTGTGTCAGGTATACTGTAAGCTGACTGGAGCCCTGTGGCTTGGGTTTGCTCGTAGCTTAGCACAGCTAAGCTAGGGGGTGTGTCAAAACCTGCTTAGCACTCTTTACAAAGCCTGAGTGTGCGCACTGCACACTGAGTTTTACAGTAAGAAAAAAGAAGTTAAACCAGGAAATAGCAACAGTGTGCACATTTGAGGACTCTGTCTGTGTGGCGCACACATGGGCTTAAAAAGGAAAGAAATGGGAAGGCAAAACAGCAGTAGGAAGATAATGAAGGAGATCTAGCTTAGCTGGCAGGTGAAATGTATCAGAATCAGCCAATTATACAGGCAGCAGACCAGCCCAGTCCAGAACACTACTATAAACCAACAAACACCTTCCAATCTGTTTTTTTCCCACACTCTACACCACTAGTGTATACAAGAGGGGAAATTTTAAAAAACAAACCTACAAAATGAGAAGGGCTGCAGCAGGCAATGTAAACATGTGCAAGAGGCTGAGGGTGGTGAGGATCTGAATGCTGCCGATCAATTCACAGTCAGGAGACGGAGAAGAGTGTACAGACTCAGGATAACCTACCAGGAGCTACATGAGCTAGAGATAGTGGACCACTATAGGGTGGACAGAGACCTCCTACAGCAAATTGTTGAGCTGTGCCTGCTACACCTGACACACCAAACTGACCAAAGGGAACCCATCCCAGTGGATACCGAGGTATATGTAGACCTAGGAATACTAGCCACAGATACCTCCCAAACCTCAACTGGGGATATCATGAGGATCTCACAGGCATCAGCATCCAGAGTATTCCACCAGCTCCTGGATGCCATGTCAGCACATTCCAGTGAGCACATATATTTCCTCCACACCTGTGAGGTGTTGGCCAGCAATATGCATCTCTTCCACCAAATAGCAGAATACCCTGAGGTAGTAGGTGCTATAGACTGCACGCACATATGCATCAAAGCACCACCCATTGATCAGGGTAGGGACTACATCAACTGCAGAGGCATCCCCTCCATCAACTGCCAGGTCATATGTGATGCCCAGGGCATTATAATGAATGTGTGTGCTGGCTGCCCTGGAAGCCATGATGATTCCCACATCTGGCTTCTGACACAGCAGTACCAGAGATTTGCCAATGGGGACATCCCTATGGTCAGCTTGTGGGGGATGCTGGTTACACACTGGAGCCATGGCTGATGACACCAATCAGAAATGCACACACACTTGAACAAGAATGCCATAATGAGGCACACGCACAGACCAGACTTATAACAGAGTGTATGTTTGGGATGCTCATGTCATGGTTCCAGTGTCTGGACACATCCCGTGGAGCATTGCAGTACACACCAGCTACATGTACCCAAATTGTTATGGTATGTTGAATGCTATACAATATGATCCTGAGGAAACAGCTGCAGCAGGAACAGTATGGGGCAGGGCCACACAGCTCCCCACCAATGCCAAGGCCTGCACAGGCACAGAGTGACTCAGAGACCCTGAGCCTGCCCTAGTAGGCAGATGGAGGTGTGCCCAGTATGCCAAGGCTGTGACAAAGAGACAATGCATAGCACATACACTGACACAGTAGGGACCCAGGGAATGACACCTCTCTCTGACTCGCACATGCAGTAAAAGGGATGCCAAACATGACACTACCTGAGCTCAACCATGTAAAGGGTGTGTACTATGTGCATCCGACATAGGCAGCCCTCCAGCACTATCCGCAAATCTGGCACACCCTCAAGGTAAGTCAGTCAACCTACCAACTGCCAAATGGAGTATAATGTGTCGTTACCTGTATCTATGGTATGCATGTGAGTATGCAAGGGAATTGGGTGGCTGAATGTTATGGCAGTAGACATTAGACACCCATAGTGGCATCATGACATCTGTAACACATACTGGAGTCACCATAGTAGCCAGTACTACACAGGGTGACAAAACCCACTGCAGGAAATGTGCTGAGTGACATGTGTGTCCATATGACCCACACATGCCAGTCTGGGTGGTTCACATACCCAACAACAGTCTCAGCCAGCAGGACATGTGTAAACAAACCCAAACAGAGCCTGCGCTATGGCCCCTGAATGATGACTATGGTTAATCCCCCCTCCCAGGCCTACACAGAGAGACTACAGCAGGCCCGAAAGTGGGATGTTAGTTTTGAAGGGTAGGAAGTCAGACAATACTTTGTAGGCTAACCAAAGCCATGATCTGTAGTACACTGGTATGCCTCTAGTCAGCATGATAGTTAATAATACAGAATGAAATGGAGTACCTGACATACCAGTACAGTGATAGCAAATGTGTACAAGTGTCAGGTGTGCCCCCCACATCCCACATAGTAATGTCATAACTGTTAGGTGTCCCCCACAATCCTGTGTAGAACTGTAGAAATAGACAGGTGTGCCCCCCTATGTAGTAATGTAATAACAGTCAGGTGTGCCCCCCATCCTGTGTAGAAATGTAGAAATAGTCAGGTGAGCCCCTTCATCCTACGTGGCAATGTAATAACAGTCAGGTGTGCCCCCCCAATCCTGTGTAGAAATGTAGAAATAGACAGGTGAACCCCCATGTAGTAATGTAATAACAGTCAGGTGTTCCCCCCATTCTGTGCAGAAATGTAGAAATAGTCAGCTGAGCACCCCCCATCCTATGCAGAAATGTAGGAACAGTCAGTGCCAAATGCTTGATGGATACCCTGCATAAACAGCATGCCACCTGTCATTGTACAAAACTGAGGTCAGCACTGCAGTACAAACTACCTGGACTTGATCCAGACATTAAATACAGAAGGCCATACCGGGAATGCTCTCACAGAGAAATGAAGGCAATGTCAGTCAACAACATACTGAAAGGTCATACTAGGCATGCTCACAGAATTAAACACATGAAGCCCATGTCTGCAAACACCAGTGGACCACACATATCTGGCAGTTGCAGTTGTTAATGCAGACATTCATCAGTATGCACCACACATGCCTTGCAAACACAGTGGATAGGAATATATACATATATGTAATGACAACACACTATAATAAGCCAAAGGTAGACATACATAGATGTGTGGAAGAGGGTGACTGTGACAAGGAGTTATTCAGGCCTGTCCCACCCAGCACACAGCCAAAGGCCCCCAACCACATGAGGTTCAAATGTCACTCACTGCAGATACTAATCACCAGTATCTGTCAGCATTATAGACTATTGGTGCATGTGTCAGCTGTGAAACTTGACTGTACAAGGACAAGGAAGTAGTCATCTAGCAGCTGTATACACCTACCTGTGAAATATGACCCCGTGTGTGTCCGCATGTGGCACGTCAACCTTTAGATTAATGGGTTATGGCCCATGCACACACACTGCCTTCCCCGTAGCCCTCTTATGACAAGCCTGCTGATGTCATACACTGTGAAATACACCCCTGGGTGAGTTGTAGCTCAGTAATCTCCATGGCACTTAACATAACTTTGTAGTGCTGTAGTATGATAAAATAGTTAGGTAGGAGTTCAAATTCCAGACATGGCAAGTGTGTGTGTGTGTGTGTGTGTGTGTGTGTGTGTGTGTGTGTGTGTGTGTGTGTGTGTGTGTGTGTGTGTGTGTGTGTGTCTGTGAAGAGAGCAATGCTTTTTAGGGTAGTCACACTCCCTACAATTCAAATGCTCAACTTTGGCAAGGCTGCTGATGTCATCCACCTAGTAAAAAACCTCTGGCAAAGGCTGTTGCCCAGTAATCTCCATAGCGTGTCCTGTAACTTCACACTGCTGTAGTGTGATAAATTAGTCAGATGGCTGTTCTAATCCGAGACTTGACAAGTGTGTGTGTGTCTGTTTGTATGGAGAGCAATGTATTTTAGGGTAGTCACTCTCCCTACAATTCAAATGCTCATCTTTGGCAAGGCTGCTGATGTCAACCACCTAGAAATACACCTCTGGGAAGCTGTAGCCCAGTAATATCTGTAGCGCGTCCTGTAACTGCATACTGTTATAGTGTGATAAACTAGTTAGGTAGCTATTCTAATGCCAGCAAGTGTGTTTGTCTGTCTGTGTAGAGAGCAATGCTGTTTAGGATAGTCACACTCCCTATAATTCAAATGCTCATCTTTGGCAAGGCTGCTGATGTCATCCACCTAGAAATACACCTCTGGGAAAAATGTAGCCCAGTAATCTCCATAGCATGTCCTGTAACTACATATTGCTGTAATGTGCTATTGAACTTTGGTAGGGTTCTATTCCTACCCATGGCAATTTTGGATGTTTTGTGTGTGTTTCAGCGTCTGTATAAGGAGCAATGCATTTCAGGCAAGTCACACTCAGTACATTTCAAATGCCCTACTTGGCAATATTGCTGTTGTCATTCAGTGTGAAATACACCTTTGGGGAAGGAGTTCTTCAATAATCCCCATAGTGTGTCCTATAACAGCCCCATGCTGTAGTGAGATATAGACCTCTGTTAAGGGTTGTATACCCACACGTGTTGGTTTTGGATGTTTTATGTGTGTGCAGTGAGCAATGCATTTTAGGCTAGTCACACTCAGTATATTTCAAAGGCCCTACTTTGGCAATCCTGCTTATGTCATTCATTGTGAAATACACCTTTGGGGAAGGAGCTCTCCCGTAATCCACGTGGTGCGTCTTATAACAGTTCCATGCTGTAGTGTGATATAGACCTCTGTTAGAGGTTTTATACCCACACATGTCAGTTGTGGATGTTTTGTGTGTGTGTCACTGTCTGTGTAGGGAGCGGTGCATTTTAGCCTACTCACACTCACTACAATTCGAATGTCCTACATTACCAATCCTGCTGATGTCATCCAATGTGATATACACCTTTGGGGAAAAAGTACTCCAGTAATTTCTGTGGCGCGTACTATAACTGCATAGTTCTGTAGTGTAATAAACTAGTGAGGTAGGAGTTCTACTCCAAGGTGTGTTTGTGTGTCACTGTCTGTGTAGATAGCAATGTATTTCAGTCTACCCACACTCACTACAATTTGAATGTCCTACTTTGCCAATCCTGCTGATGTCATCCAATGTGATATACACCTTTGGGGAAGAAATACTCTAGTAATTTCCATGGTATGTACTATAACTGTGTAGTGCTGTAATATAATAAACTAGTTAGGTAGGGGTTCTACTCCCAGGTGTGTGTGTGATACCTAGGGCCAATGTGATGCGGATTTTGCAAATTTCTTATATGGTGGCCACAATGTCCACCATACAGAGATAACAGATGCGAAATAGCTGAGAGACTGGGGTGCAAATCCATACCCATACATGACATCAAGGACATGCAATCACAGTTAGCAACCCCAGTATTACCAGTCATTATGTGTTTTACCCATCTACATGGCTGTTAACATCTATATTGTCAGGCATGGTGTACATGTTTTGCACTAAGGGGTTCTGTGTATACCATTGGACTGTACAGAGTGTTTCAGAATGTCCACATATATTGGCCAATATCTCTTGTTGCAGACCACAATGGCATTACGTGCTAGCAGCAGTACTTCACTATGATGTCCTTAGGATGCCTGTCAGTAGTCAATGGCACACATGCGGAAAGCAGATGTGACCTCCTACACACCATTTCTGTGATAACAATCCCAATTACAGTAGCAATAGTCTACTAATATACCTGCTATACACACATGGCGTCCCCTTGCACTATGAAGTTGGGAATATAGGGGCTGGGGTACGGCTACACTCCATGTCCGGGACATATGGTGCAAATATATGTACATATAATAATCCAGATATCTATATATAAATTACACATATACATATTGACATATATAGATGGGTATGTATATGTACATAAGATATGCATATACACACCCAGATATATACATATACAGAGCAATATATGTCTACACATAAGCAGATAGTGATACATATGCAGATATACGTATGGATATCTACAGATATATTGACAGTAGTAGAAATATCAGAATAGATATGCACGCACATATAGTTATAGCTATCTATCTCTCTCTCTCTCCCTATATATATATATATATATATATATATATATATATATATATATATATATATATATGTATGGGTTTATAACATCGAAGGTTTAATACTTCGAATGCATAAAGATCGAACTTTAAGCATCAAAGTCTTAAACCATCGAACGGTTATAAAAGAAAACTAAAACAAAAAAAATTTAACTAAAGGGTTTACACAGGGGGAAAGCCCCCACTGCACCGCACTTAAATATACCTACTCCAAGATTGCCCAAAATTGAAGTAAAAGGAAATCTCCCATTACTGAGATTTCCGTTTAAACGTTCGATGGTGTGCACTTTTGGTAATCTCATGTCGACAATATCGTGTTCGATATTGTCAGACTTTGAGATTCTGATATAGACCCTATATATATATATATATATATATATATATATATATATATATATATACATATATATATATATATCTATATATATATCTATATATATATATATATATATATATCTATAGGCCAACATAACTAGGCATATCTGTACACATAGGATGTGCATACCTATATAGCTGTATACACATATATCTATATGAACATATACGTATACCTATATATACACATATGTATATATATATATATATATATATATATATATATATATATATATATTTATATATATATATATATATATATATATATATATATATACCTATATATACCTATACCTATATATACACATATGTATATAAATATATGTGTGTATATATATATATATATATATATATATATATATATATATATATATATGTATACATATGTACATAAGAAGAGATGTACACATGGCCATATATATGTAGCAATATACAGATGTGTATACAGACATATGTATGAGTATACACGTGTATGTACATGTAGACATATATACACCTATATGTATACAACCATATTCCTGTCATTTGTAAACATCACGGTTGTGTATACCCTCCGACATGTATCTCACCGTATGTATCTGCTATGTGTATATTATGATAAAACAACATATGTGATGCAATAGTCATATTAATAACAAGGACTACACAATCTAGGAAGGAAAGGCAATTGTTCATTACCACTTAATATGTGTATTGACAGCTATATTGGTAGAACAACAGCTGTTTCTGCAGTGGGCATGGCATAGTGGTTAAGTGTTGTGACTTCAGTGTAAAGGGTCCTGAATTCAAGACCTACAAGGGCTGTTCATTTTGTTGCTGGGCAGAACAAGGGCTGTCAGATACAGAGTGGTTAAGGCAGTTTTGAACAGCTTTAAGCGTACTTGTGCGGGTTTGCGCAAAGCTAAGCAATGCTAAGCTATGGGTAAACATACAAGCACTTACACAGTGTAGACAGCAAAATCAGCTTGTTATATTGCAGCAATGTTGATACTTGCTAAATATAGCTTAGCCCTGGTAACCAGGACACACAACCCAGTCTGATAACCTGTAATAAGTGTATGTCATGCCATGTACAATACATGCACCTATGTGCTGTCATTACAGTAGCAAGGGGTTTGAGTGTCATGTGTGGGACACAGATATTTATGAGGCCTGTACAGCACTGTTATCCATGTGAATGTGTGACATACAGGTGTAGTAGCCCAGGGTATGTGCTGTCACACTGGCATGTAGTGTATCATGGCAGTACTACTGTTGACAGTGCTAACCCAGGCAAAAGCAGAGTGCTTAATGTAGTACTGACAACAGGCACACCTGTAAGCATGGCTGGACACAGATGACCCCCTGTTGCATCCTTGGTTTGTGAGCTGTGTCACAGTATATACCCCTTACTGGTCTGTCAATGCACTCATGCTACTGCATAGCTACCTGCCAAGCTGATGACTGTCAGTCCCTGTTCAGATGTGCAGATGGCAGGTATCCATCTGGGATATGTACAGGCAACCTACACTTGACTGATGCCCTACTACACATGTGGCATGTGCATGAGATACATATCCCTGTAGTGCAATGTTGCAGTATACTATGGGTTGTATTGCAGTTGTGGCCAATGTGTGATGGTTGCTATGGCAGAGTAACATCATGGGTTTCAGGGAGTACAATATCTGGTGGGGTATGTGGGTTCTGTGTACACTGTCATTACACCAAGGTACACCAGGTATATGTGCCATGTACCATGTTATGATTACACTTGTCACCATCAATCATACAGGTAACTGTTACCACAATCCAAGCCAGTTATGCATGTGATATGTGCAGCCTACCTGTAACACATTGGAGACACAGTCAAGGTAGTTAGCAGCAATAGGCCCTGGTATCTCAGATGTGTGTCTGGCTCTTATGTTTCTCTAAATGTGTATGTGACAGTATGCCACATTACGAATCGTCCAAATACACCCATTACATCCCCCATCAGCATATTGTACATGCTATTGGATGTTCTACATGTACCATGTAACCTGGGACGCACCCATCCTAAATGCTGTGCAGTGTGTGCTATGTAAGCCACACACATCAGTATCATGACATTGTTAGGTAGGGGTCTAGTCCGAGTGTTGACAAATAAAAGTGTGCGTGTATGTAGATGGGTCTACATCAGGTTGCAGAGTATACATGGCTCAGTGGGCCACCTGTCCATGTGACACAGGCAATACCCGGTATAGTAACCTGTGAAATGTGCTTGACTGTACCCCAGATATGTCACTGCCATGGGGTCAGCACAGTGACATACCCCGTTGTGCAATATGACTGCAGACCATCCTCATGCTGTAACATGTACACTTACAACATACATGGATAACATTTTAAAGACCACAACCAAGCAGTGTTACTAACAGCTAGAAGGCATCATTGCTGGATGGCTACACTACCTGCCAAAATGCTTCACACTCTACTCCCTACAACATGTTACACTGCAGGACTGTGGTACACTGTTGTGCTGTCACCGTGTGCATCAGAACCATATCAGCCTGTCCCTGCATCAATGGTATGGATGAAAGGGATGGGGCACAGGTATCATCATATGCACAGGGTGTGGTATTGGTTTGCCAGAGGCTGAGGGTGGGCCATACATTTGACACCATGTGTGTGGGTGAGGGGTGTACTGAGCTGACTGAGGTGATGTGGTGTGTGTAGGTATGAGGTTGCCCTAGGTGTATTTGCATAGTGTGTGGGTATGCATGCACACAGTTCTGCCATGTGGCTGCCCTACACAGGATTTTACAGACAGCTGCAGACCATACCTGGCAGGGTGTGCAGTTCACTGCCTCTGTCCACAGACATGTGGACTGTGCCTACCAGAGGTTCCATGGGCATGGCCAGGTACAGGTGTTGATGTGCTACTCTCACCTGCTGATGACATTTGTCCGCTGGTACCAGGTCCCTCCTGGGACTGGCCAGGACCATGTGCACGTGGCTTGCTGTAGTGGGGTGTGGACAGCACACCCCCTGCACTGCCGGGTCTGCTACTGCCACTACAGGAGCCTCCTGGTGTCCTAGCACGCCCACGTTGACTGCCAGCTGTTGGTGTTGCTGGCTCACATCCATGTGGGCATCTCCGCATCCCCACCACACTTTGAAGCACAGACACACCATGGCTGATGAGGGCCATCATCTCATCATGCTGTCTCTCCACTTGCTCGGTAGAAGCACGGATGGCACCCAACAGTTCACGGAGGTTGTCACTTACAGATGCGTGAGCAGCCCTCTGCAGCCTAAGGCCCTGACTGGTGTAATGCTCAATACGTGCCTGCACTGCCATTACAGCCTCAAACATGTTTCTGTTGGTTGCAGCTATGTCGCCTCTTCCAGGGGCAGGATGTCCAGCGGCCCTACCATGAGCACCCTGGGACATCTGTCTATGTAGCAGCCTGCCGGACATCTGGCTATGCCTGCTGTGATTGGACACAGTAGGCATGGTTACCACACTTTTCTGTGCACTGCCACTGAACACCAGCTGTCCCTCTGCTATGGCCACTAGTGATGAGGTGTGTATAGGCACTGTAACTGTGTGTGGAGGTGGGGTGACTAAAAGGGGGATGTCAAATGTTGATGCAGTGTCGGCCCCTGACAATCACCTTTGCCTCAACATTATTATCATCATCATCATTGGTGTCTGTATGGGCACCTACATCAGATTGCATGCAGGAGGGACCCTGACCCACCTCGCCACCTGTGGGGGAAAACAATAAATACACTTTAAAACCAGTACAGCATTGCCTAACAGTACACACACACGCACACACACACACACACACACACACACACACACACACACACACACACACACACACACACACACACACACACACACACATCTCCATAATACCTACCTGTCCATGGCTTTACAGACAGTTCCACGTATATATCCATGTGTTACCCCATCCCGCATCACACTTGTTAACATACACGCATTGATACCACTCATTAACATCACAGTCCTCTAAATGCCCACTCAAGAGGCCACAACACAAAGCCTGTTGCTACTTTACCTGCCTGACCTGTGTGTAGTGGATTTACATGGCCTCACAGCTGTCATTCGGTATGCACCCTCTGTATGGCCAGAATGATGTGCATGGCCCCTATATGTGTGGGCTACTATGATGTATCCATAATAGCTTCCACTGGTGTGTCATGCGTATGTAATGCTCAGTACATGCCAGATATGCTGCTCCATCAGCCCATCATGTGCCAACTGTAATATGTAGATACACTCCCTGATGTTGACTATTCCTTCCCCAATGCATCTGTAGAGCTGCATATGTGGGTTGTAGGGGACCTCTCTGTTGGCTACAATATTAAGTGTGCACCTGGAGTCTACCTTCCCTCTGGATGCCTGTTTCATGCTACAGACCATATTATACTATTTGCTGTCCTGTGATTACATGACAGGTATTCCAGGTGTGCATTGTGGCAGTCCATGTCCATGTACTGCATGGTCCCAAAGAGGGGTACAGCCATATGAACACTGCACAATCACACATGTGCATACATGGCCACACACACAAGCACACACATGCACACACACATCATACATGCATCTACCTCTCACCACTTCATCAGAGTGACCCTGCAGGCAAACTGTGCACACACACACACACACACACACACACACACACACACACACACACACATACAGGTGAGGTTGCACACTGATCGTACACACAGTCCTCCTATTACCCATCTGCCAACATGCAGAACATATGGTATAGAACAGCATGTGTTTCAGCTATAGTCAACCCATGCTAACAACCGTATGCATGTGTGTGATGCATGTGCTATGACTAGGTGATGCCCATTCCCTGGATACCACTGCACCCATGTAGACGGTATTGCTGTGCACCTGTTCTGCACCCTGCCATGTACTGTGCACCACAACACACAGGTGTACAACCCATTGTGGAATGTGCAGTACTGTGTCATTTATGTCAGCTTTACTTCTCACAACCCCTATGTGTTTCAGCAGCACATACCTGGGATGATATGTGGACTATTGTCATTGGTGAATGCCTGATGCCTGATTTACAGCTGTCAACATCAACAAACCATGTATGACCACTGCAGAAATGCTTACACTGACAACCAACAGAGTATACCATGGCTATGGGGGGTGTACACACCTTTATTGATTTTATACACACATCCTTGATCTGCCATGGGACCACAGCACTGCATATCGTAGCAGTACACAAGCCTAGTATGTAGCATATGTCCTGTACTTTTACATGTAGTGTCTGCAGATTGTGTTAGGTGTGTGGCTGCTGACCTCAATGCAGACACACCATGTTGGTATATATGTGCACACCCTTATCATGATGGTTTATCACATCTCGTGTTGTGTGTACAACAGCAGTCACTGCTCATGGTAGTGGTATATCAGTGTGGGCCTTCTGCAATTGCCAGTGTATGTTCAGTCTACCCTACACATGTCCCCCTATTCTGCATAATTGCAAGGTCTACTCATGTGCACATCCCATGGTGTTCACACAATGTCATCACTATTGCAGTGTGGGTAGGGTTATGGCTGCCACAGGTCCTGAACCTGACTATAGGCAGATAAAGCCATTCCTACCATCCTTAGGATTCCTGCTGCAGCGCACTGGTGTGTCATGCTGAGACTCCCCACTCCCTCAGCTTTTATGCAGATGCATGACAGGTAAGCCCTACACACTTGTGTCACCTTGCAGTGTCCCATACACTGAACACCACATGTTGCAGCATAGACCCAGGTGATAATGTGGACTACTGTAATGCCTTATGCCATAGTGTATCTCTGCAGCAGTTGGCATTGTCCTACATATATATACAATGGTGTTGCACTGTATATGGGTGTTGCTCAGAACATGTCACTACTGTAGGCCATGTCTACCAACAGTATGTTACTCCCTGTGGACACATTCCGCAATGACAGGATGTTAGTTGTCATGCAGGTGTGTGACATACCCTTTCAATACCCCATCATGGTCTCCCCTGTTAGACTGTACATTTCACAGCAACAATACATGCACATGTACAGCATGCATTCAGGGTAGGTGTGTTAGATGTGTGCATGTAATATACCATCACCATTACATGTCCAGTGTGTTGGCATGCAGCTAAATAAGACATACTCACCAGCTACAGGCTGCTGCCCTGTTGTTACCCTGGAGGGACCTACATAAGAGAGTGAGAGATGCATCGTCAGTGGCCACACCTGTGGCAGTGCTACACGCTGGGTGCAGTACTACCATACATCAATGGTAAATTCCCACAGTACTACCACATCTGGACATCTGTTTATCACTACAATGCAGTAACACAATATATCTATGACATGTCAAATATGCATGATCTACTTGTACCACTGCAGATATTTACAAAACAGTGGTCTACTGATGTGTCCTGTGTCCTTACCTGCATGCTCCTTGGCTGGTGTGTGGGTGACACCCACCTCCACAAAGGGGTCCAGTGGTTGTTGGTGTTCCAGACGGGCAGGTGCCACGAGGCTGGCCAGGAACTCTTCCACACGTGTCGGGGAGGATGGCTGGCATGCCCCCCCTGTGGTGAGGTGATCCCCTCAGACTGCAGCAGCACACTGACGGGCATTGCAAAGCAGGTTTCTGCAACAATGACAGACCTGCTCATAACTGCTGTTATGCAGACCAACATAATTGACCCTGTGGACTAGATCATTCCACAGGGCGTACTGCTCCTGCTGGTCATGGGTTTTCCTGCCATAGAGAACCAGGTAGTGATGTACCTGGTGGTTGATGATGACCTCATTTTCATCTGCTGAATATACAGGTAACCTGCTGTGTGATATCTTGCCTGAAAGACATAAAGATGGAAACAGGCCTGAGCAAATCATATGACAAGGTTACCACAGTTTGTAATACACATCTCTGTCACCCCCCAAACATATCAGCTTCAACTGATATTGCACACAGCTCATTAGGTATGGCTACAGATTAACTACCGTTTGGACAGATTGTGTATTGTACCTCACATTCTGCTATGTGATTGTAGCCATGTGCCCTGTCTGGACACTATCATTGCTGGCCTGTTACAGACTATTCACTTGCATGCCATTGTCAGGGCCACTATGGTTACATATATGCCAGTGGTATGGCTGCTCTGATATTGCTGCACATCTGAGAGTCTGTGTTTTTGGGGAGATCTATGCATGCTGTTGGACATGTACCGGGATTGTGTAGACTATTACTACCAACAAATGTTCTATAACAGTGATGCAATAAAATGTATATGTTATATTGGCCAGCTGATCCGCCTCCCCACACCCATCTGACCAAGATACCTGGCCACATCACATGTGTCTGCCAACCTGGGGCCTCCTGATGTACTGTTACAGCAATACCATCAGGTGGAACCACCCGGGGGATGTTGGACCCCCCCCCTCAGGGCACACACCAACATGTTCCTCTTCCCTTAGCTCAGGTCCAGGGTCTGTTCCATACCGGGCTCCACAGACACATGAGAGAAGTGCTACATCAGTCTGAAGCACCCAGTACACATTCACATCGCCAACATGCTCCTCCTGCTCAGCCTCCAGAACAGGCACCTTCAGCACGTGGACTGCTGTTGTGAGTGGCACTTGGTGGGAGGCTTGTTCCCATTGTGCCCATATTGGGGACCATGGGGCATTGACATCACAGACCACAAACACCATCCATGGTGTTTACCCACTACATGTGTCACATACCACCCCTGTAATCTGTCCTCTACATCTACCAATCCTGACCACCTCCACATGTGTATCTGCCATACTTCCCCATGTTCCCATTGCATGCTTCACAGACGGGGCAATGTGGTGCTAAGAAGGGAATGACATGTGACATACCCATCCATGGTACACACACTGCCAGCTGTAGATATCCGTGTGTATTGGTATGTGTGCTGCTGCCTTGGGCTGAGCACACATCACTGTTGTAGTGCTATAGGGGACATGTATTTACATACGTATATGTTTGTGTGTGTGTTTGTACATATGTAGACATGTGCATATAGGTATATATCTATATATGTGTAGATATATGTGATGTCATATATATGTGCACATATATATGCCTACACATGGGTGTATGTATATTTCTGGGCACACATGATGATATAAATGTATCCTTCTATATTATATATGTGACATTTGTACACATGTGCATACCTATATGTGGGGTACATTCAGACATCAGCTACACAATCTCACAACACTTTCCTGCACAGCTGCATTGTTCAGCTTTGCTACAACGTAGACAGGTGCCACATATGGACATGGCCTGACATTAGTGGTGTATATGTGAGACCTTTTTGCAGGTAACCCAATTACACACCTATGGCTATTCGGCATGCTACATTACAGATTCACCTGAGTATCCTGCCAGTGGTGGGCCATGGCTCTCACATGTCGATCATAATGGCATTACTTCCACCACCAGCTATTGGCCACATCATATACATACTTCCCATTACACAACACACACTATGATGGCTTAAATCTTGTCTGTCAGTGCTAAACTGCACAGTTAACAGCTATGGCCCACTACCCGCAGGGCAAACACTATTGTCCATAGCAGTTGTTCAGGTGAACATCATCACAACAACATCAGGTGTTGTTGTGATGATGTTCAGTTGAACATCATCACAACAACATCTGATGGCACATATAACTCATTCCTCATCAGCTATCCCATTATGATAGACCAGGTACTACATTCTAATACATGTACATATACTTCACATATCTGTTGTGGGAATGATGTGTTTATGAATGGCAGCTGCCTAAATACCTGTGTTTTGAGGTGTTAGTTTGCTGAGCTGTATTTTTTTCCACTTTTGCTTTCTCTCTGCACCAATCAGTGTCCTGCACTTGCTAACTGCATGCAACTTGCTGTGCAGTACTTCCAATTACCACTGTCATGGCAACCACCTACTATAAATCCCTACATCATGCGGGTGTGGTCCCTTTACCTTTCCTGTGTGATGGACATCCTTCTTGTGTGTGGGCATCAGTGTTACAGACAGCAGGTAGCAAAACCTCTTCCAGGGGAACCAGCACATCCAGGCCAGCTACATATTTGTAGGAGGTTCCAGAACTACAAACATAGTGTGAGTAGAGATGTGTTTAGCTTTGTATAGTACTAGTGTTACAGGGTGTGTGTGTACATATTAGTTTGACTTGGAATCCAGTCTGTCTGCATAGCTCTCAACTGTGGGCCTAGTCTATTGGTGGTCAGAGGTGTGCCTATCATGTTTTTCTGTCCACCACACAGGTCCTGTGTTAGATATTTCACTGGCAGTGCATATGTTGTGTGCTGTCAGTACATGGCTACATCCATTTATGTTTCTAACCTCAATTCCCTGGCTAAGGGTATGTTGCAAACTATCCTGTAACACCAATTACATGCTTAGTATATGGCAATAGTTTTCCACATATGGACTTGTGTTCCAGCCTCTGTCCTCCACCTATATACCAAGCTTTGTACATCTGACATGCTGTTAGGGGTTGTTCTGTAGTGGACTGTGTGTATATCACACTGACATTGCTGCCATCAGTCCACTGCTGTTGTATCCCCCACACATACATTGGGGCTGGGGCCATATATGTGTGGGCTTCACCTACACAATACATGTGTGCCCTTATGCACTCCAGCGGCCAGTGTATGTAACAGTGGTATATGGCCCTGTATTATTGAGTCTAGGGGGGGATGCACTATAAATGATGTAGGCTGTTACAAAATGTGGGGGTATCAGGGGTGAGCTGCCTTAAGGTATCTGGATGTACAGTACCGTATACTTCACCTATATTTACATTACTCACATAAATTGGGCTAATGCAGGCCTACTGCCTCCTGTCATACAGACTGTTCTGTTTGTCAGTGTGCTTGTGATGGTGTCAGTTATGCCTTGTTATGTACAAGTTACATCCCATTTGGTCAACTGAAGTCTTTACCACATTGTGATTATATACAGAGTGTAGATAGAGGCTGCTGCACTATACACCTGCATTACATACTGCTGATTGTTTATTATCCTGTGGTCCAGCCTGTCTTTACTATTGTACAATTCGAAGGCCTTGACCTGGACAGCAACTGCTGTGAACCTTTTCAGACTACTGTATTAGTATAACTGTTTCACAGTTGCATTACTCTGTTTATATGGATGTCAGTGTCTCAACAGCTATATGACATGGCATATAGAACAGTAATAGCACACAAATTAAGGTTTTCCATTTCTGCAAACCTGTGTGTGGTGTTTTTTTCCTATGACCTCTCTGTGGGTATATGTTGCAGGCAACGATTGCCATTTGTATGGGTGGCCCATGCATTGTCCAGTTGTTCAGGTGTGAACTGTAGGCATAGTGGCTGTTCCATATTGTGTGCACCTTATACATATGTATCTTACTGTATATATCTCTGCGTGTGTATGTGTTGTCACATGTATATATATATATATATATATATATATATATATATATATATATATATATATATATAGGTCAATATCATAGGAGCGAAAGTTCACAAGAATGAAAGCTCAAACATCAAAAAGGCACAAACATTGAATGTTATATTGTGGGGGGCTGCACCCCCCACTAAATATATATTCCAACTCCGTGGTCGCACTACAGTGAGAAAAGGGCAAATATTCCTATCCTCACTGTACTGCGACCCCAGAAAAAGTATTTCAATGTCCGTCATTTTCGATCATGAAAGCTTGTGTTCTTTTGAACTTTCGCTCTTATGCTATAGACCCGTCTGTATGTATGTATGTATATATATATATATATATATATATATATATATATATATATATATGTATATCTGCATCTGCATATATGTGTCTGTGTATATGTATCCTGGGGATTTTGATAGCTTCCACATTTTACATTTCCTATGGGAGCCAGACTGTACTGCATGATATGTTACCAATACCAGCCTGACATCATACAGGTGGGTTGTAGTACTGTTAACATCTTTTGCCATGTCAGGTCCTGGTTATGGGATCTGTAACACTTCGTAGTGTATTGCAGGGTGGATGTGTTTGACTGGGGGGGGGGTATGCCTATTCGTACAAGACGTATATTGTTTAGGGCCTCTCAACCCCATTAACTGCATGTGGACATATTTGCTTTTGATAATATACCATTGCTATCTACAGATGTGTGGCCATATATACTTATATATATATATATATATATATATATATATATATATATATATATATATATATATATATCTGCTTACATATATATAACTATGTCCGTATATACCTACATAGATATATACATGTGTACATATATGTAACTTGCTGTGTATATGTAGACATATAGGTGTAGACATATATGTTGATGTAGGCATTTGCATGTATATATGTTCATATATATTTATATATATGTATATATTTCTAAAGATATATATATATATATATATATATATATACACACATATATAGATATGTTGTATCTATTTAGATATCAATATATTTGCACACACACATGCATCTAGATGTTGGTATACATTCTCTGTACTGTTGCATGACTGGGCTGGCTGTTATGTTTCTGAAAACATCAAATTTATGTATATCTGCCATGGCTTAGAGGCAAATCACTTTGTCTATGGTGTGCAGGGTCCTGGGTTTGAGTTTTGCAGAGGCTGTTTATTTTGTTGCTGGGCAGAACATGGTCCATTGGATACAGAGTGATCAAGGCACTTTAAAGCAGTTGTAAGCAGGTTTGCACGTGTTTGCGTGAAAGTAAGCACTGCTAACTTCTGGTTACAGTTTCTTATACTCAGTTAACTTCTAAATTGCTTAACCAGTGTAGTCATTGCTTACCCCCATGCAAACAGACTTAAACCCACTTACTAGTGCTTAAATATCCTTACTACTACTTATTTGTAAACATATTAGTTAAGGATGCTATTAAATCAGTTAAACATGTTGTCAAGGATTCATGGGACTTTTTAACTAAGATCAAGGCTGACTACTATAATGAATCCACATGTTTTTCTACTATAGACATAGTAGATTTATTTGGTTCCATTCCTTATGAGGTTGGCCTCGAATTTTTTCACTAGGCTTTCACTCAGTACACCACTTGAGTAACAACATGGTTAATTTTGTAAAGGAAGTGATGGAACAAATTTTGTACAACAACTTCATCACTTTTGAGAATGAATTTTACAAACAGGTGAAAGGGGTAGCAATGGGGGCAAGTTGTGCCCCCATATATGCAAATTTAGTTATGTCAAGATGGGAAGAGAAGTTTATATTCAGTTCTCGCTATACAAAGGATTGGTTAATGTACGTCTGATATTTGGATGATATTTTATTCTATGGAAAAGTAATAGACATAGGTTCATAGGTTCATAGGTAAGTACTAGGCTATCTGCCTTAGGGCATCTATAAGTCTAGCCAGAATGTGTTGGCTTTCACCGTCCCCTTAGATTAGTTCCCTGTGCTTCGATCCAGCAGATCCATTTGTTCCCTGCGCCTCTGTCCAGCAGAGCCACTGCAGTGATCCCCGAGGTGAATTTTCTGTTTCCCATCCACTCATCAAGGTTTCTCTTGAAGAGTGTTAGTGAGGGGCTCTGTCTAATGTAGATTGGAATCCTGTTCCAAAGCATGGGGAGTCCCTGGGACAGGAATCTATCCCTCCAGCATGTCCTATTTATCATTGTGGTGAGGTTTAGATCCCTAGACCGTGTGGCTCTTGGGGATTTTTTTTTTAGGTGTAGCATGTCCATCAATTCTGGGTTGAACATGGCCTTGTATGTCAGGCAGAGATCACCTCTGAGTAACTGAGTACAGCTGGAGTTTCTTCAGTGGGGCTGCATAGGGCATATGTCTGAGGCCAGTAATCCTCTTGGTGAGGTACTTCTGTGATCTTTCTAGCTGTTGCAGGTGTCTTGTAAGGTACATTCCAAATGGGGCATTGTACTCTATGATGGATCTGATGAGTGATGAGCAGAGGGGCACAATAACCTCTTTTGTTCTTGATGTGAACCCTTTTGTGATTAGGTGGGCCACATAGAAGGATTTTCTAACCACCTTGGCAATATGATTATCAAAGGAGAGATTACTATCTATTTGGGTCCCCAGATCCTTTATTACATTTTCTATATTTAGGGGATACCATGTATGTGGTAGTTCATGGATACTTTGTTTTTTTCCAAAGGGGATGACAATGCACTTTTTGGCATTTAACTTGAGGCCATGCTTTTGACACTAGTTATCCATCTCAGTGAGACCCTTCTGGAGGATGTCTTTATCAGCTGGAGAGTCAGTTATGGCCCCCAGTTTGCAGTCATCTGTGAACTTGGTCATCCATAGTCCTCCTGTGCTTGTTTGTACTTCTGAGAAGTATATACTGAACAGGAGGGGTCCCAGGACTGAGCTCTGGGGGATGCCACTTGTAACTGGTTTAGAATGGGACCTAGTGCTTGCAACTCTCACTGTGTGGGTTTTATCCTCGAGCCAATTGGCAACCCATCTCATGACATAGGGGTTTATGTTCAGGCTGGTGAGCTTGTCTATAATACCAGAATGGGGAATGGTGTTGAAAGCCTTTACAAGGTCTAGGTAGGCTGTGTGGACCTCCTTCCCCTCATCTAAAGCCTTGGTAACTGTCTCAAAGACATCCACCAGGTTTAGGAGGCATGATCTGCCCTTAACAAAGCCAAACTGGGTAGGGTCCAATGTTTAAAGGTTCCCAATGTCTCTGTTAATAAATTCCATGATGATGCACTCCATAGCCTTGCAGACCAGGCTAGTCAGGCTTATAGTTCCCGGGGTCCATTGTGGCTCCACCTTTGTGGAGTGGGATAACTGTTGCTGTGTGCTACTCTATGGGTACATAGCCTGTAGAGAGGCTGAGTTTGAACAGTGTGTTTAGGTGAGGGGTTAGTTCATTTTGGAGCTCATGTAAGACACATCCTGGGACACCATCTGTTCCCATTGAAGCTATATTTTTGGCTTTGGCTAGGGCTGTTTTAACCTGTGTGTCAGTGATTGCCGGGGCACTACATTCTTCTGGTATGGTTATGGGCCCTTTAAGGGGTGAGAGGGGGGGTGAAGTCTGCACTAAACCTGTCTGCCAGAATGTTGGCAATATCAGTCGCTTCAGTGTATTTTGTGCCATTCTGCACTAACTCAGAGCAGATCTGAGAGTTTCTACTTAGGATCTTGACATAGCTAAAGAACGCTTTGTGGTTATCTTTGGAGTCCTTGGCAATTTTCCTTTCGAAGATAGCCTTGGATGATTATATGAGGAATCATAGTTTCTTTTCTGATACTAATCAGGGATGTCTTTCCTTCTTGGGATTTTACTCTTTTCTGCACTAGCTTCCTCCTTCTATTGTATAGCTTGTTTATGGCAGGGGTCCTCCAGACTTGTTTCCTTTTCTTGGAGGAGTGAGTCTTGGTTTTGTTTGGGATAACATGACCCATGCATTCTTGCAGGTGCTCGTAGAGTGCCTTTGCAAGGGATTCAGCAGCTTGGACAGTGTTGTCCTAAATTTAGCATGAGGGCTGTGAACTTTTCCACCTCGGTCTTAAGTAACGTGAAATTTGCTTTTGAAAAGTTTTTCACAGTGGTTTCCTTGATTGGGGGTGGGGCGGAATGTGGATATCCAGAGTGATTAGCCTATGGTCTGATTTAACCAGCAAGGGTTTGACCTCTGGTGTAGAGCACCAGTTGCCCATGTTGGTGATGACCAGGTCCAATATGTTGTCACCTCTGGTGGGGTGTTGACCAGTTGATCCAAGGCGTTCGAGTTTATAAATTCTAGGAAGCGTTGGGCAAGGGAGTTAGTACTTGAGTAGTTTTCCCAGTTAATGTTTGGGTAATTGAAATCACCCAACATTAGGGTGTTTGGTAGGACCTTCATATTTTCCAGTGTCTCCAGAAATGCGGAATGGGGGTCCTGGGTCATGATGGGTGATCTGTAGCAAGCTACAATTTGAATTGCATTTTTGCCCATTTTTAGTTGCACATGGATGATCTCTGAGGCATTGTGCTGTGCCGCTAACCTGGAGGTGTGGGTATCCTTGATGAATATGGATACACCACCACCTTTTGTGTTTCAGTCCGGGTTCTGTGGCCGAAAAGTATGGTATGAGTTATAGTCTGGTAGTGCTGGGGTGCTCTCTGGAGCCTTAAACCAGGTTTCTGTTACTGCACAGATATCAATGTTCTCCCTACTAAGGAGTGCCTTGAGTGCATGCATTTTGAGGTTTAGACTTCTGGCGTTGAGTATCATTAACCTCAGTTTTTGGTTACTTGTGCTATTTACGGTGGTGGGTCTGTCTTTTGAGCCTTGCCAAAAAAAAGGCACTATGGGAGCAGCAAAAGCCTTGGCCAGTATTCAAAAGGCTAAGGGTGACAGGTGCAAGCCATATCTTGCCAAGCAACGTGGCTTATCGAGCATGTCATCCCAGATGGGCAGATACTGGAATCCCCTTTGAATGACACCAGAAACTTATCCAATTTTTGAAATTGATAATTTTTTCTTTATACTGTGGCATCATTCTTGGTGAGGGCAGGATGGTACTCAGGGTCAGGGTCATACCGGCCTGGGCTACGTGATCAGAGCTCTTCCATGTCTCTTTTCATGTAGTCCAGAGAGGTACGTCTCAGGTCATTCACACCAACATGGGCAATGACAGAGCTGTATTTGTACTTGTTCTGGAATGACCTGACTGCTTGTTTTATGTGGTGGATCCTGGCATCCGACAGGCAGCTAACTGTAACCTTCTCCATTGTTGTCTGTGTACATGAGGTAGTTGTAACATTGCCTCAAAATGCCCAGATTCAACAGTCAGACTGGAGAGTACACCTGAAACTGCCCTTTGGACATGCCTGAATAGGTAAAGTGAGCTGTTTTACTGATTAGCTGGTAGGGACAAATAGAGAGTCTTGTCCTTCTGGACTGTATAGGGGTTCTAGTGCTAGGGTTAATTAGTGCTTGCTATGAGTTTTGAGCAAGTGCTGGGCTGTGAAATGAATGGTTTGAGTGCTTAAGTTGAAAGTTTGTCTAGTTCCAAGGGAAAAAATTGAAGTGCAGACTTCGTGGAGCCAGGAATAGTTTAACCCTAGCTAACCGGCACTGCCTGGTGCGCAAAGCCGTGCAAATGCATTTTTTATAGCAGGGAAATGAAAGAGATAGAAATTAGCCCAAAATGACCAATAAACTACTAACTTCTGGGCTACAGCAAACAAAAGAAACAGATCAGATAAGCAGGCACAATAAGCCTTTAACCAGAAATTCCCAGCTCAAAAGGGCAGAATCTAGCCTCTCCTCCCACAAGACTGCAGACTACAAACCTTCTTAATGTAAAATAACTCACCTGAAGCTCAAATGCTTAAACTAAAACTAATGTGCTTTTAGAATAACAGACACCAAGCCTTCAGTCAGCAATTCCCAACTTAGAAGGATGCAAGCTACCTGTCCTGCCACAACAATGCAGTCCACAGACCTTCTTAATTTAAAACATCTGGTTTGAAGCCCAAGTGTTTAAACCAAAAGGCTTAGAATAACAGTTACAATTTAATCAGGCTACTACCAAGCAGTTATAACTGCAGCAGAATAATACAATTGAGTACTTTTAAGAAGAAGCACAAGCAGAATAAGGTAATAAAATGGGAAGAAACACAATTACATTAAAAGCAGATGAATAAAGTGCATTGTTTTATATATATAACAATAGAAAATGAGCAAACTGATTTAAAAAAAATTACCCAGTTAACCAGTAAAACAACTCAAAACTGAGCCCTGTTCCAGCAGTCTTCAATCTGATAAGTTCTAACTGCACACTCCTGCCACTAGGGTGCAGGGGAACTTTCTCCAAAAAAGATGGCCTGGATTAGTGCTCAAGTTATACAATCAAAGCTAGATTCAGCAGGCCTGAATCTAGTCTATGCTACAGCAGACAAGGCGCACCAATATCAGGAAAAACAGTTCAAATGAGCAGGCGCAGTAAGCCTTTAATTAGAAATTCCCAGCTCAGAAGGGTAGAATCTAGCCTCTCCTCCCACAAGAGTGCAGACCACAAACCTTCTTAATGTAAAATAACTAGCCTGGAGCCCAAGTGCTTAAACCAAAACTAATACACTTTTAGAATAACAGACACTGAGCCTTCAATCAGCAATTTCCAACTTAGAAGGATGTAAGCTACCTGTCCTGTCACAACAGTGCAGACCACAAACCTTCTTAATGTAAAACATTGGTCTGAAGTCCAAGTGCAATAACCAAAAGACTTAGAATAGCAGTTACAATTTAATCAGGCTACTACCGAGCAGTAATAAATGCAGCAGAATAAACACAACTGAGTACTTTTAAGAAGGGGCAAAAGCAAAATAAGGTAATAAAGTAAGAAGTAACACAAATACAGTAAAAGCAAATAAAGTGCAAATAGTTTTTTTTTTGTTTGTTTGTTTTTTATATATAACAATAGAAAACAAGCAAACTGATTTGAACAAATTGCCCAATTAACCGGTAAAAAAACTTAGAACTGAGCCCTGTTCCAGCAGTCTTCAATCAGACAAGTTCAAGGCCTAAGTGGGTATGCCTACTCAGATGTTTTCTCTGTATTAGGCAAGATGAGCTAATGAGACTAGACTAGGATAGAGCTGGGATAGAGCTGAACAGATGGGAATGGTAGGAGTGTCTGAAATCAAAATATGATCTCACTGTACTTGGTTGAGTGAGCAAATGAGATGGGCCCAGGAGAAGTGTTCAAACACAAATTTACAGGAGGGGTGGTCAATTCCAAAGCCACCAAGATTAATACCACAAAAAGAACAGGGAGGGTTGGTGGGGAAAACTAACTACAGCCAGGGAGAGAACAGAGAGACAGCTCACAATTTTCAGTAAACAAATAAATAAGCAGATAAATGCAGTACTATTTTAACATAATATTCAGTCAAATAATGAACAGAAAAAATAAAATTCAGTACTATCTTATAACACTGCAAGTTTATAAGGTAGATGACTTTGTGGAGTACATCAATGCAGTTAGTTTGTATTTTCAATTCACACATGTTTTTGACTATGATACCATAGATTATTTAGATATGAAAATTACCAAGGATCGTGATCTTGAAAAGTTCACATCAGCAGTAGATCACAAGCTAATTGTTATTTGAGTTATAACAGCCAACATCCTCACTTTGTTAAGAGGAACATCGTTAAAGGACAGATGATTAGAGGGGATAGGATGTACTCCACACTGCTCAAGTTTAAGATAGAGCTGGACAAACATACCCAGATGTTTATGGCCAGAGGTTACCCATTCAACTTGCTTACGTAAATTAGAGAGGAGATCCTAGGAGGATGGGGGACAAAATATATACCTTGTTAGGACAAAGTGCGATCAACCTTTGGCAAGGTGATACAAACCCAAATAAGAACAACATTACTTCAGGCAACCATAAAGAATTGCACAACATGGTTACCCCATATGGGTTCTTTGGACAAAAAGTGAGAGAAATTATGAAGAAGAACTGGGTTATTTTGGAAACTAAAAAATAAATTACAGATAAGTTAGGGAAGGGTCCTAATTTTATGTACAAGATGGTCAAGAAAATTAAATATCTCTTGGAGCATCCTTTTAGAAAAAACATTGATAGAGGTACAAAACCTTGTGGTGCATGTCACTATTGTGCCTACGTTATGGGTGGTAACGTAATTTGGGTAGGGGAATCTGCAAGGAAAATTCAACTAGCAACAGGTAGTTGTTACAGTAGTGGGTTAGTATATTTGTGTGTGTGTAGAGGGTGTAATGGATTTTACATAGGGAAGACAGAGAGAGCCCTTAGAAAAAGAATTTATGAACACACATATGGCATCAATACACAAAACACTAACAGTGCATTCTGATTACTCAGGATTTCAATATGGAATTTTAGAAATCATTTTAAAGGAAGCCAGAGGGGGTAATTAGTCTAACAAAATAGAAAAGAGTGAGTTCCAATGGCAACTTCGTTTGAACGCTTACCAACCCCCTGGCATGAATGATTATATTTCTATAAAATCAGTTTTAATAGAAAAGGTCTCAGTTTCATAAAATGCATTGGTATTTTTATTTATAGGTTGCCATCACTTTCATTTTTAATGATGATTTAATTGAGAAAATTATTTAAATGGTTTAACAGTAAGCACTATTGGTTTTGATAAAGTCTGCATTTGGACAGACAAAAGCGCTTACCAAATTTTGTTTTTGTAAATCCAATGGCGGTTTTAAGAACGTGGCAGGGTGCTACCTACAGCTAGGGACACACCTGCAAGGGACACCTGCACTGCATGCTGCATACTTTTGCTATTGCCATACACAGATGGGGTCATATTGTACCCATTCCCAACAGCAGGGATACCTGTGGGTGGTGTTTGGGTGATCTGGGTGAATGTGTGATATGGACACTACTTGCATCTGACTCACAAATATGCATGGGGCATTTCAGTTATGCTGGCATGTGCAGGTACATCAGCTGTTCCCCAATACATCAATCCTATCACCTTTGTGATCTGCAAGTGTTCGGCCAGATGACACCGGTATTCCCTACTGCAGGCCCAGATAATGTGATGCATACCTGCATGTACAGTTCCAAGGGTGTGTCCATTTCACAGTTACACATTGTATACTGTATGTCTGGGGTACTTTTCCCTGTGTACTGCTTATATATCTAGGCCAACAGCCATGGCATGTCCATCTTTCAGATGGGGACACATATTACCACCATACATTTACAATGGCTTACTGCTAGCATGTGTTATACTGGTGGGAATTGTCTTTAGTATTGTAGTTGTGAGGACTTGGTCCTGTCATCAGCAGTATTGGGCAATGGCCACAGGTCAAACCTGAACATGCATACATACTGACCACTCTCACACAATATGAAACACAACAATCTAACACATACATACCTGCATATTGTACAAATGCTGCAATCTATCCTGCCACCTTGGCCACCTCTGGGCATCTGTGCTCCACTGGTATTATACCTACACATACATGTTACTACATTTCTACATAGGATTGGGGTGGCATGCTTGACTTTTACTCCATGTCTACATAGGATTGAGGGGGCACACCGGCCTGTTGCTACATGTCTACATAGGATTGGGGGGGCACACATGCCTGTTACTACCACATGTGTACATCGGATGAGGGGGCACACCAGATCATTTATACTTTTCTACATAGGATTGGGGGGCACACCTGACTGTTACTACATGTCTACATAGGTTTGGGGGGCACACCTAACTGTTTCTACATTGCTACAAAGGATTGGGGGGCACACCTGACTATTACTACATTTCTACATAGGATTGGGGGGTCAGACCTGACTGTTACTACATGTCTACATAGGATTTGGGGAGGGCACACCTGACTGTTTCTACATTGCTACACAGGATTGGGGGGCACACCTGTCTGTTACTACATTTCTACCCAGGATTGGGTGTGCACACCTGACTCTTTCTAAATTTCTACACAGGACTGGGGGGAAAAACTTGACTGTTATTACATTTCTACGTAGGCTGGGGGGCACACCTGACACTTGTACACATTTGCTATGACTGTACTGGTATGTCTGATACTCCATTTCATTCTGTTTTCTAACCTATCATGCTGACTAGAGGCATATCAGTGTACTACAGTTCTTAGGTTTGATTGACTTACATATTAGTTTCTGACTTCCTACCCTTCAGAACTAATATCCCACTGCCTGACCTGATGTAGTGTGTCTGTGTAGGCCTGGGGGGGGAGGTTACCCATAGCCATCATTCAGAGGCCTTAGCACAGCCTTTGTTTGTGTTTGTCTACACCTGTCCTGCTGGCTGAGACTGTTGTTGGGTATGTGAACCTCCCTGACTGGCATGTGTGTGTCATATGGACACACATGTGGCCCAGCACATTTCCTGCAGTGGGTTTGTCACTGTGTGTAGTACTGGCTACTATGATAACACCAGTATTTGTTACAGATCTCATGCTGCCACTATAGGTGTCTACTATCTGCTGGCATCCCATTCAGACACCCAATTCCCTTGCATGCTCACATCCATACCATAGATGCTGGTAACAGCACATACTACTGCATTTGGTGATTGGTAAGGAGAGTGACTTACCTTGTGGGTGTGCCAGTATTGAGGATGGTGCTGGAGGGCTGCCTGTGTTGGATGCACATAGTACACTTCCTACACATGGTTGAGCACAGGTAGTGTCATGTTTGGCATCCCTTTTACTGTATGTGCAAGTCAGAGAGTGGTGTCTTTCCCCGGGTCCCTCCTGTGTCAGTGTATGTGCTATGTGTTGCCTCTTTGCCAAGGCCAGGGCATACTGGGCACACCTCCTTCTGCCTGCTGGGGCAGGCTCAGGTTGTTCCTCTTCTGAGTCACTCTGTGCCTGTGCAGGCCTTGGCAATGGTGGGGCGCTGTGTGGCCCTGTCCTGTGCTGTTCCTGCTGCAGCTGTTTCCACAGGATCATATTGTGTAGCATGGCACATACAATGACAGTTTGAGTACATGTAGCTGGTGAGTACTGCAAGGCACCACCAGATGTGTCCAGGCACTGGAACCGTGACTTGAGCATCTTAAACACACAATCTGTTATAATTCTGGTCTGTTCATGTGCCTCATTATGGAGTTGTTGTTCGGGTGTGTGTGCATTTGTGATGGGTGTCATCAGCCATGGCTCCAGTGTCTAACCAGCATCCCCGACTAGCTGACCATAAGAGATGTCCCCATTGGCAAATCTCTGGTACAGCTGTGTCAGATGCCAGATGTGGGTATCGTGATAGCTTATAGGGCAGCCAGCACACACATTCATTATTATGCCCTGGGCATCGCACGTGGGAGTTGATGGAGGGGAAGCCCTTGCGGTTGATGTAGACCCTACCCCATTCACCGGGTGATGCTTTGATGCATATGTGCATGCATTCTATAGCACCCACTATCTCAGGGTATTCTGCTATTTGGTGGAAAAGATGCATATTGCTGGCCAATGCCACACAGGTGTTGGGGAAATATACATGCTCACCAGCATGTGCTGACATGGCATCCAGGAAATGGTGGAGTACCCTGGATGCTGATGCCTGGGAGATCCCAATGATATCCCCAGTTGGCTTTTGGAAGGTACCTGTAGCTAGTATTCTTAGACCTACACATACCTTGGTATCCACTGGGATGTGTTCCCCTCTGTTAGTTCTGTGTGTGAGGCGTGGCCGGCACAGCTAAACAATTTGCTGTAGGAGGTCCCTGATCACCCTATAGCGCTCCACTATCTCCAGTTCATGTAGCTCCTGGTAGGTTACGCTAGGTCTGTACACTCTTCTCTATCTCCTCACTGTGGGTTGGTTGACAGTATTTTCATCCTCACCACCCTCAGCCTCCTCTTCCGCATGTTGTTGTCTGCTAGCTATTGCAGCCCCTATCATTTTGCTGTTTTTGTTTGTTAAAATTCCCTCACTTGTATACATCGGTGGTGTAGAGTATGTGTGAAAACCAGAAGGAAAGGTGTTTGCATAGTTTATAGTAGTGTTCAGTGCTGGGCTGGGCTGCTGTCTGTGTAATTGGCTGATTGTGATACATTTCACCTGCCAGCTATGCTAATTCTCCCTGATTATCATTCTCCTGCTGTTTTCCCTTCCCATTGCCATCCTGTTTAAGCCCGGGGCACACCACACAAACACAGTGCTCAAATGTGAACAGAGCTGTTATTTCCTGGTTTACTTTTTTTTCCCCTTTAAACCCAGTGTGCGGTGTGCACACCCACTTAGGCAATGTAAAGAGTGCTGGCAGCCTCAGACACACCCCCTTGCTTAGCTCTGCTAAGCCAAGGGCAAACCTGAGCCACAGGGCTCCAATCCACTTACAGTATGCCTGACACACAACCCCTATGATGTCAGCTAACTCCTAGGCTTGCACCAAGCTATTCCTGCTCTTACACTGTTGGGTGCTGACTAGCATGCAGGGGATATCTGGGATTCAGTATCATTCCCCTCATTTGCATAGAATTGCTTGCTGATGCATAGCAACAGGTCCCACACTGAGCCACCCCCCTTAGCAACCACTATTCACTGGCCATGTTGTCTTCTGCCTACCATTGAATATAATGGCAAAAATGTAATTTTGGTTAGAATGCTTATTTTAGTTTTTTTTCTTATTTTTCGCCCGATCTTATTTCTGCACCGCTGCCCTACGCTTAAACAGCCAAGATCGGCTAAAAAAAAAAATTAAAGTTGATTTTGTTATTTTTGCAACTGTTTTCCATGCCAGTGGCCTTATATTTGGCCATTGGCATGCTTTCTACATAATATCCACCCTTTATTTGGAGCTGTCATGGCTCCGTTTTGTAGCTTGCAGTAATGTTCTCGGTTACTGTCAGAGTACATTTCTGCAGATTACACAAGTCCTGCACGGCTGGCTTCCAGCTTTCTGGATCACAATTTCACCTCATTTGCATGGATTTCACCTGAAAATGGGGTGATATGTATACAGGGGCTGAGTCCGTGCAGGTCTAGAGCAGGAGCGCTCATGCACATCCCTATAGCTAATTCCTAGATCGCACGGCAGACATATTGCCTGCTGGAGCTCCTGCACTAATCCTGCACACTGTGCAGGGCTTGCTGAATCCAGGGGTAAAAGGTTATAAGACATTCAATTCACCCTTTGGCTTCCTGCCTCATTACAACCCAGGGAATGCAGAAACACCTGCAACATGCACAGACTTATTTTTTATCCATACTATATATATATATATATATATATATATATATATATATATATATATATATATTATATATATATATATATCTATATATATATATATATATGTGTGTGTGTGTGTGTGTGTGTGTGTGTATATATATATATATATATATATATATATATATATATACATATATATATATATATATATATATATATATATATATATATATATATAGATAGATATATATATATATATATATATATATATATATATATATATATATATATATATACACATATATGTGTGTGTGTGTGTGTGTGTGTGTGTGTGTGTGTGTGTGTGTATGTATGTATATATATATATATATATATATATATATATATATATATATAATGTATGTATATGTATCTATTTATATATATATATATATATATATATATATATATATATATATATATACAATGTTCCAGTCCCAAAGCTTGTAGACGGATACTCGCAAAAGTCAAATCACGCTGGCAAAAATCAAGTCACGCTAGCAAATGCAAAATAATGAACAGTAGAGTAATAAAAATAACTAGTTTATTGAGACGTAAGCGCTTTCACTATATAAATAGCTTCCTCAGACGTTAACATTTCAAATCTCTAAACAGCGTATATAAAGGAAAACCTCACATCCTTCACTAACACAAGTACACGTCATTTCCTGTAAACATGTACTATCAAATATACTATAAAACATATAAAAAAGATGTAAATAATCCATGTCTCTCTCTGTTGATGTATTGCTATCAAATAACAATAACTTAACCTATCACTCTTCCGCATGGGATTAACTAATCAAAAAATGTATGCAGAGATCTTATCAAAAACAAACCAAACATTAAATACGCTCATGGCATATACATATATAAAAATTATGTAATACATATAAAAAATGTATACACTTCCGTTGATGTTAACATAATGCAGTTAGAATAGACAACAGTAAACCTATCAACTTTACGTGTACAACTATCTTAAAACATATATATTTACCCAATGAAGCTAGCCCATTTACCAAATGCAATCACTGATCAGTCACATAAGATAATTCCAAGATCAATCCTAGGTCTAATAATGAACAATGTTGCGAATAAATTTCTTTAAGTGGACGTGTGCCTATCTTCACGATACCTGTGATTAAGGTATAAAAAATAGTTGTGCCATATCACAAAACGCATCATGCAGTATATAGCAGAACCTGCCGACAACAGAAGTTGTAATAAATTATAATGAATTAATATAATAGATTTCGTCATTCCATCTCAGGAAGTCTCCTGACTGCGCTTAAAATCAGCTAACCAGTACCATTAAAAGTAACATAATATATTAGGCGGAGTAGCATACTCAATAAATAAAATGTATACCAACCATACAAATAGTATAAATTTAAGGCATCAATAAACACATAACAATACCTAAAACTGTTGATGTTATAAAAATATTAATTGTGAACGTAGTATATGCTGATACAAATGTTATACATAAAAAATGTAAGAAAAAATGTAAGAAAATGTAGGTGGTACACAAGAACTTGTATAAACCTCCGTTGAGGCCTATTGTAGCGGGAGCCGGTTGGCTCACAGAGCCTATTTCCATATATTTGGATTATAGGCTTAAAGTAGTATTATCTAAGTTTCCGTATATCCTTAGGGACACAGGTCAGTTCCTGAGTGATTTGTTTGAATGCATCAATACTATTGAGAACAGATCAGATCTAGTCATGACAACTTTTGATGTGGTTTCACTCTTCACGTGTATACCCAATTTTGAAGGTATACAGATGGTGAAAAATCTATTGGCAGAACATATGCCTATGATTGAATGTGACTTTATTTGTTTATTGATGGAAATAATACTTGAAAACAATTTATTCACGTTCAGCAATGGCATATACAGACAGGCTACTGGTGTTGCCATGGGTACCAGCTGCGCGAATTCTTATGCCAATTTGGTGATGGCAGCTTGGGAAAAGGACAAACTGATGAGTAATAACAACATTGTCTTCTATAGAAGGTTCGTGGACGACCTTTTTATTATATGGTGAGGCACGGTCCAATCATTGACCACGTTCCACGATCACCTCAATAGCCTACCTGGCTTTCTGAAATTTACTATGGAATGTTCCAATGAGTCTATAAACTACTTGGACACAACCATCATCAAAGTTGGTGAGTCGTTTTCTACTAAAGTCTATAGGAAAGCATGCTATGTACCATCGTTTTTTGTGCTTGTCTACACCTGTCCTGCTGGCTGAGACTGTTGTTGGGTATGTGAACCTCCCTGACTGGCATGTGTGTGTCATATGGACACACATGTGGCCCAGCACATTTCCTGCAGTGGGTTTGTCACTGTGTGTAGTACTGGCTACTATGATAACACCAGTATTTGTTACAGATCTCATGCTGCCACTATAGGTGTCTACTATCTGCTGGCATCCCATTCAGACACCCGATTCCCTTGCATGCTCACATCCATACCATAGATGCTGGTAACAGCACATACTACTGCATTTGGTGATTGGTAAGGAGAGTGACTTACCTTTTGGGTGTGCCAGTATTGAGGATGGTGCTGGAGGGCTGCCTGTGTTGGATGCACATAGTACACTTCCTACACATGGTTGAGCACAGGTAGTGTCATGTTTGGCATCCCTTTTACTGTATGTGCAAGTCAGAGAGTAGTGTCTTTCCCCGGGTCCCTCCTGTGTCAGTGTATGTGCTATGTGTTGCCTCTTTGCCAAGGCCAGGGCATACTGGGCACACCTCCTTCTGCCTGCTGGGGCAGGCTCAGGTTGTTCCTCTTCTGAGTCACTCTGTGCCTGTGCAGGCCTTGGCAATGGTGGGGCGCTGTGTGGCCCTGTCCTGTGCTGTTCCTGCTGCAGCTGTTTCCACAGGATCATATTGTGTAGCATGGCACATACAATGACAGTTTGAGTACATGTAGCTGGTGAGTACTGCAAGGCTCCACCAGATGTGTCCAGGCACTGGAACCGTGACTTGAGCATCTTAAACACACAATTTGTTATAATTCTGGTCTGTTCATGTGCCTCATTATGGAGTTGTTGTTCGGGTGTGTGTGCATTTGTGATGGGTGTCATCAGCCATGGCTCCAGTGCCTAACCAGCATCCCCGACTAGCTGACCATAAGAGATGTCCCCATTGGCAAATCTCTGGTACAGCTGTGTCAGATGCCAGATGTGGGTATCGTGATAGCTTATAGGGCAGCCAGCACACACATTCATTATTATGCCCTGGGCATCGCACGTGGGAGTTGATGGAGGGGAAGCCCTTGCGGTTGATGTAGACCCTACCCCATTCACCGGGTGATGCTTTGATGCATATGTGCGTGCATTCTATAGCACCCACTATCTCAGGGTATTCTGCTATTTGGTGGAAAAGATGCATATTGCTGGCCAATGCCACACAGGTGTTGGGGAAATATACATGCTCACCGGCATGTGCTGACATGGCATCCAGGAAATGGTGGAGTACCCTGGATGCTGATGTCTGGGAGATCCCCATGATATCCCCAGTTGGCCTTTGGAAGGTACCTGTAGCTAGTATTCTTAGACCTACACATACCTTGGTATCCACTGGGATGTGTTCCCCTCTGTTAGTTCTGTGTGTGAGGCGTGGCCGGCACAGCTAAACAATTTGCTGTAGGAGGTCCCTGATCACCCTATAGCGCTCCACTATCTCCAGTTCATGTAGCTCCTGGTAGGTTACGCTGGGTCTGTACACTCTTCTCTATCTCCTCACTGTGGGTTGGTTGACAGTATTTTCATCCTCACCACCCTCAGCCTCCTCTTCCGCATGTTGTTGTCTGCTAGCTATTGCAGCCCCTATCATTTTGCTGTTTTTGTTTGTTAAAATTCCCTCACTTGTATACATCGGTGGTGTAGAGTATGTGTGAAAACCAGAAGGAAAGGTGTTTGCATAGTTTATAGTAGTGTTCAGTGCTGGGCTGGGCTGCTGTCTGTGTAATTGGCTGATTGTGATACATTTCACCTGCCAGCTATGCTAATTCTCCCTGATTATCATTCTCCTGCTGTTTTCCTTCCCATTGCCATCCTGTTTAAGCCCTGGGCACACCACACAAACACAGTGCTCAAATGTGAACAGAGCTGTTATTTCCTGGTTTACTTTTTTCCCCTTTAAACCCAGTGTGCGGTGTGCACACCCACTTAGGCAATGTAAAGAGTGCTGGCAGCCTCAGACACACCCCCTTGCTTAGCTCTGCTAAGCCAAGGGCAAACCTGAGCCACAGGGCTCCAATCCACTTACAGTATGCCTGACACACAACCCCTATGATGTCAGCTAACTCTAGGCTTGCACCAAGCTATTCCTGCTCTTACACTGTTGGGTGCTGACTAGCATGCAGGGATATCTGGGATTCAGTATCATTCCCTCATTTGCATAGAATTGCTTGCTGATGCATAGCAACAGGTCCCACACTGAGCCACCCCTTAGCAACCACTATTCACTGGCCATGTTGTCTTCTGCCTACCATTGAATATAATGGCAAAAAGTAATTTTGGTTAGAATGCTTATTTTAGTTTTTTCTTATTTTCACCCGATCTTATTTCTGCACCGCTGCCCTACGCTTAAACAGCCAAGATCAAAAAAAAAAATTAAAGTTGATTTTGTTATTTTTGCAACTGTTTTCCATGCCAGTGGCCTTATATTTGGCCATTGGCATGCTTTCTACATAATATCCACCCTTTATTTGGAGCTGTCATGGCTCAGTTTTGTAGCTTGCAGTAATGTTCTCGGTTACTGTCAGAATACATTTCTGCAGATTACACAAGTCCTGCACGGCTGGCTTCCAGCTTTCTGGATCACAATTTCACCTCATTTGCATGGATTTCACCTGAAAATGGGGTGATATGCATACAGGGGCTGAGTCCGTGCAGGACTAGAGCAGGAGAGCTCATGCACATCCCTATAGCTAATTCCTAGATCGCACGGCAGACATATTGCCTGCTGGAGCTCCTGCACTAATCCTGCACACTGTACAGGGCTTGCTGAATCCAGGGGTAAAAGGTTATAAGACATTCAATTCACCCTTTGGCTTCCTGCCTCATTACAACCCAGGGAATGCAGAAATACCTGCAACATGCACAGACTTATTTTTTATCCATACTATATATATATATATTTATATCTGTATATATATATATATATATATATATATATATATATATATATATATATATACACATATATGCGTGTGTGTGTGTGTGTGTGTGTGTGTGTGTGTGTGTGTGTGTGTGTGTGTGTGTATGTATATATATATATATATATATATATATATATATATATATATATATATAATATGTATGTATATGTATCTATATATATATATATATATATATATAGAGAGAGAGAGAGATTTGTGGGTTACATACATTTGATCAAATCTCAAAATATCTAAAAGCTACCTCAACATATCTAAAACTTAGATATTAATATCTAAAACTTAGAATATTAAAAATATCTGGCAATGGGAAATTGCCTTTTCCCCACTGTTGTGCAATTCCAGAGTTGTTATATATAAGTTGCAGAGGGTCTGAGGAATGCAGTGTCGGAGGGGTGCTCTGTATATGAAAAAGATTTTATTATTCAATATTATGGGTTTAGATATTGTCAACATAAGATATTATGGCATATATCCATAGCCATCCATCTCTCTCTCTATGTATATATCTGTCTAAATATATATATATATATATATATATATATATATATATATATATATATATATACATATGTGTGTGTGTGTGTGTGTGTGTGTGTGTGTGTGTGTGTGTGTGTGTGTGTATGTATGTACGTAGATATGTGTGCTAATGAAATTAAATAACTTGCTCTATCAGATATGGGAGCAAGTTTGTTATATGTGCTAAAATGACAATTCATTAAATGTAGTTCCCAGGCTTGCAGTATAAGATATTTCTTTAATCTAACTATGACCCTTGCATATTCCACTTAACCATTTTTCTCTGTGTTTTCCCCCATTTATATAAATGGACTGTGCTTATGCAATATTTCCTTTTAGAATAATGTTAACAATAGTATGAAATAGACTGTACAGTGTCATCTGGGGAAGGGGAGATTGTGTTTCTATATATTTTTTTAATTGTTCTTTCGTTTTCTGGATGGGAATTACTAGGAAGTATGGAGATAGAAAGATGCATAACTTTTTCATTCTTATTATTCTTTTTTTAGTTGGGAAATAGTATTACTTATATTAAGAGATTTAAAAAAAATGGTATGCTTTTTGCGTCATGACTCAGGGTGCTTAGAATTAGACTATCTGTGTTTTCATTTGCAGGTGCAATTTTATTTTGGGGTCTTGTAGTGTCATATATTTGCATTTATAGATTCATAGGTTCATAGATTAGTACTAGGCTAACTGCCCTTGTGAGCCATTTTAAGCCTAGCCAATTATCCCTTGTGAGACTCAAACCCTGCACCTTGTGTTTGTAAGGCAAATACCTTAACCATTAGGCCATCCTCCCAAATGTTTTGCAGTTATGGTGCAGGTAAGCACTTATGGCAGGTACTTTGCATAGAACAGATAATTTAAGTAAAGATAATAGCTGCCATCGTGTTTTGTATGATGTGATGCTGATTTGGCCTTTTTCATTTTTATTTTTATTTTATTGTAATGTATTTGACCCTGACAATAGATATTTTATAGGACTTGTTGGAGAATGAATAGTTATGTATAATTTGTCATATCTTACTGTGTTATATGTGAAATATGGCCTATCATTAGGAAAGCACATAAATGCATTTATTTTTCACCAATGAACAAATAACATTACAAAACCAACTGTGTGTATGTTTGTGGAGGCTCCATTCTATTGCATCCTATATGCCACAAATCTGAGTTTGCAATAGACCAGGATACTGTAACATCTTACTTTGCATACATTTTCATGCATTTACTATTGAACAAATATTATTACAGGAATTGCATTTGCAATATTTACATCAACTGACATCCATGAAATGTTTTATGTATGTTTCTTGGAGTTTTATAGGTATTTTTGTGAATATGTTTAATTTTGCAGATTGCAATAAAGTTGATTAGTTATTTTCTATTAAATATATAATGTTGTTTTCCATGTTTTCCTATTATCTTCAGTTTTTCCTGGCTGCATTTATATTTATATGGTATTGTATGTTGGTGGATTAGTTCTTTCAGTTTATGGGTTGTATTTATTTTTTTATGTTGTAGTCATACTTCTCTTGATACCAAATTCTATAAGCTTCAGGATTCTGAGCCTCAAGCCTCTACTGTCCAAAACACTGATATTTTTTCTATAGTAAATTACTGATGGTGTGGTTTTCATACGGGTGCATTGCAGTGATTTTTTTCTTCTTGATAGCTATCCAGGGATTTCAGTTTGGTGACTTAGTTCCTGTCTGACTTGTAACTCTCCCTTTTCATAGAGGAATCCTTTTTCATGTTACAGTAATTCCTGATTACTTTCTGTCTTTCTGAGGAATTAGGTGAGTATTTTTATAGTTTTGATAGTTTCTTGTGCAAATTATTTTTAATGGGTTATATAGTTTTAATTTAATATTTTATTGTGGAGACAGTATAAATATGTATGTTTGTAGTTTAAATCCAGTAAAACTCTACCAAATACAGTATAGGACAGGAAATCAATTCAAATCAACACTGGACTAAGACTTAAAAATTTATTAAAAACAAATATAAGGTTAAATGCTTTTGTCCTTCTTTGCACAGGACTTCAACCCTACAACCACTTTTAGAGATGATTAAATACAAAATGTCATGTGATGCTTACAACACCCAATTAATTTGTGTGTGTGTGTGTGTGTGTGTGTGTGTGTGTGTGTGTGTGTGTGTGTGTGTGTGTGTGTGTGTGTGCGCGCGCATGCATGTGCATGTGTGTGTGTGTGTGTGTGTGTGTGTGTGTGTGTGTGTGTGTGTGTGTGTGTGTGTGTGTGTGTGTGTGTGTGTGTGTGTGTGTGTGTGTGTGTGTGTGTGCATGTGTGTTTAATATATACAATTTTCAGGTCAGCAAAATCATAAAACACCCAGCATATAAGAGTAGACTAGTTTCATGTCACAAATGCAAGCTTCATAGATGTAACTATATAGCAAAAATGTTGAAGCTTTCATCTGTAATTTTAAATACATTAAAATAACTTACAGTTTTAAACACTACATCTCATTAAGCTGCTCTCATTCAACTAAAACATATTTGATCTAGTCACAGCAATTTACTAAATCTAACTTTTAGTAAGCAAATTTAAGTTCTGTGTTCTTTGGAGGCAAATGCAATCTGAAGGATGGAAAAGTCAGAATTTAATCATTTCAGAGTATTTTGATATATTTCACTCATATTCATTACCTTTTAAACTTGAACCGCGATGGGTTTCCTTGAGTCACTTAACTTTGTAAGTAAGAGAAGAACACCCTGATCCAATTAAGTGACTTTACTAACCCTCTAAGCATGATACCTGAGGTAAATATCTTGAAACTAATTAACCAGTAAATATAGTATCATTAACAATTGCAAATGCATTAACAATATAAAATACAGCAACAGAAGAAGAAAGAGGTACTATAAATATTTAATCTGCTTCAAAGAGTAAATGCAAAGTCCATAATGAAATACATTTTCATTCATGTTACAATGTGCAATGGCAAATCAAGTAGGTGGCATAATGTATGTTATTATTGGATAATATCTTTATTTGCAGGGCAACTCTAATGAGGGGAAGTTATCCTAATATGGGGTCCCTAAAACTGACAGATTGGGCCATCTTCAACATTTTCTTAGATCAGGTTCACCATCAGGCTGCCGCTTTCACTTCAGCTTTATAAATGATATTTGGAGTAACTGAGGTCCTCCATCTGTATGTGATCACTTTTTGGACAGCCATGGTTGCTGTTAGAAGAAAGGTTAAACTCAATGTTATCACTTGTGCTTTTTTTCAAGAAATTACAGGCAAACCAACAATAAGAAGTACTAGCTGTGGTTCCTAACATTAATCTGCTTCTATCTCCTATTGCTTCTATAGCTTGCCAAAGGATTTCAGACCAAAGTATTAACATAATAAGTGATATCATGCTTCTAGTTTATGTTGCCCAATGCTCCAAGCACTCGGGTTGTGCAATAAGAAATAGTTTTAGTATTTCTTGTATATAGACATAATTTATGACTTCATTTTCATGTAAATCTTTTCCACTGGGGGGGGTAAGCTGATTCAAGAGGAAAGGAGGGAATTGAATACTACCCCCTGGCCCTTATCAGATGGGTGCGTATACATTTTCTGACAAAAAAGCTAATGGTCCTTAGTTTGGCTATATAGATTCATAGGTTCATAGGTAAGTGCTAGGCTAGCTACCTTTGCAGGCATAAGGCTAGCCAATATCCTGTTTTGTGCTCAGTTTAATCTATCCCATTTGTTTATAAAGTGGCCTTACCCATCCCATGGTCAGTAATTATATATTACCTTTAATAAGAATACTAGGATCATACTATAGACAATTTGAAGGGACCCATGCATGGGATAAAGCTTTTAAGAGCTGCCTCTATCCATTAGTTGCACAAGGGGCAGTCCTGGTGGAAGTTTCTGTCTCCCATGCAAAGATCTAAGTTGCAGTTGAAAATAAATATGGATGAAATTTGTTTTATGTGGCTTGGGAGTCTGTACCACAGCAGCAGAATTCTATGCAAGATATACCTATCCCTCCAAACCATTCTGTTTATGTTGCAAAAGGGGTTTAGATCCCTAGACTGAATATTTCTTTTGCTACTTGACTTGCTGGAGGATGCCTTGTATGCCAGACACAGGTCACCTCTTAGCAGTCTGTGGGACTTATAGTGACAAAGCTTTGAGTCAGTCCATGTAAGACATGTTGTTTAGACCTTATCTCTATGGGCATTCCAGTTGTTGCATGTGTCTGTACAGATACATGTAAAAAGAGGCATTATATTCAATGATTGGCCTAAGGAGGGCTGTGCAAAGGGGGACAATGGCATTTCTACATCTAGACACAATCCCTTTGTTTCTAAACTGAGCAACATATAGAGACTTTCTTAATACAATAAACACATCCAGATCAAAAGTTAGGTCGCTGTCTACATAAGTTCCCAAATACTGAAAAATGAATTTGACTAAAGCGTGTGATAGGCTAGCATGCATTACTAAGGTGGATCAGTGCTGAAGCCAAGGAAAGTGCACAATAGTCTACAATTGAAATAGGAGTCTACAAGTAGTACTAGCCAAATTAGTGGTTGTGAAAAGATGAATAGAGGTTAACAAATGAGAATAGAAGGGGAGATTATAGTTTAGAGTGTATAAAGGGACGTGGTAAGCTGGCATTAGTAGGTATAGTAGGTGCTGAGATTTTTGCAGGGGGCAATAGTTAAATGATCAAATGTTTCAAGGGCACAACCAGGAGAAGGGTATGTGCGCTTGTAGGTATTGTGTGAAAGCAGTTTGATTATCAAAGATTCTTGAAATCTCTTTTCATGCTCAGTGTGTCCTAGAAAGACTCTACAGGTGTAATGAAGAAGACATCTGATACTCCTGCCCTAAAGATCCTTCAATGTATTCCTTAGACAATGGGGCACCTACCCCTAATGAAAAGTGTCCTTACAATAAGTTCTTAGGTGCATACTAGGCTATGGATCTGCAAGGATCTTAAGAAGCATAGTTTTGTATTTTTATGGTAGTTGTTAATCCCATATATGTTGATTACATATAACCAAAAGATGGGCTGAATAAGGATTTGTTTGGACATTTACATGTTTTCCTATCCATGAGGGGCAATGGTGCTAAACTGGAAGTGAATTTGCAGTTATCCAGCCACTTGTCCAAATTACATTTGACTAGAATAAGAGAAGTACTTTGCTTTATGTGGAGTAGAACATGGTTCCATAGAAGGAGGATTCTCTGTGATACAAACCTATCCATCCAACATGTTCTATTTATTTTGAAAAGAGATTGATATCCCTTGAATGGGTGTTTATGATACTAATGAACTTGTTAATGTGTACTAGGTCTGACAGAATAAGATCTGTTGAAGCTCTTTATGAAAGACAGAGTTCACCTCATAGTAGCCTGTATGACACTGAGAAGAAGGTCAAGGCTTTGGCATGGTCTGCATAATTTTTCTGATTAAGGCCATTGATTTTATTTTTAAATGTGAAAGCACTGTGGTTGTTTAAGCTGTGATAAGTGTTTGGACAGGTACACACCAAAATGGGTATATTTTACTCAATGATCAATCTAATGATTAATTATGCCATTGATTGACTACTCCAGAGAGGCAGAGATCACTGAATGCTGACTCTTTTTTGCCAGCTCTAAGCTGACCCACAATTCTCAGTCCTCTGTTCACTTTGAATTACATGGAAAACTTTCTTAAATGCAAGTGATAAAGTTAACCCCTTCAAGGGACGTAAGATAAAAACTAGTCACACACCATGTGTAATCAAATTCCAAGATCTCTCTAAAGATCATAGTTATGAAGAATTGGAAACCACATACTCTTACCAGTAAGGCAAAATTGTACTTTAAGGGGAAATACACAGTGCGGGGTGAATTCCTAGATCCAGGTATTGCCATCACACAACCTGACAAAATTACACAAACATCATGGTATGCTAATGGCTGTATAATAATATGGAAATGGACAGTACTATGGTAATGAGATAAATTGTGAATGTAAATGATGATAGGCAACACGGTAAAGTGATTCAGAAACACAAAAGTTGTTTGTTCAGTCATGGCAAACAATGAGCTTGTAGACTGTGATTTCTTGGTAAACAAAGGCTGTGTTAAGGTGTTAGGATTAGCACCTTTGTTACCCAACAAAGCACATCTTCGAAGCCACTTTTGCAATGAGTGTCTATGACAGCGCACATCATCACCCTTCATGTCATAGATGGATTTAGCCCCACAACAGAAACATAGTTGACTACTATAGCATAGAGAAAGACACTGTGCAAAGGCTTGTAGACATGTGCCATCCCATGTGGATCCCATAGGATACTAATTGCTGTGAACACTAAGGTATGTGTGGTTATAACTATCTTTGCTACAGGGAGCTTTCAGCAGCCATCAAGGGGCACTGTGAAAGTATCACAAGCATTCACCTCAAGATTACTATCCAAGTTCCTTAATGCTATGCTGCATAGGTACAGGAACATATGTGATTCTCAAGGACCACTCTATATGGAAACACTCCTATGTGGGTAGTCCATGAAATAGCTAATTTCCTTGAGGTTCTTGCAGCCATTGATTGTACCCACATTCCCATTAAGGCTGTACCTGGCCCATTTAGACAATGGTACATCAAGTGGAAGTGCTTCTTCACTATCAACTGCCAGATAATATGCAATGCACAGGGTATGAACTATAATGTGTCTGTGGGCCACCCAGCCAGTTCCCACAATTCCCACTTCTGCATATGTCAGTAATTTCTGCAGAGTGACTTCTCACAGGAGCATCTTATTGTTGATGTCAGATATGCTCAGGAGTCATAGGTCACAACACTTATATGCAACCCGCAGAGCATGACTGACATGCAATACAACACCAGCAGGCTGTAGGTCCACAATATAAGTGAGTATGTGCTTAGAAAGATGAAAGCCCTTTTCTACTTCCTAGATTCTTGTGATGATGCACGGCATTATCTGTTAACATACAGCAAGATATGGTTGCATTGTGGCACACAGACAGCTAAGGTAGGAGATTACCATATGAGGACCAGACAGATCAGTGCCAGAGGCAGGAGATGTGCTGACTGAAGAGCCCTCAGATGAATGCACTGCATGGAAAAATCATGCAAAGCAGAGGTGGGTGCAATATGCTCGGGCACTGTAAGGAGGCAGAATCTGTTCTACACCTATGTGCCAAATAATGCACAACAAAGATTAAAACTGATGTATCCAATACTATACTAACAGTATGCTGTACATTGCATTAATTGGTCACACTGTGTATGAGATAACACCTATGTATATAACACAGCAGTGAGGGCAGGCCATAGATGTCATCATATTCACAGGTGAGGAATGGTCGGTATCATCAACTAGACCAATGGCAGAACAGAGACTATAGATGTAGAAAGAAGTGTGTGACACAGACAAGAGATTTTGGAGACCAGGGTATACAGTGCAATGAGTTAGTTTTTTCTAAGGGGTAAGAGTCCACATGTAGTAGATGCATTCTTGGCATGGGTTCCAGGGGGACACAGGAGGGTACGAAAGTTGTTGTACTAGATGTTTTCTGATTTTACAGGTACTGTGGGATCCCAGTTGGGAATGACACACACCATGAATGTCTCCCATTGGAGTGCCTCACCTCCAGAGAATGGCAATGGTGCCAAAACAGGCGGGCAAGGATAAATCTAAACCACAAGACCATGAATACCTGGTCATGCTATATGCTTGACTACCATGTGGGTTATGTTGGATTGGGCAGCCATGTCATAACAAGCTTACCACTGGTGGGTGGTGGGGAGAATGTAGCAGTATGTGATCTTTACCCACCTATCCTATGGAGTGTGTCCGCAAGGAGAATAAATGAGTGGCAACTAGATAATGACATTGGCTCTGATGTGTACAAGCAAATAGTTATATGAAGGTAGTGGAGGAACTCATGTTCCCGTCCAACATGACAATTATTTGGGTGAAGCCCTCACACACTTTTTAATGCACACTGTACAGTATACTACAACCTCTGCTATGACAGGGGTGGTATCCAAAAATGCTTGGATGAATGCCTCATATTTATTTTTTAATGCCCATTGTGACACATGTTTGGGTAATGATGGAGAACCAGCATTGATGACCACCAGTCTACTGCTACTGACCTCTATCCCATGCTATGCGGTAGTGTCACTACCCACTGCTGGCTTGTGAGTAGGAGACTAGGGTAGTCCTCATGTAGGGGTGCTGGGTGTGACTTGTCCTTCCATATGATCTAGGACACGGGGACAGGCTCTACAGGCAACAAAGCTGTGTCAGTTGAACTGAGTGCTACTGTGCCTTGTATAGTTACAGTTGTTGACACTTTGCCCTCAGACTATGCTAATGTACATTTAACACAAATATCAGTGTATGATGTAGCACCAATATCAGGCATGCTCTGTTATATAGTAGAGGGCCCCGTGACCATAACATGTGTGAAAGCTTACAGATAAGCAGCAGTGTGTAACACTGCTTTGTTTGTGTCTTTCGGCTTTTTCCGGATATGGGTCGCCACAGCGGAATTCCGGTCCGCTAATGATTGGCAGTAGATTTTTACGTGCCGAGTTGCCAGCCCTGACGCACAACCTTCAACGAAGGTATGCCCATTCACACATTTCTACACAAAGAAGACACTCTAGCTGAGAATCGAACAGGACAACATCCATGTGAGGCGACAATGCTACCGCAGCACCACTGTGAAAATCCCACTTCTCAGTGCTGTAGTAACAATGCACACTTCAGTTATCCACATAATATATACATATACACCTTGTGTAGTATGCCATCAATCCCGTATGCCATAAATGCTTGTTAAGAAGTTGTGGTGATTTTGAACATCTCTGAGCTCATGGCAATAGTAAGCCATGATTTCCAAACTTTTAGAAGGAAATGCTTATATTTATATATACATAAAACATGAAAAACACCAATAAGCTCTTTTGTGTCTAAATGAGACTTCATCAGACTGATGTTAACATTTACCAAATACTTTAAATAATCATCAAAACCATGACATAACCAATCATATGACAAAATAGAAAAACTATTAAAATGATTTTAGCGCTTTAAAAGTATTTTGCAAAGAAATGGTCTGAAAGTAAATTACCGTATTAATGTTATGTTTTTAATAATTTACGATCTGTCCTGTAAGTTTTGAAAAATGCTTTTATTTTACTCTTTTGTTTTTACCCATTGGCTGCTAAGTGTGCTGATTTTTTTTTTTCTGCATGACATAAAGAAATACCATCCAGGTGCATCCCCAACAGAGGCATAGGACTGTGATAAGTTTCAGATCCCACATCCATAACTCTGACAAGTATCAGGGTCCTTTTACTTATCCCAGACAGGGATACCTGATACTCCTCCATGGTCACAGACAGTGGTCTGTGATTGTGGATCCCCACCCAGGATAATATCATGGACCTGTGACTGACCTGAGAGGTTACCTTGCTGAGTCCACAAACTACCTTAACATCTGACACCAGATAACACTGCACATGCTCACAGAAGGCCAGATCAGTCTTGTCCTTAAGTGCCCACTGTCCATGCTCTTGGTGGGCCTGCAGTCTCTCTCTCTCTCTCTCTCTGGGAAAAATTCCTTATGATGATTTCTCTCCTTATTCATCACATATCTAACAGCAAATGTAGGCATACAACTAGTCAGCGAGGAGACAAAAAATATGTGCAATGCCAACTGTATTGGTTATGCAGTCATATGAAAGCTGTGCCTCCATAAGGTGCCATACCTACCATACAACCTTATCACAGGACACTTCTCAAAGTGTCACAATGTGGTAATGGATTGCATGTGGTGTCAACCCTGCCATCAGCTTGCACGTACTCAACCCGAAAGAAGAACAGTCATTGTGTGCCTGCACATATTTATCTCCACACTGTATTGGTTATTTGGTGTGCCTCTCCCACCCTACCTATCCACTGTGTACCACATTTAATTAATGGCTAAAGAGCTGGTGCATTGTAGCACATTCCTCTCCATCTGAGCTGCCTAGAATGAAGCAAAGTCCACCTCACACCAGCCATATGTCTGGAGGTCTACTTCTACCTGCAAATCTGCCACGTCTTCTTGCATTCATCACTCCAAACCTCCTTGTGTTGTCCATTTTCCTGTTAGCAGTTTGTTGTGAAGCAACTCAACTTGACAATAAAAGGGTCCTACTGTTATCCATTTGCTGTCCCCACCTGTCAATGGTCTGTGTACCTTTACTATAGCAGATGATCAACATGTCTTTGATTTGTTAATCACAGTACATATTAAATAGGGAGATTCACAACAACCTACCCTTTGTGCCCCATGCTCTTGTCAGCAGGTTGTTGTGAAGTAGCTACCTGTCCCAACAATAAAAGCCTCATGCAGTTATCCAGTCACTCTCCCCACAAGCTAATAACTTGTTTACCCTTACCACAGCAGATGTAGAGCAGTTCTTCATACTGCAGACCACCATAAATGCATTGTACATGATCCACTTGCTATTCCCAAGAAAAATAGTGCAATGATCAGTTCAGTGGTGGCAGTTGTTTATATCTTGCTATTTCAGGACTTTTAACAATTATTCTAGTGGTGCAATTTAGGGGAAATGTATTTGAATCACGCATTTAGTGCAATGCATTCCAGCCACAAAGTGAGCAATCAGGCTCACACCTGTCATATATGTGCACTGTATATTGTTAAGCAGTATGAGCAAATGTGGACAGGTCTGAGATTTATAAGGGGCCACAGGTTTACTGACATCCACCTTGTGGACCCTTAGGGAAAATTTCTACTACTATGGACACCAACACATTATGTGTGTACTTTTTGTTGTTTTACTGTGTTGGTACAATATCTGGTTGACCCTGTTTCCCTTGAAGAGAACACTCATGTTAAAAATAACTTTACATATTTCTCTAGCTGCTACAACTCCTAGTCATGTATAGTCTTCTTTCTGATCTCCGATATTCTAACAAATTGGCAAATTAAATATTTTACCGATCCAAGATTTTTCTCAGATCATTCAAAGATCACTCTAATTTTAAATTTTGCATCCAGCCCCCCTACATTATACATAAGTTTGCTTTCTGGTCTATTAACAACAACTTGTTATATAATCCATCAGTTACTGATGAAATTGCACTAATTTTAACCAAGTTTAATTCTGATCCTCGCAAAGCTGATATTCCCTATGACACCCAATGGGCTGCATGTAAAATGGTGATTAGAGGTATACTTATTCAAAAATTGACTTACTTAAAAAAGGTAAGGAAAGAAAAAGAAAGCCATTTGATTTCTGAGATTAGAATTTTAGATGACCGGCTTCAAACTAATTACTCCCCAGATTTGGAAAAAGATATGGTAGATAAGCAAAAGGAATTATTTGAATTACATCACTCCAACTACTCCATGCAGGAACTAAGATTTATAACAAAATACTCTGAATAGATACAAACCCCCAGCAAAGCATTAGCCAGACTAATCGAGAACAAACAAAGAGCACCTAAGATTAACCTTATCCGGTATCAAGACACTCTCTTTAAGTCTGACCCACAAATTATACAGCTATTTCACCAACTATATTCTAATTTGTATGCAAAGAACAACCAACAAATCTCTATCCCTGAGATAAAAGACTATCTCAATAACATCACTTTCCCAAAATTCAATGAATATCAGAAAAAGCTTCTACTTGCCTCCTTTAGTCTACAAGAAGTCCTCAATATCATTAACAAACTTAAGATAGGGAAAGCCCCAGGTCCAGACATTTTCTCCCGAAACTTCTATAAAATCTTCAGACACTTTAGCCCCTAAATTACTTAAATTATTTAATTGTATCTCTCTTAATGGTATCTCGGACATATACCTTAACCATTCTAAGACCATACTTCTCCCCAAAAATAACCTAGACAATTCTAATGTGAATAACTACCGACAAATCTCATTAATGAACATGGGCATTAAAATTTCATCCTCCTTGCTAGCCGAAAGAATTAAAAAAGTAATTACTTCCTTGGTCTCTAAAGAGCAAGCAGGTTTCATGTCCCAAAGACATACATGGGACAATACGCTGACACTATAATCTATGACTGGTCTTACTAAGAATGATAAGATGATTCTAGACACTTCTTAGGCATTTGGCAGGGTCAGTTGGAGTTTTCTGTTTGTTGTATTATCGTATTTTGACATCCCCTCTAGTTTCATCAATCTGATCAAAATTCTATATAACAGCTCATTTACACAGCTATACATAAACAAGAATTTATCAAAGCCAATAAAAATCTCAAATGGTACCAGACAAGGGTGCCCTCTATCCCCTCTCCTTTTCAACTTATATTTAGAACCTCTATTTCTCTCCATTAGACAGTTAACATACCACTCTATCCCCAAAATATTGCACATGAAAATAAGTTTGACCGCGTTTGCGGATGACCTCAACATTTATTTTGAACTTCCTTTGACTGATACCAAAAAAATTATGGAGACTATAAACACATTTGCCCACATTTCAGACTATAAAATTAACTTAAATAAATCCTATATTTTCCCGATTAACCCAGCAACCCACAAAGAAAACCTCCTCACAGACTTTCCCTTCAACATTTCATATTCTTGCAAATACTTAGGAGTTAATTATGATCACTTGGTATCTTCCACAGTACAGCCTAACATTTCCTATCTATGGTCCATTATTTCCCAAGACCTAAACAAATGGCAACAGATGAAATTACTCTTCCCATCTAAAACTTCCATCATTAAAATGAGCATCATCCCAAAGATTATTTACCACTTTACGCTTCTCTCTCACTCATCCCAAACTCATTCTTTACTAGAATTCATAAAACCTTTGCAAAATTCATCTGGCATCCAAAATCTGTTAGGGTGTCATAACAGAGACCTGTTGTCCCAAAGTCTAAAGGTGGTCTTGGTATGCCAGACCTTCAGCTTTACTATAGAATTCTACAAGCTAATAGATTAATTACTATAGTCAATTACCATCCGAACAATCATACATGGACCCCCCTTGGGTAAAAATGTGGTATAATTATGTTTTGGAAAAGAATATCAATCCCAACTCTCCCTTTCTTGGACCCATTAACTCTCAAGAAGTTAAAAATATACCATATACTGAAATGTAAAATCAAATCCTTCCAATAGATTTTTAAATCACTGAAAATAGACAAAACCCTCCTTCTATTTCAGCCCATCCATTTTAATCCTATCATCAAGTTAAATAACATGATCAAGCTTGATGATTTTCCATTAATAAAAGACTTCTCACTTTGGGATATACACAAGCACAAAACCCTCTCACCAAGAGAACTACGAGACACCTTAAAATGATCCAAGAAATAAATAATAATTTTACGGCAAATCAGAGAAATTATTACATCTATATCTCAAAACCTTATGATTCCAGAATATGAATTCCTTCAGGTATCTAACTTGATGCAGATTCTAACAAGCAATAGGAATATGTTATCACGCTCTTGTAATTTCATAAGTACACTCCAGTATCAAGACAGGATGGTCTTCACGAAATACTGGGACCAACAAGGGGTCACCTTTCTAGATGAGCAAAAATTAGCAGCCATTAAATCTACTATTTCATTCTCCCCCTATAAAAAACTCACCTATATACAATTTATGATTAACAATAACCTGTACTACACTCCTACACATCTAAACAATTTCAACCCTAACATATCTCGTGCGTGCCCTTGCTGTTCCTTCCCTCATGCAGATATCTTACATCTATTATGGTTCTGCCGCTACTCTCACAGTATTTGACTTGAAAAGATGGGCTATCACAAATCACCCCTCTCATGGGAGATGGCTCTATCACACATTACTAATCTTAAGCTTACAAAATTAAGATTTCATATCCTAATAACACTTTGCCTACTATTAAAATTTTATATCTCCAAACACTGGTTAGATCGGTCTAAAATGTCTTGGAGAGGGTTCAGAAATATGACTAAGTACATTACTTCTCATAAGCTCATAATCACAAATGAGCATAAACGCACATATTTTCAAAAACTGTGGAACGTCATATTTGAACTTCTGGCAGATAAATAAGTATCACTGGCATATCATCATTATGACTCCCAACTTCCTCTTATATTTGAAGATCAAGATTAGTGGTTATGGTTGGTATATATACCAAGTGGAGGCTTTGCTCTTTGAGTAGCTTTTGTACCCCCCACCTGCATAAATGCTCTCTTTTCTGTTAATTTGTTTACCCCCCAGGGTCAGATTTATCCTAAGGCAGCACTATTGTACATACTGTAGATAGTTACTATTGTTATTCTTTATTTGAATGATCTCTGATGTGGTAATGTGATGTTATAACTGAAAATGTTTTGTTTTGAGTTATGCCTTTAACAAAATCAATAAAATTTCTATTTAAAAAAAAAAAGTAATGTTTTCTGTACTGCATTTCGTATACTTAATTGTTACATACTTATAATGGAATGTGGGTGAATATATTTCTGTAACAGACAGTGAATCTTCTAACCTTCCTAGTATTCATTTTACACTGTAAAAATATCACTATATTGAATACAAGTATAATATATGGTGCCCACTTATATCATTTTCTGCTCTGAAACTTCCTTGGGGGGATATTCCCATATTTTTGTGTAAGTGACACTGCATTTATTTTTGAATTTACACTACAAGTACTTGTCAGTGAAGTTGTGTTTAAGATGCATTGTAGCAGACACAGACTACAATGATTAACTGTGGTTTTCTGAGTTTGTTGACGAAACATTGAACTGTAGCACTGTCATTGACATCAGTCACTAATCTACACAGCATTCATCTTAAGTTTCTTAATAAAACATACTTGGAACAAAAAAGGCAAATGAATATATGACAAGTTTAAAAATCAGATGGTTCAGTACTTCACAGTTTTGCATGACAAAAGTGTCAGAGTTAAATGTGACTGATCTTAAATGTTATACCGGGATCATGCCAATAATAATAATGAAATTAAGAAAAAAGTCAAGTATACTAAAACAGAAAATTAAAATTTGTAGAGGATCTGAAGAAAGGGATCTTTTCTAAGCTAGGATCATATGATCTGAAAGCTGCAAACTACTACATAAAGTGAGTACTATTTTGCTTATGTGATAAGATACAGGTTGTAGAACAGGAAATTCAGAAATGCAAGCATGCAATAATCTGTTGTTGGAGCATGGTTACAGATAGCTAAATGAGAAGTGGCAGTAGGCCCAGGGAAGCAAGGAGAGATTTAATAGCTGTATGCTTCAAGTAAATGGTTTAGCATGTCCAAATCCAAAAGGTTTAAAGGCAGGTTCTTTTAATAATGGGACTGTATTAGCAGTGGTGAGGGAATCTGTTTCGTACTGATAAGAAAAAAAACATGGTGGAAATAAATGGACCACTGCTTCTCAGTAACTGAAAGTTATGAGGTGAGGTCACAAAAGTCCTGATGCCGTTAGCTATGCATACCAGCTGCTAAGTTTTTTCAATAAATTTACATCTGCATGAGTTAATCTACAAATATAATGTGTCTTCTCTGCATTCATGTTTCATGCAGTAATTTATAGTATATTATTTTTTTAATTGGTTTTAATTTTTTTTACTTTGCTATTAAAACAGTTAAGAAAAATAGGAACTCAGTTTATCTAGTAATCATGATTGTAATACACTATTCTAGATAAATGAGGTTCTTGCTATCTTGCTTTTCAGTTGGGCTTTTCCATTGTATTTTATTCACCATCTGAAAATCTGACAGCCTAGCTTGCATATTGAGTGACATTCTTATACAAGAGTTTATTCCATTTCTTCAGAGTGTGCAGACAGTTACCAGAAGTTGCACAAGCTTTATTGCTAGGACTTATTTATTTACCGGAAAAGTCCGACTGGAAAAAATGCCCTTTTTCAGCAGACTTGTTTCATCTATCACCCAGGAACTGAGCAGTAAAATCAGCCTGTTGGCAAGTAATACTAAAATAGCTTGATGGTATTTATTACTAGATACAGCAATTGGTGAGGCTTTCAGAGCCTTGCATACAAAAAAAAAAAAAACAGAGAAGTATCATTTGAGATTTAATGCAAAAATAAACGAGATAATGAACTTTTGGAGGGCATCCATAGAAAGCATACATAGTGGAGAGGGTAAGGACCTTGTGAGAACAGAATTGAGAATAGATAGTTACCACAAAGGTAAGTTATGCAGAACAATAAACAAAAATGCAAGAGCTAAGGCCAGCAGGATCTTGGAATGAAAATGACTAGGAACTATGTAAGAAGGAGATGCAGAAGTCATCCTTCCACTGTATCTGATTATTTCAGATATGGAACTGTGTGCCCACTTTTCATGGTCATATAAAAAAAGAGATGAGGCTGTTAGACCAACATTACCAAATGGAATAAGTGTGGCCTCCATGGCTGCATAAGAAAAGGACAAGTCACTCACTTCTTGAAAGCTTTCCTATAATACTTCAGTGTCTTTTCCTGTTGTTCTGTTAGTATTATTAGTGTTTAGTACTGATAGATCAAAAACAGGAAGAGATGCATATGACAGGCTTTTTAAGGAGTGACTGACTAGTATCTTTACTCCTGCATTTCACAGTGGGAATGTACATGCCATGTACTGTATATCAGTGAACTTTCCAATGACTAACTCAAAAAAAAAAAAAAAAACAGATGGAAACAAAAGCCCCATCACACAGTGACATTATTTTAAACAGGTAAGCATTTTTTTCTTAAATAATGTCATTGCATAGTAGCAATAATAGACTCCTATTTCTGGGTAATGCTGGATTTACCCATGTTTTTGTTTCACCATCATATCAAACCACACCAACCACGAGTAACCCATACACAGTGCTACTAAATGACTGGGTCCTTGACAGGCATATCCAAGTTATGAGAAGAGACAGGGCAGGGTTATAACAAAGAGACATCGTAGTATTTTGGCCAAGTATATGAAGAATGGATTGGTTGAAGGGTGAGAGAAGGAAGAAGTCACATGTGCCAAAACAAAAGATCATATTTTAAGTCTGAGATAACTGCAGTTTTGGAAAAGCATAATGAGCCCTAAGATTTATTTTGACAATAGGAATAATGGAATTGTATAATCAGACATTTTCTTATGTGTCACCTTTTCAAAATCGCAGTGTGCAATAGACTATTTGTATACGTGCTGTCATCAAGCATCCCAAAGAGCAAATTTACCAGTTCTATGGTTTGGCCATTACAGTCTGCAACTAGGATATCTTTTAAATGTAACTGTGTTTTATCATTATTGATGGAGTTTTAATTTTTTGATAATGATAGCATATGTGCAGTGGTTAGCACAGGGAGTTAAGTAGAAAGATGTGAAAATTATGGGAAAATGTTGTGGGGAGTGTGTTCTGTGATTGCTATACTAGTTGGTACACAGGAAAATGTCATCCATAACTCTCAGTCTGGACAAAATGTAAAATAAATGGGTGGACAAACGCCCAAAATAAGAACAGATTGTTAAATATTGCTCTTATACACTTAGAAAGTTGCTAGAATAACATGATTTGCATTAGCATGCATTTTCTGGAGAATATGATATCTGAAACTCAAATGTATGTCTTTATTAACTGACTTAAATACTTAGTAATTTGACAGAAAACATCAAATTTTATAAGAAACAAACCAGAAATGTGACACAAAATCTGGATATTCTGTCAAAATCAGGACAGATGACAAGCATTGCAGTAAACTCTGATTAGAGCATTTAGGAGGGTACAAGTGATGTCACCCCTTAATTTGTGGTGTGAAGTTTTGCCCCCCAAAATTGCACTTGCTTGCATTGTTGTTGCATTTATTTCAAACAAAAGCAGCAATGAATGCAACATCTGTTCAAATCTTATGGTGTTTTATATATCCGGTTATATGTTCCATCAGGATAGGGGGTATTTATTATTAAGGGTAAGAGAGATATTAGTGTACAATACATTTCTTTAAAAAGCTTCTGTGTTACACACAATAGAACACTGCTAGTGCTACAGAAATACTCTATGCAGGACATGTTATTTTTATGATTTATTTATCATATGCATTTTGAGAGCTATTTTTTATTCATGGTGATGAACTGTTGAATTATGTGGCAGCAAAAGAAATAGTGGGATATAACTTTGCTGCATGTTAACACTGGGGAAACTGACATTAAAATATTGTTTGTAGCCTATGCTGTGAAAAAAATGTCACATTATGATGATATTTGAGAAACATTGTACTTAAAAATAAATGGCTCTGATTATTTTCTAATTAATTTAATCTGAATATTGAAGGTATCAGTAGTAACATTTAGAATGTGGGTCTAGGAAATAGTTGTATTTTATCAGTTATAACATTACCAAGGTTATGAAACTATTTTTGAAATAAATACCTCAGAGTCATTTGTTTATCTGTAGTGTATCTATCCATCATTTTCACATATGCAGAATGAGGTACCCAAGCCAGTAAGAAAGTGCACAGTATGCCCCATTCGGGATGTATCTCACCCGACATCTGCAGCAATTGGAGAGACCCCAAAAGTTCCTCACCAAAAGGATAAAGGGACTCCAAAATCTGTCATATGCTGCCAGATTGAAGAAACTCCAGCTCTATTCAGTCGCATACCGTCTGCTCAGAGGTGACATGTGCCTGACATACAAGGCCATGTCCAACCCGGAATTAATGGACATGCTCCACCTCAAAAAATCCAAATCCACCAAAACCACTAGAGCAAGCGACTTAAACCTTAGCACGGATATAAATAGGACGTGCTGGAGGGATAGATTTATCACTCAGAGACTCCCTATGCTGTGGAATAAAATCCCGGTCCATGTGAGGCAGAGCACCTCGCTGACTCTGTTCAAGAGAAATCTAGACCTGTGGATGGGAGATCGTGAATCATCTCTGTGTCACTGCTGGACAGAGGCACAACAAACTAATGGGCACAGTATTTTTTCATATAAGGGGTGGCGTAAGCCACAAAAATTTGGGCTAGGCTTATAAATGCCTTAGGGCAGATAGCCTAGTATAGACCTATGAACCTATGAACCTATAATAAACTTATACTCTCATCTACAGCAAAATGAACAGCAGCTCAGAGGGTATATAAATCAATGCTATGAGAAGTACTGCAAATTCGCTCACATAATATTCTGTTCAGGGGTGTTACGTGTGATAAGATATATTTGACAAATTCAAAGGCCAACAGACTATACAGTGAGTGATGTGAGGCAAAGCACATGGGTCAAGCCAGCATACAAATCTCCTAAGCCATACAAAAAGTAAGGGGTACAAGCATGCTATAAATGAACACATCACATTATTATACCTGGGCAAATCACATGAATGTATAAAGAAAAATATTAAACTGCACTGTCTACCAATATTTATAGCATGGAGCTATAAGGCCACCATACTGATATTCTCATAAGTATGTATATTCTGTATCCTTAAGTAGCCTATAGCATGACAGTAATATTGCTCTGTACAAAAGGACAGCTGAAATAACTGACTTTTTAATACATTGGTATTACGTGTTTACATGTTATAACTTACACATTATTTGTCATGTTGTCCTGTATATTCAATGGCTTAAAAATGCAACTAAACTAATTTGTAGAGCATAAATACCACAAGTACACTCTAAAATCAGGAAAAAGTTAAACTTGTTAAGTGCATCCTTAAGGTGAGACCTGATCTTAAAAGTGATTAAGGTATATAGCAAAGCCTTCTTAAGGACACCCTAAGTGCTGATAAGATCCATTCTTGCACTGGGACTAACAATGGACAGTCCAGCTGGCAAACAACAGTGGCAGACTGTAAAACAAAAAGTGTGGAAGAATGAAGTACCTAACAGCTTTTAAAAGTTGTTTTACCTTCTGCCAGAGGAGCACTTCATTTCTGCCTATTGTGCCTCTCAACTGCCCTTGATTATGCAAAATTACCATAATTTTGCCTCAACTGCCACGGTGGTACGGCGGTAGCGTTGTTACCTCACAGCAAGATGTTCTCCCATTCGATTCTTGGCTTGGCTTGGGAGTGCCTTCTGTGTGGAGTCTGCATGTCCTCCCCGCGGTTGGGTAGCATTCGAAAGACATGCGTGCGTAAATGGGCATGTCTTTGTTGAAGGTTGGGCATCGAGCTGGCACCTCAGCATTTCATAAAAATCTACTGCCAATCATTAGCGGACCGGAGTTCCACTGTGGCGACCCCTTACCGGGAAAAAGCTGAAAGACAAACAATAACAACCATGATTTTGCCTCATATTTTTGCCCTGTCCATCATAGCATTTTTGAATTTTTTTGGTAAATCACTTGAAATTATGGTCAGCCAATAGTGTCAGACATTAGAGTTTCATACTTCATAAATATAGATGCAGAATCTGTTGTTCTATTAATTTATTAAGTGAATTAGAGGAATATTTAAAACTATCATTTTTTTTTTATCCCTTTTCTCCATATTAAGTTTTAGATTTGTCCGGAATTCTTAAGCAAATAAGTTAAAATATGCTGCTTTCTGACAGCACTAACTACATGCTTTACCACCTTCTGTTGTGTGTCCTTCAACTGGATGCCGAGATTCACTTCTTGAACTTTGATCTCAAGGTGAATTTCTTGGCATCTATGCCTTGAACACGTATAAGCTGGTTATGATCAGACCCACTTATTGAAACCTACACTGCTGTTTTTCTCATTATTTCTTTTTTGTGAAGAAGTTCTTGGTATGAATAAAGAATGAAACCGCTCAACACAGGTTCTGCTTTATTTATTTTGCCTGGTATAAGAAGTTTTTATTGGATTCCATTATAATCCTGTATGTTTCTCTTTCTATGCAGGTGATCAGCTGGTGCACATTTTATTACAGTACATCTTTTATGCAATGTAGATAAATTAAACTGTACTGTGTAATGAAAAAGTAACTCCTGCACTTTTTTTACAGTGACATGTTTGTGAATATGTGTTGAATGTATACAAGGCTACCCATGCATGCCCACACATAGTGTCTCCATGTTATGTAGTATGCATGTGTGCATGTGTCTGTATGTGAGCGTGCGTGTGTGCATTTTATACATGTGGACTATTTCTCATATGTAACTTCATGTCACAAAAACTTTGAGAAGCATAATATAATAGCACAGAAGAAACTGATTAAGTAGATGCAAACATGGACACATATGAACTGTTAACAGGACATACTGGATTTTCCCATAGTTTTTATAAGTCCTGTATTATTTCCAATAATCACAAATATTGCCAGAATCCAAGAATGTAAACGCATAGCTATAAAGCAAGATAACTGTCACATGTTTGACATGATGCCACCTAGTAATGGCATCAAAGCACCATATCTACATGCATATGAAACAATTAATCTGACTTCAGTATTACAATGTATTATATTAGCACTCTCACAACTTTTAACAGTTATCAAAGAGGGTGCATCAGTGAGAAGGTAAGTTCATATACCCTGCTTCTAGACTGGAAGTAAAGAGAAGTCTTAAACTTATCTTAATGTCTCCTTTATTGGAAGTCTGTCAAATGAATAAATGTTACTGATTCTACAAGATGATATCTTGAATACCAAAGTATCTTTTTCATGTTTTTGTTAAATGTATCTATTTGCATAATTAAACTGATGCTCATAATGTCATATGTGGTACTTCCTAAAATTATACGTAATGTACTAGCTAGCACATTTTTAACTGAACACTTATATGTTAAAAATATGTTAACTCTGAAAAGTCTATATCTCATGGTACATAAGTTCAGCTGTACAAGTGATTTCTGTGTAGCTAACTCTTCTTATGTCACTTATTCTCTTAGTAAAACACCACTGGGCTAAATGATTTCTGGATTCCTTTCTCACCATAGGTTCATAGGTTCATAGGTGTGTACTAGGCTAATGGCCCTGGAGCCTTTACAAGCCTAGCTCATAGAAGTGCCATGGCATCGTACTGCCCGATGTTAGTTCCCAGTGCCTCTATCAAGTAGAGCCACTGGAGTGATACCCAGGGTGAACTTTCTATTTCCCATCCACTCATCAAGATTTCTCTTGAAAAGGGACAGCGAGGTGCTCTGCTTGACATGTATGGGAAGTCTATTCTAGAGTATGGGCAGTCTCTGGGTTATGAACCTGTCCCTCCAGCATGTTCTGTTGAATGTGGCAATGAGGTTGAGGTCTCTGGAGCATGTAGTGTGGAGGGATTGGGATTTCTTTAGATGTAGCATTTCTAACAGACCTAGGTCAGACATGGCTTTGTAAGTCAAGCAGAGATCGCCTCTTAGTAGACGATATGAGAGAGAGAATAGCTGGAGTTTTTGAAGTCTGTCCATATAGGCCAAGTGTTTAAGGCCTAGGATCCTCTTTGTGAGGTACTTTTCTGGCCTTTCCAGCTGTTGCATGTGTCTAGTGAGGTACATACCAAATGGGCATTATATTTGATGATTGGCCTAATGAGGGAAGAGTAGAGAGAGATGATGACCTCTTTCTCCCTGGATGCAAAGCCCTTGGTAATGACGTGTGCCACATAGAAGGACTTTCTGACCATAGTGGCAATGTGGTGGTCGAAGGAGAGGTTGCTGTCAACCTGTGTCCCCAGATCTCTTATAGTAGGACAGAATGATGTCCCATACTCTACATGGAGACACGGACAACATTGTACAAAAAATGTGATATATCACCAGATGGTACTTCTTTATTATTGCATTAACATATAGTTCAAACATTGCTGACATATCCACAAGGACAAAGATTTTTAAAACTTCAACTCAATGAAAAATCTCCGTATTAATAGAGTATGGATAGTTCATATTATTCTGCCCAAAGTGTATAACCATACTTTTTGGCATTAAATGCAATATTGTTCAATACTGCCCTCTCAAAATGATTAATCTGAGAAATCATATAATAACTTCTGATCTTCCAGTGTAGTTACTATCAATACTATTTTAGTGTCATATGCATATTTACTCATCCAATCTTGTCTAGAGGATGGTGCAGGTGACAAGACTATATTAAATAAAAACTGGCCCAATACAAAACCTTGGGGTGCACCCCTTTGCACTTCTTACTTTTGGAAAATATATTCTGTATACTAACACTGCACTCAATGGGCCCCAGCCAGTTCATAATCTAGTTATATACATATGAGTTAATATTTAAGTCTCCCAGAAACTTGAGTAAAGCAGAGTATGGAATGGAATCAAAGCCTTCTGTGAGATCCAAGTGCACCTTTGTTTGTCATGTAATGCATCAACCAAACCATTATAGAATCTGAATAAGTTAGTTATGCAAGAATGCTCACATGTGAATATATTGACTAATATCAATACTAAGTCACATATCTGAAGAGATTATGGTTAATAGAGTTCTTTCAAAGCAATTTCCTTGAATACTCAAAAGGCTTGTAGGCCTAAAACTGTTCACATCACCTGGACTAATGCCTTGAGAATTGAAAAAAGTATTGCATACCACAATGACCCCAGGACATAACAGACCCTAAAGAATTCTGAAACAGTTGTGTTAAACAGATGATAACAGTATTTTTAAACTTGAAGAAAAATAAACATTTATCTCATCTGACATCACCACTGTGTCAGGCCTTATTGTATGCAATGCAAATTAAACTATTTCTTTAGTAATCAGAGGTCATAACACAGTATCAGCCTTGGTTTGCATAGAAAAAACAGATTTCAAAATCATTGCTCTAAGAAAGAAGCTATCAGTTAACAATCCAGCAATATTTTTTGTGTTAGGGACAACGTTTCTAACCTTTAATGTTATTCTTTTTATGTGCCCTGATTCATATCAGCTCTAACATGTCTAAAGAGTGGCTTTTTAGAATCTTATAGGTTTATAGGTTGATAGGTATGTACTAGGCAAACAACCACTGGGGCCTTTATAAGCCTAACCAGACATCTCAATTGTATCCCAAAGGTTTATGTCTCTTGGAGGTTATTTTAAGAGGTATATGTAAGCTAGGGCAAGATTTATAGGTTTATTGTAATGAGCTAACTATATTTCTTATTTTATCATACCTTAACATATCAGACTACTAAACTGATGTTTCACTTTACTGTATCATTTAGTATTTTAAAGAATTGTTTATTGAGTTTAACTTACATAAAATATTTACAAAGATGGGAAACAAAATATTTCAAAAACAGTAATATTTTTCACAAACATTAATTATCATAAAGAAGTCATAAACATCACTTTTTTATATTCTGTAAGCATCATCTCTAACTTATCCCAGCAATGAATGTTAATATTTCCATCCTAATTTAATTTTGCCTTTCTATATTTTGAACAAAATAGCGGCTAACTCTTTCACTACTTTTACTTGATGAAAAAATTATTAAAAGTTGTCCAGTAGTAATATTTCATTTCGGTAACTTTTGAGTAGCTCTACTACACTAATAGCTATTAAACTTTTTCAAGCTAGTGGTAGTACCCTGGTGCTCATGTAGGCAGTAGAATCCACCCTCCATTCACTGTCCCACAAACACGGGCAAAGTCATGTAAACATATACAAAAAACACACACACACACACACATACTCACACACTCACAAACACACATATACACACAACAGTCCTGTCTTTAGCCTTCTTTGGACCCCACCACCCCCTTAATACTTTAGTTTCATTATAGTACATATGACATAGGTTCCGGTGGTCAAGTGTATGCCCCCACACTGTGATCCCTGTTAAAATGGAATACCATTATAGCTCTTTAATGAGTCAGCCCTGGTGGTCCAGTGGTGCCCCCATGTACCACTGTTGGTGATATTATGGCACTTAAGTATATAAGACCTGGTATCTAGTGGTTTACCCTGATTCCCATCATGCTGTAATGTGGCTTAAGGCACTTTAAGGGCTATTCTCTGGTGTCCATTGTATCCCCACATACACTTGCCCCTGTAGTAATGTTGGTGCCATTTTGACACTTTAGAGACACATCCCAGGGATGTAGTGGTTACCTCCACCCCCTAATATTGTAATAACATTGGTTGCATCATGACACTGTATTCCATACTGTTCTACTTTTCCCCCCATCCTTGATCCCTGTAGTGCAGTTGGTGCCGATAAGGCACTTAAAAGTATGTCTGGTGTCTCCACCATTCTTTTCATGCTGCTCTGTGCCTTAGGGCAGTATTCCTTGGTGTATAGTATAACCCCCATCCTCATTGCTATAATGATGTTGGTATGGCACTGTAGAGGGGTATTCCCCCACCCCTGGTCCCCTTCATAATGGTGGTGCCAGTAGGGCACTTTTAAACTTTCTCCCTGGTGTCAAATGGTTCTTCCACCCTCCATCCCTGTTTTGATGCTGGTGCCATTATGGCACATTTACAGTAAAGTCCTGGTATCTAGTAATTCCTCTAGCCATTATTTTTCTTCATGGTACAGCACAGCCTTTTGGCTGTGTTCACTACTGCAATTTGGTGGGGGTTTCCATTCTGATTTACATGGCCTTAGCAGCTTCTCGAATTGCTCAGCCATGTAGATAGCTTCCCGAGGGTGGATCCAGGGAGAGAGCACATTGTTAATTAGCATAGGTCTCTCATCCAGAATACCTCATAAGCATTCAGCATGGTCATGAGGCCAGCCTTTTGCAGTTCTGCATGTCTTCTTGCTGGAGGACTATGTAGCATAGTGAAAAGGTTCTCATTGAAAACAGAAATGTGCCATGATGTATACACAGCCATGTACACTTCACTGTATGGTCCTGAGTATGAATGCAAAACATTGTAACATAAAAAAGCAGGTAATAAACACAAATGAGGTAAGTTAAATTTCCTGTGCCATGCATTTATTGTAAAGAAATTTCTCCTGCTGCACCTCTAGACCTTTTTCAATGTCTTTTGCTATTTATTTTAAACTCACAAGTATTGTTAGATCATTCTGTACTTTTTATTGCCTGTATACTGCTTTTGTTATACTGGGTTTTACTGTGTCCTAACCCTGTGCATTGTGATCTGCCCGTTTCAGTTGCAGTTGTGAGATTCTTTAAAATCCAACTGTATCCATAAGGTTTTAGTAACCTGAGTTCCAATTTTCACAGCCACTGTTTAAATCATTACCTGTATGTTTTTTTCTGGGCACTACTGTAACTGATACACTGCTTTTCTATGCAAGTATTTCTGGGGCTGGTCTCTACTTTGATAGTTACAGCAAATGTACTGAAGAGATGTTAACTGAAGAGAAGAGTGCAGTTACTACAGAGTGAATTTTGTAAAGTGTTTTTACTTGCTATACAGTGTTCTGCTTACTGCCTTATGTCTACTTAAGCTGCTTTGCTTGTAGGGCTAATTTTTCCCAGGTTAACTGATATGTACTGTGGTGGTGTGTTTTTTTTTCTTGTATACACTCCCTTAAAGGGCTTACAGTAACCAATGTCTATTGATGGCATTTTGTAAAATGGTTTACTGTATATACTGTGTTCTACTTCTGCCTCATTTTTGATACTTATGCTGTTCTAATCTATTTGCCTTCTCTTAGGGCCTCCTACTTTCCTTTCTCACCCCCCCCATCTTTGTTGTTGCTTCACTCCCTCAAAGCCCTTTTTATTAACAACCCGGCCTTCTATCCTCCCTGTCTAGTTCTGCTATTTCTGTGCTGAGACACTTTCTTAGTGATTATATATCTTTTGTTCTACATCCCTCCTAATACCCCTGGCTTAACATTTATTTATTTATTTTTCCTCTTATAGCTGCTGTTCACATTTTTCCCAGTGAGTACACCCGACTAACCCTGCTTAACTGGATCTCTCACCCCTTTGCAGCTTCCTCGTGGCAAGAAATACAAGCATTCATCTCACCTGCAGGGGAACTATTGGTTTCATTAATCTTCCTGCTGTACTAGGCAAGTTTCTATAGTAAAACCCTTTAGTGCTTATTTGTCAAGTGGCACGTGTTGGACTCCCCTACCCTTTCCCCTGAACTGTATCCCTCCATTTGTCTCTCTTTTTAGCAACTGCTAATATCAAGAGCTGTAAAACTATACAGACAGAATAAAGCAGCATGTGTTAGGTGGCTATTACATGCATAAGTTTCTTACCTCTAGGAATTGCTACTCTTAACTGCTCCACTATCTTGAGGCACACTTTAACTGATTGTTTCTACTGTGGTCTGGCAAACGCCTCAAGGTTTCCAGAGATTATTTCTGTTCACTCATCCTCTCTTTCCCCTTTCCTTTATAGCCTGCGTCCCATTGCTAGTGTACTCTAACCCAGCAGTTTAATACTAAAGACACAGGTCATTTTTATACATTTATCTGCCTAAGCCTTTACTATAATTGTGACGCGTTTCTCCAAGAATGACAGCTGCATAGCCTTCCTTCATTGTTTTTTTTCCATTTCCTTGTATACTATCCATCCCTCTACTCAAAGTAAAAAGGTATTTTATTTAAAAGGCAAAGAATTATGGTTTACTGAAGCAAGTCTAGCAATATGGGGTTACCTTACAGACTTTCTACTAGTGCTGAGTTGTATTAGCCTATTGATTGGTTCCAGCTGATATGTACAACAAATAGTGTCTTATCGAAACTAAAGCCCACAAAACTAGCAGCTGACAACCTCCCAGTTGAGTACATTAAAATTGCAGCTGAAGCCCTAGCCTACCCATTTGCAATTCTGATTAACCAATCTTTATCTGAAAGCTATGTTCCTTCACAATGAAAAATATCCCACATTATCCCCCTCCACAAAGGTGGGCCCTCCACAGAATTCACCAACTACCGGCCTATAGCAATTCTGTCTCCTCTATCAAAAATAGTTGAGAGATGCATTCACTCTCAAGTTCTAAACTACCTCCTTACTAACAACCTTCTGTCTAACACACAACATGGTTTCCGATCATACCACAGCACGACCACTGCCTTACTTGCTTTCACTAATACAATACTTCAACATAAAAACAATGGTTATTTCACCTCTGCAACTTTCCTAGACCTATCTAATGCATTCGACATGGTCTCTCATAAACAACTCATCACTGTCCTTATACTCTATCCTTCTCTCAATCTGTCACAAACTGGTTCCAGAGCTACCTGTCTGACCGTCATCAATCCGTTGTTTGGCATAATGGATCCATCCTTGGACCCTTACTCTTCTCCATATTCACTAATAATCTAGCCTCTGCTACCAAACAGGCCACTCTCATACAGTACACAGATGATTCCACCTTCATCTGCTCAGCCCACTCCCTACCTGAACTTCAAAAGACCACACAAGAAGCCTTTTCCTCAGTTAAAACTTGGATTTCAGATGCACAATTAATATTCAACCCAAACAAAACAAAACTCCTCATCTTCCAACCCACCAAACACAATCTAAACACCCACCAATTTAATAGTAAAGCCAATGACAACACCATTATCCCTCCAACAGACCACACCAAACTACTTGGAGTTGAAATTGACAATAACCTCAAGTTTGACATCCACATCTCGTTAACCATAAAAAAATATACACAAAAAACTAGGAGCTTTATACAGAAATAAGCAATTCCTCACCAAAACAGCCAAGATTTCAGTTGCAAATAGCCACCTTATCAACACGCTACTCTACACCTCTCTAATATTTACCAACCTAAGGCAAAGTGAGTTAGGTAAACTCGAAGCTTGCTACAACAAAATAGAAAGTTTGCTACTGGCACAAACTACAGTAGCCACCACTGCACCTCACTTACTGAACTAGGCTGGCTAGAACTCCCTCACCTCCTTCAGTGGTACCAACTGTCACTCGCCCAGAAACTACTAAATCATCCTCTAGAAGTCCCCTCCCTCCAAAATCTACTCCAACCCTATCATACCATCAGACCACTATGCTCCAGCAACAAAAATACATTACAAGTAACTAGAACCAGGAACTCTGTTGGAGAAGCTCTCTTCTCCTACTACATAGCAAAATTATGGAATACCCTTCCTTACACTATAACTTCTGTGTCATCATGCACTAACTTCAAGGCTGCTCTAAAATCTCATCTAAAAGAGCACTAGGCATGCCCCTGTGACAAACCTCTCTAACATCTCTACCCCAGCCTCTCTAATCCTTTTCTTCCACCCCTCTAACTACCTCAGATTGCAGCCAAATACATTGCTTGTAAACCTATATCTCAGCTGTAATCTTAGCAACTGTTATTCAAGGGTAATAGCTGCTAGCTCAGCTATTAAAATATTTGCTAGTCTTTATTGCACCAATGATATAAGTGTTGTACAATTTAACTAAATACTTAATTTCATTTTGAACTATAACTGTTTACTACTATTGTTAAACAAAACCTACGTATACTTCTTGTAACTTGTAATTAATTGTTGTTTTTAATTGTTGTTTTTATTGTGGAGCTTTTCTCCCCAGGTCTCCGTTGAAAAAGGACCTGTGTCCAGATGGATTTTCCCTGTCAACAAATGTAAAAAAATAAATAAATAATACATAATAAACTGCTATCACACATTAAAGTAAACTAGCAAAGTGATTGTTGTTAAAATAAGAGGAAAAAAACACACACACTCACACACACACACACACACACACACACACACACACACACACACACACACACACAAACACACAAATATATATATATATATCTCACATATTTCATGGAAAATATCTTTTTGAGAAAATGTTCTGTGCATGGAAAAGTTGTCTAATGGTGATATTATAAGATATGGAATTCTCTTTGCATTCTTCTAATACAACTATTCAATGTTACCCTTAAATCCTATTATCTTCATCACTGGAAAAATTTAACCAGTCAGCTGTTGCACAATCTGGTGCCACTCTTTCATATAAACATTGTTCACTTCATCCCTCAATTTATTATCATTCTGTTTACTTAGGACTTTCCCTGTCATTTTGACCTTCATATCTTTCTTATCATTCATTGTTTTCCATCTTATTTTCATTGCTTATTCCATTTCCCTTATCATCTACTTCTAATGGAATGTTCTTCAATTTGCTTATATTTTTCTTATTAGATTGCCTATCTTTTAATGAAATCTTCATAATATCACTCAGTCTCAGTGGCATAAATGATAACATCTAGGACAGGCTCTACTCCTAACAACCACAGCTAATCAAAAACTTAAACACTTTCAAATGCAATTTTAACTAATCATATTTTCAACAAATCAACATTTCCCCAGCTGAGCAAACAGACTTTTCTTTCCACCCCAAGGAACCTTTACTTATGCCAAAGTGTGCAGTTTTCTAGCTGATCATGCCATATCTCATTTTAAAAACGCTTCTATAAAGTGCTTTATACTTTACTACTAAATATAGAGAGTATTTTATAGATCCATAGATTTATGGATTGTTATATGGATTGTTATGGGCTAGCAACCCGAGGGCCTTTCTAAGACTAGCCAATTTTTCCAGAAAGAATAATGATGTCCTATATCAGAACAGGACATTGAAAGCCAGATATTTATAAGCTACTGCTGTCTATAAAGGACATGGGTGCCATGCCCTGTGTAAATTTCCTATTCCCTATCTACTGGTCTATGTTGCATTTAAACTGGGTAATAGATGAACTCAGCTTCACATTAATGGGAAGCCTGTTCCATAGTTGGGATAATCTCTGGGACACATATCTGTCTCTCCATCATGTTCTGTTTAAGTCACAGACAAAATTCATGTCCCTAGATATTGTATTTCTGGTGTTTTTGACTTACAAATATGTAGGAATTTCATAAGTGTGGGGTTTGTGGATGCCTTGTAAGCAAGGCATATATCACCCTTCAGCACACTATAGGAGGCTAAGTAGAAGGTGTGATGATATGAGGTAGTGCCATCTGTGCCAGGGACAGTAGGGCAGTGCATGTGTAACATATGCCAGCATAGCTAGCTGGAGTTTTGTAAAGAATTTTATGTCATTTGTCTATCACACTGATTTGTACAGATGCTTGTGTTAAAATGTATTTGTAAAGTTGGTTGTGGTAAAAAATGCATCAACAGTGGGTCCTGCTGGACAGAAAAGAGATATACATGTATGTCAGTCAGTATTGTGATAACTAATTAAATGCATGTTTTAACGCAGAATTATGGAAGGGAAGAGGTTAACCAGTCCAGCTAATTTTGAAAAAATAGATTGAAAATTAAATGGGTCGTTTTTTATGCCATAAAGATTTCATCTTACAGGTTTGATTGCAGCCAGAGACAAAACTGTCTGGGAAAACCAGGATTAGGAGTCTTACTGCATTGTCCTTAAGGGTGAACTAATTACTACCTTGAAAGGGAAAAGGTTTTTAAAATTGTTTTATAGCTTTCAGATGCTGGAACAGATCTAAGCAAAGCTCTATCTGTGTATTGTACCAGAATCAGGTGACCAGAGGCGATGCCATTCTATAACCAGCACTGAAATGGTTTTCTAGATATTAGTGACAGATATTTCAGAACTCTCACAGCAGCACTTTATTTTTTGGAACCTGACAGGAAAGATCTCTCACAGATATCTTACACAACCACACACCTCGTCTTGCCTTGTTGTAGTAAGTAACTTAACTAGGGAACAGTAATTCTTTAGTCAGTCAGGAAATTACAGTGAGATTCGTTAAGTGTTTTTTTTTTTTGCATCTTTGTGTATCTGTGTTATTTTTTTATATCTTCTGTGATTGAAACTGTTGTTTATTGTAACTAGATATTCAGTATTGTCATGTTTTCTATTTTATTAATTATTATTAAATATTTTATACCTTTCATTGTGGCTGCTTTTTAAGAGAATACTTTTAACATCTTGAGAGTACTTATGCTTATTTTAGTGATGCTGTGGCCACTCCTGAAAGCCTTGCAGCATTGGTCAAACTCTACCATTTGTAGTAGTATTAATTTTACTCAGTGTAATTAGGTACCCTTGTAAGAGCCTTAAGGTAGCTGACTGGTGGCAGCGAAATTACATTATAGTCTGGGCAGAGGGGCCACAGCTGGTAAATCTATGCCAGCCTTTCCCATGTGTGTGTGTGTGTGTGTGTGTGTGTGTGTGTGTGTGTATGCGTGTGTGTGCACACGTGTGCGCATGTGTGTGTATGTTTGTGTAGAAATCAAATATCGATGTGTGTGTGTGTCAGCTACTTGGAACAGGGACACAGAGCTCTAAAGTGGTCAGTGTGGAGTCTTGTCTAGGGCCTGGAGATAGACAAGAGAGTCCAACCTCAAGTCTGGAGTGTGCTCCCTGTATGTTCTTAAGGGAAATTGTGCTTTGTACAGAGAGCTACATCTGAAAATACTGTGTGTATCCATCTTTGCTCCTAGTGGCCATCCATCACCAGTGTCATTGGTGAGGATTGGGTCTCCTTCACTGCTGGCCCAGAGTAGGGATCGTTACAGAGGGAAAAGGCTTTAAGGTAATCTGCATAAAGCAGGTTTGCTATGCCTTATATTCTTTTTGTAAGAAACCTTTAAAATACTTTTTCATGATGATCAATGAAATGTATTATGATACTATGTAAAATTATATTCTTTCTTATATTACTAAATATTTTCATAAAATGTACCCAGGTATTGCTTTAGAAACATATTTATGAAGATTTTGTGGATGAAATAACACTGCACTATATGTCATGATTCAACTTAACTGAGATATAATCAAATATTTTCTTAACTTTAATTTCAAATAAATGATGTGTCATTTTCAAGTTATAATATCTACTCATGCCATTGAAATAAACCACAGTTCTACTAGTTCTACATGAAACCTACATTCATATTTTATGCAAAACGAATAGACATAACTTGAAGTACACCTACAAAGAACTTTATATATCACCAGAAAAATAAATGTAATGAAATAATAGCTGATAATTGAAAGCCATTATTTATTCCTATGTTCAGAAAGAAATAATATAGAAAACCCTTAAGGTTAACTATTATGGGGATAATTGACACTGAAAAGGTGACATAAGCACACACATACACAACACACACACACACACACACACACACACACACACATATATATATATATATATATGTATATATATATATATATATATATATATATTTATACGTGTGTGTGTGTGTGTGTGTACTATCAAAATTTCAGATGGCATTCATGCAAACTCGGATGGTCAAAAGGCTATTTTCCAGTTCATGGAAAGCCGAACCAAAAATGGTGGACCTCACAACAGTGAATGCTAGTGTGCATTCGCTGTTGTGAGGTTGATGTTCTGCTTCGAGATCACAGTACAGTTGGGATCAGGAAATGTACCCATTTCCTCACTGTAGTGTGATTTTGGAATTTGTATATATAATTAGAAGGGGGTGCAGGGATGTGCAGCCCCTTGCAAAACAGTAGATGGAAATGACTAGAAGGGAAGGTACACTGGGTAATGTCGACAATGTTGAATATGGATGTGTGGACATTACCACTTTCATTATCCAAAAAAGAGTTCTCTAGGGATAAAGTACCTGCAAAGACCCAAAGAAAGTTTCAACTGCTGAACAATAGGTGCAGGTACCCCACAACAATCGAAGCCAACCAGTCTCAGAATAAAATGAACATCTTTATTCAGTAAAGAAAGTAGTAAGCACTTTCACGTCTACACAGGACACTCCTTCAGACTTAACTAAAACATAAAAACTTCAGGTCACTTAAATACTCAAACTAATGATTTCATCAGCCAATAAAAACACATTCTTAATTAAAGTATTTAAAGTCATATACAATTCAATAACATATAAGAAACATATTAGTATAAAGAAAAATTAAACATTTTTAAAAAAATTTAAAAAAATCAAGTTAGTGCTTCAGAGCTCGGTCTAATAGAAAGGGTCTAATACTAACCCTGTCATTTAGACCGTGACCTGTGTCAGCTTGCAATCTAATAATCCATTTACTTTCTTCCTTCTCTGTAAAATTACCAATGTTACCTAGCCTCATTGTAGTATGGATGAGTTCCAAGGCTGAAAATTCAAAAGTATGTGTAGTATCATACAATAGTACATGCTTAGCTAAGGCATTAGTGTCATTTTCGCTATTTATGGCATATAGGTGTTCTCTTATTCTTTCCCTAAGTGTCCTGTTGGTCTTACCTACGTAGAATCTATTACATTTATGGCAGACTGCAATATATACCAGATTACGTGTTCTGCAGTCTGCAGAGTGGTTAAAATTAGTAATCACACTAGTGTCAGGATGTTTAAAGCTGTCCTTACTTGAAATAAATGGACATTGATTGCAACTACGACAGGGAAAGGTACCTCTCCTGATGGATAAGGTCCCTTCTTTTGCCCGTCTCTCATAACAGAGCATTCTCTTTAGAGATTTGGTGTTCTTATAACTGAATCTAGGGTTGGGACCCACTAATGCCTTAAGTCTATCATCTATCTGTAAAATACTCCAATTCTTCCTAATAACATCTGTAATGGTTCTGTTCCTATTAGTATAGGTCATAACCATCCTCTTACAATTGTCCATTGACCTCTCTTGTTTAAAGCACTCCTCTCTATTCCTCTTGATATAAGGAAGAGCCACATCACTGCGTTCGACTTGTTGCAGGGCTGAGAGATCTATTCCCTTGTACCCTCTAGAACTCAAATCCTTATGTAAATCAGCTATAGTCGCATGAAAAATCAAGTCATCGCTCACTAAACGAGAGCAACGTGTAGCTTGATTTTTTACTATGTTCTTATGCACATGGGGTAGGTGCATGCTGTCACAGTGTAGGAAAGCATTCTTCCTACATGGTTTCCTATAAATATCAGTATCCAGTATCCCATCATGTTTCTTTAATGTAACATCTAGAAAGTGAATCTTATCACATGATCTCTCTCCTGATAGTCTCAAGAATGTGGTAGTGCTATTAATATAAACCAGAAACTCATCTAAAGTTTTGGGGTTCCCTCTCCAAACTAAACAAAAGGTCATCTACAAACCTTTTCTTAAACTTAATATGTTCAGAGCATACATCATGTGCCAAAATGTACATGGATTCCCAATAGGCTAGTACCAAATTTGCATATTCATTATTTTGCATAGATGATGTTTTTATTTTCATTGTTATTTTTCGAGTAAGTCATTACTTGACTGAATGCATTTCAGAATTTTGATAGCAAACTATATATATATATATACATATATATATATATATATATATATATATATATATATATATATATATATATATATATATATATATATATATATATATATATATACATATATATATATATATATATATATATATCTGGCTCCCCTTCATATGATCAAATTGCTCTAAACTTGAAAGTCATAAACTCGAAACCAGAATCTCGAATTTAGAGAAACTCGAACATATGAAAGGGACAAAAAAAAAAATTAACGCCTTTCAAATGTTTTTGCAGGGGGGGCTTTGCCCCCCTGCATACACCACATGGGGGGCTCAGACCCCCCCTACTTAAATATACCTACTCTGAGATCACACTATAGTGAAGGAAAGGGAAATCTCCCATTCCGCGCTATACGCGTAAGCGCAAAATGGAAGATTTTCCATTCCTCCACTATAGTGCGGTCACGGAACATTCACATTTAAACTGCTAGGGTACAGGGGACCTGGCCCCCTGCAATAAGGTAATTTAACTTTTTATTTTTTTAAATCTAAGGCTCCCATTCACAATTTTTATTGAATGGAAGTTAAAGATTCTGATCTCGAGATTATGAATTTCGAGCTTCCATCCATTCGATCTTGTGAAGGGGAATTATATATATATATATATATATATATATATATATATATATATATATATATATATATATATATATATATATATATATATATATATATATATATATATATATATATATATATATATATATATATATATAAAATCATCATCTTCTTTCAGCTGTTCCCGTTAGGGGTCGCCACAGCGGCTCATCTGTTTTCATTTCTTCCTGTCCTCTGCATCATGCTCTTTCACACCAACTGCCTGCATGTCCTCTCTCACTACATCCATAAACCGTATCTTACGCCTTCCTCTTTTCCTCTTACCTGGCAGCTCCATCCTTAGCATCGTTTTCCCAATATACCCAGCATCCCTCATCAGCACATGTTCAAACCAATGCAATCTTGCCTCTCTTGCTTTGTCTCCAAACTGTCCAACCTGAGCTGACCCTCTAATATACTAATTCCTAGTAGTAATATAGTCAATTTTTCTGGCTTTTCTATTAATGACTGTTTCATTAATGTTTTAACCATGGGTTGAAGTATGTACCAACTGTTAGACCACAGCTGTATGAATGTAAGATGGAAGTGTATAAACTAGTGAGGAAATTGCATTTATGGTATTATTTTGAACAACATTCTCCTTGTAGTGTTTTGGATGATATGGGTCATGATGATACCTATAGTACTGATGATTATATGTCGGATAGGGATTCATTCGATTCTTATATATCTTGCAATAGTGATCTAAATGCTTATTGTCCAATAGACACTTCTGCCGTGGTTATTAACAGTAAATTTATGCCATCTTTTATGCATGAAGGAATTAAGAAGTTTCATTCTATGATTGAATTTGAACTTGAATTGTTATTTAAAAGTTTTAGTTTAAAGCAAATTGAGTACAATTTGTCTAACCAAGAATGGTTAGCTTTGTCTGATTTTTCTAAACAAAAATAACTCATTATTAAACCTTCGGACAAAGGTAATAAAATACTAATAATGCATTATACACAATATTTAAGAATGTGTCTTGAATTATTAGAGGACAAGACAGTGTATCAAGTAGTGAATAAAATTGTTATTGAACAAACTAAGAAAAATTATGCATTACTAATTCAGATGGGTTTGAGACTGGGCTATTGGTCCGAGAATGATGTTAAGAAAAAATTAATGGGTGAAGAAACAGGTCCAGCTTACTTTTATTGCTTACCTAAAATTCATAAGGATAGTATTAACCCACCGGGCTGTCCCATAGTTTCAGCCAGCAAAGACTTCTTACATAACTTGGGTGTTATTTTACATGGAGTGTTACTGAAAGAAGCTAAGCAACTCCCTTCATACTTTAAAGATTCCTTTGATTTTTTTAAGCAAGATCAAGAATGTTATGTGGAAAAATAACATGTATAACATTAGATGTAAGGAGTCTTTACACAAATATCAAACATGTTTTTGGATTAGAAGCATTACTTTGTCAGATTGGAAACAACCCATTTACACTTTATATTTTGGATTTAGTACAATTTTGTTTAGAGAATAATTTTTTTTTATTTTGATAATCAAGTTTATCATCAAATACAGGGTACTGCCATGGGTGCTCCGTTTGCACCCAGGTATGCCAATATTTTCATGGGTTTGGTAGAAAGACAGTGTATTTGTAATAAATCTTTTTTTTAAGAAATATGTGAAATTTTATTTTAGGTACATAGATGATTTAATTTTTTTATGTGAGGGTGGTAGTAATTTGGTATCAAACTTTGCAGAAGAAATTCAGTCAAATAGATTTCAAATATCTTTTGATGGTCTACAAGTTGGACATCAGGTTTCCTTTTTGGATATTAATTTATGTGGAAAAGTAGGAAAGTATATTAGTACTAGTATTCATAGAAAGTTTGAAGTAATAAATAAGTTTTTCATGGGCACCAGTTGCCATCCAAAACATACTATGGAATATTTGCCTTTTGGTGAATTTTTGAGATTCTCTAGGCTCTGTAATGAAGAACAGGTGTTTATGAAAGAATTGGAACAAACAAGGATGATGTTCAAGAATAGAAAATTTGATGTTAAATTAATTGATAAAGATATTCAAAAGGTATTAAATATTAGATATAATATCAGTCAAAAAGTAAATACTTTTAAAAGTAAAATTAATAATGATATAAATGTAGATAGTTTATTTGTAGTGTCCATATATAATGTTCTGAGTGACAGTATTAAACAACATATACTACACTTTTGGGAATTTCTTAAGAGTTTTGCTGAACCTGGTGGTTTAGTAAATAGAAGATTAATGTTCTCATATAAGAGGGGGAGAAATATCAAAGATATGATAGTACACACTAGATTTCAGAGACCTGAGATTAGATTAAACCAACAAATTTATGTTAAAGGAACGAAACCCTGTGGCATATGTAGTGGATGTTCTTATATAGTAAATTCTTTCTTATATATTAATAACATTCGTTTTATAGTTAATGGAGCCTATGATTGTAGGACAGAGAGGGTTATTTAAGCTATTAAATGTAATTGTAATATGTTCTACATCGGACAAACTAAAAGAATGTTTAAAATAAGATTGTTAGAACACCTGAGGGACATTAGGATAAACAAGATGGAGAGCCCTTTGGCGCAGCATTTTAATGAATGTCATGGTGGAAATTCTTTGGGTTTAAAAGCTACTATTTTGGAACAAATTAAAATGGAAAATTATGAGAAAGAAAGATATAAGATTATGCTTTTAAGAAAGGAAACTGTTTTTATTTTAAAATATGGTACATTAGTGCCTAAGGGTTTGAATACAGAATGTTGTTGGAAAAGTATTATATGAAGTGATGTGTGTTACTTTAAAAAATTTTTTTATTAATTTTATGATTGTTTAATTGTTTAACTGTTTAATTGTTAATTGAATTGGAGCTGGGGTTATATATACTGTTTTTTAAATTTGATAAGTTACTCCTTGATTGTGGCCAAGGCGCTAGAGAAATAAACTTTTTCCAGTGGCGGTTGTGGTTTTCATTTTGTGGCGAAGCAACTGTGTGTCTATCTGTTTCTGTGTTGCAAGTAATTCCTAATCCTGTCCATCCTAGTCACACCCAGTGCAAATCTTAACATCTTTAACTCTGCCACATCCAGCTCTGACTCCTGCCTTTTCGTCAATGCCACCGTCTCCAACCCATATAACATAGCTGGTCTCACTACCCTCTTGTAGACCTTCCCTTTCACTCTTACTGGTACCCGTCTGTCACAAATCACTCTTGACACTCTTTTCCACCCATTTCACCCTGTTTGTACTCTCTTCTTTATCTCTCTTCTACACTCACCATTACTCTGAACTGTTGATCCCAAGTACTTAAACTCATCCACCTTTACCAACTCTGCTCCCTGCATCCTCACCATTCCTCTACCCTCCCTCTCATTTACACACATATATTCTGTTTTAGCCCTGCTGGCCTTCATTCCTCTCCTTTCTAAAGCATATCTCCACCTATCCATGGTCTCCTCAACCTGGTCTCTACTCTCACTACCTATCACAATGTCATCTGCAAACATCATAGTCCATGGGGCCACCTGTCTGATCTCATCTGTCAACCTGTCCATCACCACTGCAAATAAGAAAGGGCTAAGAGCTGATCCTTGATATAATCCCACCTCCACCTTAAACTTATCTGTCACTCCCACCGCAGTCCTCACCAATGTCACACTACCCTCGTACATATCCTGTACCACTCTTACATACTTCTCTGCCACTCCCAACTTCCTCATACAATACCATAACTCCTCTCTAGGCAACCTGTCATATGCTTTCTCTAAGTCCACAAAGACACAATACAACTCCTTCTGACCTTCTCTGTATTTCTCCAACAACACTCTCAGAGCAAATATTGCATATGTAGTGCTCTTTCCTGGCATGAAACCATACTGCTGATCACTAATCATCACCTCCCTTCTTAACCTAGCTTCCGCTACTCTTTCCCATAACTTCAAGCTGTGACTGATCAGTTTTATCCCTCTGTAGTTACTGCAGCTCTGCACATCACCCTTATTCTTAAAGATAGGTACCAAAACACTTTTTCTCCACTCCTCAGGCATCCTCTGACTTTCCAAAATTTCATTAAACAATCTGGCTAAAAATTCCACTGCCATTTCTCCTAAGCACCTCCATGCTTCCACTGGTATGTCATCTGGGCCAACAGCCTTTCCATTCTTCATCCTCTTCATAGCTGTCCTTACTTCCTCCTTGCTAATTTGTTTCACTTTCTGATTCACTATCCCCACACCATCCAACCTTCTCTCTCTCTCATTCTCTTCATTCATTAGCCCTTCAAAGTACTCTTTCCATCTACTCAACACACTCTCCTCACTTGTGAGTATGTTTCCCTCACTATCCTTTATCACCCTTACCTGCTGCACATCTTTCCCTCTGTCCCTCTGTCCCTCTGTCTAGCCAATCGGTACAGGTCCTTTTCTCCCTCTTTAGTGTCCAATCTCTCAAACAACTCTCCATATGCCTTATCCTTATCCTTCGCCACCTCTCTCTTTGCCATGCGCCTCATCTCCTTATACTCCTTATACTCATGTCTACTTTCTTCATCTCTTTGACAATCCCACTTCTTCACCAGCCTCTTCCTCTGTATACTCTCCTGTACTTCTTCATTCCACCACCAGGTTTCCTTGTCCTCCTTCCTCTGTCCAGATGTCACACCAAGCACCTTTCTAGCAGTCTCCCTTATTAGCTCTGCTGTAGTTACCCAGCTATTCGGTAACTCTTCACTGCCTCCTAGTGCCTGTCTTAACTCTTCCCTGAACTCCACCTCACAATCACCCTTTTTTAACTTCCACCATTTAATCCTTGGCACTGCTTTCACACTCCTCCTCCTCTTCATGATCACCAACGTCATCCTACAGACCACCATTCTATGCTGTTTAACTACACTTTCCCCTGTCACCACTTTACAGTCTCCACTCTCCTTCAGACTGGCCCTCATTTTTTTTTTATATAGATATATATATATATATATATATATATATATATATATATATATATATATATATAGTTTAATATCAAAATGTTGCCAGTAAAAAAAATCCCATTCATAAGACCAACAAAAAAAAGTGAAAGTAGAAAGTAAAAATATAGATCAGGTTACAGTGTCGAATCTGTTGAACGAATTAAGCAGAGTCAACATTATCGCTGAACAGATCATGTGATGTCCGTACTGGAGCTCAGGTAAATGAAACTCCTACACCTCACATCACATTTTTGCAGGGGGGGCAAACCCCTTGCATCCCCTCCCACATACCCTGCTAACTATATATTCCAACTCCGGGATCACACTGCAGTGAGAAAAGGGATGAATGTTCCAAACCACAATATACCGCGACCTCTGTGTAGTACTTCGAGTTCATATCAGCAAAATGAACTTTTGAACACGGAGATGTTCAGCAACACAGAAAATTGAACATCCCCGTTCATCAGTTTGATAATAAACCTATATACATATATATATATATATATATATATATATATATATATATGTGTGTGTGTGTGTGTGTGTGTGTGTGTGTGTGTGTGTGTGTGTGTGTGTGTGTGTGTGTGTGTGTGTGTGTGTGTGTGTGTGTGTGTGTGTGTGTGCTTGCGTGTGTGTGTGTGTGTGTGTGTGTGTGTGTGTGTGTGTATACCCATATATATATATATATATATATATATATATAGTTCCACTTTATAATCTCGAAATACTGAAATCTCGAATTTTGCATATCTCGAGAGCATAAAGTTAAACGCTTGAATTCCCGAAACTCCAAAACCGCGAAACACAAAATTACAAACATAAACACACTATACATCACACAACACATATACCATCCTACCCACACTACAACAAATAAACAAACAAAACATACACAAACACAAAAACACATATCAACAAATCTACACTACATATAAGCAGGAGGGCAAGCCCCCCTGCATCCCCCCCTACTTATATGTGAAATAACTCCGAGATCGCACCAAACAGAAAAAGACAGCAAACTCACCAGTAGTTACTCTACAGTAACCTCGCACACACATCACAAATATACAAACACCACCTTTTTCAGCACTTAAACACATAAAACTTCAAAACACACTCACATACACTCAAATACCTAAAACCTTAACAAAATACTCACTTACCTTACATACCAGCCAAATCCACACACTAAACCATACATGCTGCACACTACATCTTGCGACAAATACCGGAACACCATAACCGTGAATTCCACTTTTCCGGATTTGCGGAGAGATTTTAGAACAACAGGAAAGACCTTCAAGGGATTCTTTTTGAATGATTTAGGATGTTCTTACTCAATGATAAAATATAGTGGCATAACTCTGCCATCTAAATGGGGTCTATATTATATCATTGAATACTTAAAAAAGTGAACGCTGATTGATCGACCTAATTTAAGCAAAAGCTTACAATCTCGAAACCGCTGATCCAAAACACATACACACAACACAAGCACACCAAACAAACAGAAATCCACACACATACACCTAAAATCTGATACCTAACCCTACACTAAACTATGCACACACCACTAACTACCTACCCACTTACCTTAACCCAAACCCTAACCCTAAGGTCCGTCACTATCGCACACTCACCTCACCTGCTCCCTAACCCTAACTCACTTAAATCTGCCCTAACCCTCGTGTCCACTCAATCGCACACACACCTAACCTGAGCCCTAACCCTAACTCACCTAAATCACCCTAACACTCACATCCACACAATCGCACACTTACCTGAATCCGACCGGTAACTTTCCACCATAACACTGAAAATACTGAAGCAACAGAAATGGACAGCCAAATTCTTTCCCTAGGAAAAAATTCGAGTTTCTGCTGCTTAGATATTTTGCAGTTTCGCAAAAATAATTTAGATCAATCAGTGTTCACTTTTTTAAGCGTTTGAGGATATAATATAGACCCTCTAAATGCTCTGCTTTAACTCATTACAGCTGAGTGACATTTTCGGGTGGTTCTGCAGTTATATTTTGACACTTTTAGTCATCAAATATTGCTTGTTCATATTTGCATTAATAGTTCCAAAACCATGCAACATAGAAGGCATTTCAAGATTTTATCTTAAAGCTTGCAAAATGACAAACATAATTATACTGACATTTGACCTCTGTCTAGTGCAGGTACAGAAATATTGTTGTTCATATAATATTTATTTATATTGTCACAGATTTCATGTCTTTGCAAATATCTTGACAAGCAAGTAATACAGATTGAACTGCTTAGCCTGATATGAAGCTCTCAGATGGATGAACAAAATGCTACTGACAGTATGTGTGTAACTTGAGGGGTTGCTGAGATAGCATAAGCTGTATGCAAAATATTACAAACTTAATGGTTACTGTATTTACTTTGACTTATAAAATCCTGTTTGAGACCCAGAACCTAAACAATACTATGACTACAAGAAATAGTTTGTAGCTCCTATAGCAAGAGTGGAATGCTTTTATTGTTTTATGGCTTCCAGATGCTTTAATAAAACTTAGCTAAAGGTCTAGTGTGCATTGTAGCACATAGGTATATTGTGGCTGATCCTTTTAGAAAATGTTTAAGCTTTGAGAGCATTTGCATATATTTATTTGGTGATAACTCCGGCCACTCCTGAAAGCCTTGCAGTTTGGTCAACATTACCATTTGTATTAATATTAATTTCAATCAGTAGAATTGGATACCCTTTTAAGAGACTTATAGTAACTGACTGGTGGCAGTGAATCTACCTAATAGTCTGGGCAAAGTTGGTAGAGCAGGTAATCTGTGCCAGTCTTCCCCAGGTGTGTTTGTTTGTGAAAATTAAATATCAAAGAATGTGTGTGTTAGTTACTTGGACTAGGGACACGTAGCACTGGTTTCACAGAGAGGGTGCTGGAGGACTTGACTTGGACATTTGGTTGAGGACCAAATTGTACATCTATGCCAGTGGGGAGTCTTACTGGTAACCTGGAGGGAATCAGGTAGAGAAACCCAGACCCTGGGCTGAGTGTGTTCCCTGCGTGCTCTTAAAGAAAATTGTGCTTGATGCAGAAAGGTCTGCATTTGGAAATACTGAGTGTATCCATTTGTATGCCAAGTGAATGTCCCTCTCCAGTGTCAGTGGTAAGGATTCAGGCTCCTTGATTACTGGCCTAGAGTGGGGACATCACTGTTCTAATAACTTTTTTTACATTTTTTGTTCAACATTATAATGTTATCTCTGACTTGGGGGATTTTAGACCTGCTGTATGTGTTAAGGATGTTTTTCTTTTATTGAAGTGTTTATTTATGCTGGTGGACCACCTGGGTGGTTTGCTTTTAAACGTCTATTATTTTTAGATCTGATAGTTACTGTCCATATCATTCATTTAGCTATGTGGGCACAGCAGTCTTTTGTGTAGCTCCCTGCTGAGGCAGTATGTGAGATGGTTGAAATAAGTGAATCCTGAATTTTCATCATAGAATTTGATGACATTTCTAAATTTGAAATCATTAACTTCAGTTATTGGTATTTTCATGTTTAGATGTTCTAAGGTCACTAGTTTATGATCTGAATTAACAGGGGAAGGATATACCAGTGGAACAGTACAATAAAAAGACATATTCATAAGGATTATGTGTAAAAATAGTATACCCTCTACTGGGTTTATTAACTGTTCCAGAGAGTTTTTGTTGGTAAAAATCTAACAACATTTGAGCATTTTGGTGTTGAGACTTCTAACATTGAGCAGACCCACCTTAATGCAATCTTGATTTAAATTTGATATGTTAGTTATGTTGGGATGTCCATCAGCTAGACCCTTTATACAAAAGGGACTATGAAAGCAGCAAAGGCAATAGCCAGTGTGTGAAAGTCTTGGAACAGGAAGTGCAGACCATCCTTAAAAAGCAAGTAAGACTGTTGAGCATCTCGTTGCATGTTGACACATACTGGATCCTCCTGGAAAGATGTTATTCATCAATTTGTTAAAACCAATTATTTTTTTTATTTTAGCTATGCATTATTCTTCGAGAAAAAAGGAAGGAAGGATTCTGCTCAGAACCAGAGTCTTGTCTGCATTTGTAACATATATGGACAGTTTTGACATAGGCATATCCATCAAGGTGTTATGTCACGTCATTCACCCCCACATAGATCAACACCATGTTATAGTCATGTTTGACAGGTGAAAAGACCTTGAGGGTGTTTGAAATACCAGAGATCCTGGCCCCTGAAAGACAACTCACTGCTGCCCTGTGTTTGTTCAGCCTAGTCATCAATCGCTAAAACATTTTTGTTTGTAGAGTAGTCTATTGTACTGGATCTGAGATTAACTAACTCCTGGTGACTCTTTTTTGGTCACATGCCAGAGATAATGTGGTTCACTGGGTCCTAGTCTTCATGGATCTAGTCAGCCTTGGCATGGACATTTTTACTACCTCATTGTAAGATGCTTTAGAATGGACTGATGTAGATAACTGTGAAAGTAAGTGATGCTCGCAGTCTCTGTGTTTTTTTTTCATGAGAGTGAGGCCTCCATATTTGTTAAATACTTGTATCTCTCAAAAATTGAATGTTTTGTACTAAGAAAATGTTCATTGTCTATGAATATCAGGCAGTTGTTATACTGTGTAACGAAACTGAGTGCTATGAGAATGGCAAAAAAAGAAAGACAAGCAGGCTGACATTCCATATTAGTCCAGGGGATTTGAAAAATGTTTTTGAAGTACATAATACTATATTAAGTTAAATGAGGTTATTGTTGGACTTTACTGTGGATGAAACAACTAGTTGTGCTAAGTAGCTATTGAAAATGCACTATGAAGAGCAACTGTTAATTACTAAGTGGAATGAGGATCGTACTCATTTTTCTAAAGTAGGGCAGCTATGGGCTGTTGGATGCTACTATGCAGACTTGTGCACATCACAGCTTGTTACACCAAATTATTAATCACACTAAACAATAGTAATTTGGAAAGGCTAGGTAGCATAGTGAAAAATATGGCTCGGAATACCTCTGTCTATATATTGCATGGTTCAAACTGGCTACACGATAAGCATGGCTACACAAATTCAGGCAATTTATAACAAGAAAAAAAAGCTAAAAACTATTCATACAAGCCCACTGGCCAATAGTAAAATGATAATCTTCAAGGTTCTACATTAGTCAGAGTCCTAAAAATGGCTAAATTAGTTATCCCCTATCACTATAGTATAAGCCAAAGGAACTTCTAGCTAGATTATTAGAAAATCAGTAAAAATGTGAACAGCTATTATGATAAAACTCAGTGTGAGTCATTTCTTCCAAAGATATCTATAATACTGAGAAATCAAAGCCACATTGCTGACAGTGTGTACCTCAGAAGACTGTGGTAATAAATAATGGGAACAGTAATGTAATTCATGTTTGTTTCACATAAACACACAGCAGCCATAGTAAAGTATGCCATTTTGCTTCACACAAATGCAGACTAGCCCCCCAAAGCCAGATTAAAGCAGGTTTAAAATGAGCAGATGACAAGAGGATATATTGCTTTTATCTATGGACAGCCTCTGCAAAAAACCTACCAGTCATAGCCAATTTGTTAGCTAAGTACATCAGTTATATGTGATAAAAAATAATAGCCACAGTAATGTATTTCAGCAAACAATTATACCAGCATCATGGATTGAGTTAAAGAAGTGTTACTTTATTAATTGATAGGTCCATAGGATGATACTAGGCTGTTGGCCCGGAGGCCCTTATAAGCCTAGCCAAGAATTTTGCCCATGTTCCCATAAAGTCAACACCTGTTTTCCTGGTCCAGCAGGAGAACAGGTGGGATTCCAGGGGTGTATTTTCTGTTTTCCATCCAGTCATCCAAGTTCCTCTTAAAGATGGCTAGAATGGTACTCTGCTTGACATGGAGAGGGAGTCTATTCCACAGATGGGGGAGTCTTTGGGACCAAATCTATCCCACCAACAAGTTCTATTAATGTCACAGACCAAGTTGAGACCTTGTGTGTGGGTTGCGTGAGCAGAGTTTGACTTATGAATATGCAGCAACTCCATCAAGGCCGGGTCTGAGATGGCCTTGTATGCCAGACAAAGGTCACCTGTGAGCAGTCTGTATGAGACTAAGTAGATGGACAGGGCTTTTAGCCTATCTGTACAGGAAAGGTGTTTGAGACCCTGGATTTTCCTGGTTAGGAACCTCTGTGGTCTCTCCAGTTGCTCCATGTGCTTGGCAAGGTACATGCCAAAGAAGACATTGTACTCAGTAATGGGTCTAATAAGGAAGGAGTACAGAGATGTTATGACCGCTTTGTTCCTAGATGAAATACCTTTACTTATGAGGTGGGCCATGAAGAAAGCCTTATGTACAATGGATGGAATGTGGTGGTCAAAAGTCAGGTTGCTATCAACCTGGGTTCCCAACTCCCTGTTAACTGATTGCATGCTTAGTACATTGTTATTAATGTGATAATTAATGGGGATGCCATTTTCCACAAAGGGAATAATTATGCATTTTTGGGCATGCAGTTTCAGGCCATGCTTCTGGCACCAGTCATTATTTTGGGTAAGCCTTCTTGGAGGATGTTCACATCACTAGGGGAATTTAAGACAGCACCCAGCTTGTAGTCATCTCCAAACTTGGTCAGCCACAGACCACTGGTTTTGGCTTGCACCTCAGAAAAGTATATCACAAACAGTAGAGGCCCCTCTCCTTGAGGTATGCTGCTCATTATGAGTATGCAACTAGTGGTGGCTTCCCCTATTTTGATTGAGTGGGTTCTACCAGTGAGCCTGTTAGCTACCCATCTGGTATCATTCAGGTTGATGCCTAGCTGGGAGAGTTTATCTATTATGCCCAAGTGGGGAATAGTGTCAAAGGCTTTGGGTAGGTCAAAAAGTTGACCATGTTTAACAGGCATTATCTCCCTTTGACAAAACCAAACTGTGTAGGGTCAAGCGTTTGGAGGTTGCCAATGTCCTTGTTTATAAGGTCCATGATAATGCATTCCATGACATTGCAGATCAGGCTAGTTAGGCTGATGGGTGTACAACTGCCTGGGTCAGTGAATGCTTCACTTTTGTGTAGAGGGATGAGAGTGGTTGTTCTCCATTCGGCTGGGACAAAGCCGGTGCTCAAACTTTGGTTGAATAGGGTGCCTAATGGTGCTGAGAGCTGAGTTCATGTAGGATGCAGCCAGGGATGTTGTCAAGTCCCATGGAGACTGCATTTTTTTGCATTTGAGAGGACATTAAGGACCTGATCCCTGGTGTTGAGGGAAGGTGGGCAGGTGCGGGGAATGTTCTGGTTTACTAATGGGGGACAGGGGGGTGAAGTTTTCACTGAATCTATCTGCCAGCAGGTTGGCTATATCTATGGCATCTGTGTATGCATTTGTGTATGTGGTGTTCTTGACCACCAGTTCAGAGCAGATTTGGGTGTTACCTTTGGGATTGCAGATGTATGTGAAGAAGACTTTGTGATTGTCCTTAGTAGATGTGGCCTATTTGGACTCAAAGTTAGCCTTAGAGGATTTTGCCAGTGACCTTATTTGCTTGTTCAGATAAAGGAGCGATTACTTCCAACTTGGCACCCACTCCTTCTTGGTCCTTGACAGCAATTTTTTCCTTTTATTATAGAGTTTGTTTATTGCTGCTGTCCACCAAGCAGGTTTACTCTTCCTTGAGGAAGATGATTTGGTCTTGTCAGGTACTGCTAAATTCATGCAGCTATGTAGGTGCTCATAGAGTTTTTTGGTATAAGCTTGGACACTAGTACTAATTCCAACTGAAAGAAAGTGGCTGTCAAGTTGGTTATACCTGCCCTCAGAAGATTGTAGTCAGCTTTGGAAAAGTTTTTTTGTTTGACCCTGAAAAGGGGAGGGTGTCGGGGAGATGGTGACTTTGAAAGTGATTGCTTTATGGTCGGATCATACCAAGAAGGATGACACTGTAGGGGTGCTACAGTGGCTGCTCATGTTGGTTAGTGCTAGGTCCAGGATATTTTCACCTCTCATGAGGGTGCCAACCAGCTGATCCAATGCTTTGGCATTGACGAAGTTGAGGAATCTATAGGTGTTTATGTTTGGGTAGAATAGGTCTTCCACTGTATGGTTGGGTAGTTAAAGTCACCCTGGATCAGGGTAGAGGGTTGAATCTATATGGATTCAAGTACGTCTAAATAGATGGAGTGGGCATCCTGAGTCATTGATGGTCATAAGCAGCATATGACCATCTGTTAATAAATTAATACTTATTCCTCAGTCTGTGGTGCTGGTATATTTTTTTACTGTACTACAGTCTGTTCCTTGTTTCAGGAACAGCATGGAGCAGCGTCATGGCATGTTGTAGAGCTCTCACTGTAAACACACACTAAACAATGTAGCCACAGTAATATAGTTCAACTTTATGTCACACAAATCCACATTAGTACTGAAAAGTCAAGTTAAAGGTTGTCAGAAATAAGCAGCTGTCAAAATTATATGGTATACTGATTGACAGACATACAACCAACCCCCACCCAACAATTATAGCCATGCATTTCACTGTTCAATATTGTAGTTACAGTAACTCAAAAACTATAAAATCTGATCACAAGAAGTTTGCCATGTGTAATCTCAAAGACCAGTTTACTTACCTAACTATCTAATTCCATCTTAATGGTAAGCAACAATTTTGAAAGCCTTATATTTAATGGCAGTGAATTCCACAGTTCATTTTCCTTGGTATGAATGAAGAAGATGCTATGGGCTACATAACCACAAGATTTGCATTCCTTATGTTTACATTGTGTTCCGTGAATGTAATCCATTAAACTGATGAAAGTTATCATCATTTCAGCATTTAAATACTATAATAGTATATGCATTACAGAGAAAAACTTCATGATCCTTAATCTCTCTTTGTAGTTAAAACCCACAAAGTCCAGAAATCTGCCTTGTGAAAATCCACTGAATTCTCAACACCTTTTGCTTAGTAGTCTTGCTGTACATACAGGAGCCCAGTATTCAATTTGGGATATAATAAAAGCAACAGACAGAGAAATCAATACCTCATCTCTGAGATTGATTGATTGTTCCCAGAATATCTTTCATGATTCTTTAGCAGAGGTGACCAGAACTTGTTATCCACACAATATCTAGATCCCTAACAGAAGATACTGCATTAATAATCTTATAGTCTATAACACAAGGTTACCTAGAGTTGGGCTTGCCAAAATGAATTTTACTACACATTTCTTGGGATTAAACACAAACTTGTTAGCTAACCACCTATATAAATTGTCTACATATTTCTGTGAATTAATGCAATCATCCAAGTTCCTTATCATAGACCCAAGCTTATTATCATCTGAATATTTTGCTATCTACATATTATTGGATTATGAAGAGGTAGACATTAACAGACTGAAAAAGGGGTCAAACATGAACCCTCTAGCATCCAACATTCAACACATGTTCCTCAGAATATTGTACATTAACCATCATCCTATTAATAATTTGTTTTTTGAAGTTCAGAGATGTCAATCACTTCTAGAATCTTTTAGCATGGCAGGACACAAAAACCTTAAGAAAAAACCTAAGTAAATAATGTATATTGGTAAGATTATATTATAACAAGTTTTGTACTGGAAGATAACTCAATTTGATTACTTAAATATGATCTAGCAGATCTTAACCCATGTTGCATTAGATTAAAAATAGTCTGGCTATAGTGGAGAATAGTGAAAGAATAGTTCTTATATCCACTTTGCCAATAATACTAGTTAGGCCTATTAGATGAAAACTTGCAGCAAAGTTCAAATTGTTACCCTTGGATGTAGAAATGACAGATGCCTTCTTGCATATATTTCAGGTGTGAGTCCACTACGTAATGTTGCCTGAAAGAGATTAGCTATACCCTGTATCATTTTAAATAATATTCATGAATGAAAATATCTGCTTAGTCCTCCTGGACATGCTGAAGGAGTGTGTTTTATTGCCTTCACTGCCACATCAACTCCCTCTGCTGAAATAGTAGGACAGGGAAAATATCTTTGTTTTCCATTGCTACACAAGTACCTGGTATATGTGCGCAGTCAAAGAACAGACTATACATATAAAAAACAATGCTTTTAAAGTAGAACCTGTTGTTTCAGAATTAGTCATAGAGATTTGTATATCTCAACTGATTTCCCTTTCTGATGTCTGTGTTTGCAGAAGACCTTGAAAAAGAGTGAACTGCAAGTGTCTGCATAGTGAGCCCTTTACATATTAACTATTTTTCTTAACTCTCTTGTTACCTTCTTCATCTTTTATTTGATAAACTGCGTGGGTGCACTCTTAAATTTTTCTAAATGTATTCTCTTACTGAAGGTGCCTTTGAAATGAATAAGACCAGCAAGGCAGAGAAAAGGTGTATTTGCATTCAATACCTTGAGAGCGATAATATTTATTTTTGTATTCGCTACATTGAGAAGGATAAACCTAGCAGCTAAGCAGTCCAAATATTTATAAATTATATTCTATTTTTCAGATATTCCTTTTCCATTTATTAATGCTGCCCAGCTCCAGTTAGTTATATCCTTATTTATTTAACATTTGTTTACCAGGAAAGTCCAACTAAGAATGAAGCCAATTTTCAGCAGAGACCCAGTGAGAAGCACTCCAGCCACATTTCTTTGTAACATGGGAGGAAACTAGAGCAGCCAGAGAAAACCCACACAAACACAAAGAAGACATGCAGACTCCACACAGAAGGCACCTCAGCCAAGAATCGATCTGGACAACCTCTTGCTGTGAGGTGACATCACTACCACTGCACCACTGCACCAGCCGTTGTAATCTACCTGACAGAAATTTATTGTATGCTGACCATACTTCTAAGCCTCAGAGCAAGAAATCTGGACAAAACCATAAACAATGTGTGTGTGTGTGTGTGTGTGTGTGTGTGTGTGTGTGTGTGTGTGTGTGTGTGTGTGTGGAAGGGAGGAGTTCCAAAAATTAGGACAATTTTTTAATATTGCTATTATAAACTTAGAAAGTTGATAGAATAACAGGTTTTTCAATAGCATGAATGTTCTGAAGGGTATGGAGTCTGAAACTCAAATGTCTTTCATTATTTTCTGACTTCAGTCCTTAGTGATTTGCCAGAAAATCACACTTTTATGAGGAAACAGACCAAAAATATGAAACAAAACTCTGGAAATTCTACAAAATATGGACAGTTGAGAGATATGACGCTGACTAATTTACCCTTTAAAAACGATTTATTGTGGATAAAGCGCTTTTAGAGAGCAACCTCCTCCCTTCATCATCAGATCAAGTGTATAGCATCACGCCCATATATACATATATATATATATAATTAACAAGTTTAACAAATTTAATACAATAATGAAATAAAACCAAAAAAAATGAAATAATGTAATAGTTTAAAAAGTTAACTAGATAGATAATTAAAATAAATAAACCCAACTAAAATGAACCACTTGATTCTCAAATTGCAAAGAAGTAAGAACAGAGATGTTAGAAATCATCATGTATAACATGTATACTATAACATCTGTAAAAGTCTAAAAATACAATGAACAAAAATCAATGAACAGTCTATACATTGGAACAGCATGCTATTATGTAATAAATATATGTATATTAAAAGGCTATCAACTGATCGATGCTACACTTCCTGTGATCTGATGAAGGTGGGGAGAGATTTTCACCGAAAGCGCTTATCTATCCATCGGGTTTTTTGAAGTTTTTGTGCAGAATTTAAGTTCCAGGTTCATTAACGAAGAGCTTGACACGCAGGCGACTATTTCAAGCTGACAACGGCAGTCAGCGTCAGACGAGATCCATCTCTAATACTAACCGGCCGCAAGGTGATCCCGTTGGTTAACAATATATTATATTACATTATTTCATTTTATTTTTTTTTTATTTCATTTTGTGTAAATTTGTTGCATTTTACTCTATTATTGCCACTTTTTACTTTTTCACTAGTTTGGTTTCGTGTTGTGTTTACTAATTTACCCTTTAGCTGCATCTGCGTTCCATATAGATTGTCATTCTACACCCATATGGTCAAATTTATTTATGTTAGGGACTATCATACATTTAGTGACAGATTCTGGAATTTTGTTAATACAATGTCAATGGATGATTGTGTACATGTCAGATGTGACTAAAATATCAGTATTCCAGTGATGTAAAGCATTCTTCCTGCATCACATGTTTTCTGAGATCATATAGTACAAGTATATAGCATGACATGCTAGAGGGAATATGAGGATTCCAGTACAGCAGACACAACCTGCATGATTTGTCTAGGTCTAATGGGAAAAAAAATATGGCTAACATGTTCACAAGTTCCGCACTGTGCTCCACTGTGCCACCCAATGGCATATTATTGGAATGGTTACACTATAGTATGCAAAGTGCTGTGGTCATTATATGAGGTATGGGACAGTACTGAGTCACTTTCCAGCTGGCATGAACATTCTTACATACACACACACACACACACACACACACACACACACACACACACACACACACACACACACACACACACACACACACCCTCTTGGCATATGGATAATGGTAGGGCTGGAAAAGTTGATCACACAAGAGATGAAGGGTCCTACTTCAGACCCCATGCACACATGGCATGCATATCCTTGAGAAGGGCAAAGCAGACACACCCTTTATATAACCATGTGTTGCAGGGATTGGTGCAGGCCATCAATTTAGTTAGTGACCATAATAGAACAAAAGTAGATGTGAACTGCAGGTTCATTTCATGTTACTGCATGACAAGACCAAGGCACACAAAACTGTCAGAGATAGGCTGACCACTGGATGTGAATCAGTAATGCAGCGACATCTCATTAAAATTAAGTATTTCCTGGTATCCTTCACTTGAAAAAGTGAGTGAGCCTTCATACTTGCTGGTGGCATGAATGTGTGAACCTGGCTAGTGATAATTACCCAAGTGTCCATAGTGGATGCACCAGATATGTAGTAATACATGTAATACCTGCTGGACAGTGAGTTGAAACTGCAAATGGTTTAATCAGACAAATGCATATGCATATCTTACAGGGACATTGGGGCTATGGCAACAACAACCCATACCATAAAATGCATACATGTTCATAGTGTTTGTACACAATTAATATGCAGCACTGCAGTCTTTGTGTAACATGGTGATGAGAGTTGCAAATATGATGCAGCATTGCTACAGTTATGTAATCTGTATGCATTCACAGATTCCAGTGGGAGATGAATGAGCTCAACAGGTCAGAACAAGGGTGATGTCAGTGGGTTAGTGGTGGCTGATAATGATGACACCATGTACATGGCACCTTCAGATGACACACTTACACTGTTAGTAATGATAATAGCAGAGGGCATACACATTTTAATACAGCTGAGGTGATGGTCAAGGGACAGATTGAACCTCTGGCATCACGTGTTCAACAAAGGCCATCCCATTCATGTCAGATCCAACCCTGTTACACAAACATCACCACCACAGATCATATCAATGGGCTGTACCATTTCTCAAGTGCAGGCACTATTTCTGAGTGGCATGCACTAAGCACAGAAGAGAGTCAAGCAGGTGGCATAACTACATTGTCTCAAGGACATGCCCACATCTGGATGTTAATCTTGGCATCAATCAGCAGATATTCCAGTTATTGATCTACACAGATAGATATGAATCACTATTACGGAGAAGTCGAGTGTGTTGCCTAGCCAACATGAGAAACTGCTACATCTACATGGGTCATATGACATTCTGCAATATATGAAGAGTTACAAGTTAAAAGGGATCTACAGCAGACACTCTGCGTAAGAACACTGACATCCCAGGTGGCACTTACTGGGGCATCCATGAAAATGTGGGCAATTGGCAAGTGTGATCATGCTAATCACTTGTCAGGCTTATAGAGAAGGAAGACACCATTCCAGAAAATGCTTCACTGTTCACAATATCTATGGTTGTTTCCACCCCTGGGCTTGACTTCTTGCACTGATATGGTTGACACTCTTTTAGTTCCATTTTGGACACGCCCCATAGGGAAACCAGTCAAGAACTCACGCTCAAAGCTATTATACTCCCTATAGCCCTAAAGGAAGCAACACCTACCCATACCTGTTTGTAGGTTCACAGGTTCATAGGTGTTTACTAGGCTAATGACCACAAGGGCCTTTTTAAGCCTAGCCATGCATCCCAAATCTCTGACAAGTTCTAGTGCCCTTGATAACTGTAAGTAGGGGCTTGGGAGACAACATATTTACAATTAGGGGCCTGGAAGATGAACCAATTATAGGCTTCCTGTGTCCATTAGAGATAGGTATCAAACCAGAGATGACTTTCCTGCTCCCCATCCAATTGTCCAAATTACTCTTGAATTGAGTTAGGGAGGAACTCTGCATCAAATGGATGGGGGGGCCTGTTCCAGAGACAGGGCAGTCTCTGGGATACATACCTGTCTCTCAAGCATGTCCATAGGTTCATAGGCTCATAGGTGTGTACTAGGGTAATGGCCCTGGAACCTTTACAAGCCTAGCCCATAGGATTACCCTGGCATTGTGCCACCCGACCTTAGTTCCTAGTGCCTCTGTCGAGTAGAGCCACTGGAGTGATCCCTGGGGTGAATTTTCTATTTCCCATCCACTCATCAAGATTTCTCTTGAAGAGGGCCAGTGAGGTGCTCTGCTTGACATGTATGGGAAATCTATTCCATAGCATGGGCAGTCTCTGGGTTATGAACCCAATCACTCCAGCATGTTCTGTTGATTGTGGTAATGAGGTTGAGGTCTGTGGAGCATGTGGTGTGGAGGGATTGGGATTTCTTTAGATGTAGCATTTCTAACAGAGCTGGGTCAAACATGGCTTTTTAAGTCAAGCAGAGATCACCTTTAAGTAGGCGATATGAGACAGAGAATAGTTGGAGTTTTTTGAGACTGTCCATATAGGACAAGTGTTTAAGGCATAGGATCCTCTTTGTGAGGTACTTTTGCAACCTCTCCAGTTGTTGCAGGTGTCTAGTGAGGTACAATGCCAAATGGAGCATTGTACTTGATGACTGGCCTAATGAGGGAAGAGTAGAGGGAGACAATGACCTCTTTCTTCCTGGATGCAAAACTTTTAGTAATGAGATGTACCACATAGAAGGACTTTCTGACCACAGTGGCAATGTGGTGGTCAAAAGAGAGGTTGCTGTCAACCTGTGTTCCCAGATCTCTTATAACATCTTCTGTGTTCAGTGGACTACCACCAATGTGGTAATTCAAGGGAACTGGGTTTTTCCCAAAGGAGATGAAGACACATTTTTTGGCATTGAGCTTAAGGCCATGGTTCTGACACCAGTCGTTGGTCTCATTGAGGCCTTTCTATAGGATGTCAACATCACTTGGGGAGTTAATAACAGCTCCCAACTTGCAATTATCTGTGAACGTTGTCAGCCAGAGCCCCTTCGTGTTGGCCTGGACTTCAGAGAAGTAGATACCAAACAGGAGAGGACCCAGGACTGAACCCTGTGGGACTTCACTCATGACTGGTCGGCAGTCTGACTTGGAGTCAATTACTTTCACAATGTGGGTTCTATCTATAAGCCAGTTTGCAATCCACCTAGTGCTATAGGGGTTTATGCCTAGCTTAGTAAGTTTTTCTATGATTCCTGAGTGGGGAATGGTATCAAAGGCCTTGGCCAGATCAAGGTAGGCTGTATGATCCACCTTACCTTCATCCACAGCTCTGGTGACTGACTCAAAGAAGTAGACCAATTTGAGCAGGCATGATTTACCATTCACCAAACCAAACTGTGTAGGATCCAGAGTTTGGAGATTCCCTTTATCCTTGTTTATTATGTCCATGATGATATGTTCCATATCTTTGCATATCAGACTCATCAGGCTAATGGGGCGATAGTTCCCATGGTCTGCAGTCACTCCTCCTTTGTGGGGAGGGATGACTGTAACAGTGCATCATTCAATAGGGACAAAGCCTGAGGTGAGGCTGTGATTGAACAGGGCACACAGGTGAGGTGCCAGTTCACTCTGTAGTTCATGTAGAACACAGCCAGGGATACTGTCAGGTCCCATAGAAGCTGTATTCTTGGCCTTGGACAGTGCTGTTTTAACCTGTGCAGCAGTAATACTGGATGCCTGACAATCTACTGATATAGTGATTGGTCCTTTGGGGGGGGGGTAAAGTTAGCACTGAATCTGTCCGCAAGTATATTTGCAATATCTGTTGTCTCGGTATAGGAGGTACCATTGTGCAGTAGCTCAGAGAAAATCTGGGTATTGCCATGGAGATTCTTTACATAACTATAAAAGGGCTTGTGGTTGTCTTTACTATCTGCTGCAATTCTGTTTTCATAGCTAGCTTTAGAGAATTTGATGAGGAATCTCAACCTTTTGTTATGGCTGATAAGGGAGTTTTTCCAGTCTTGGGACTTCACCTTATTCCACATCAGTTTCCTCCTTCTGTTGTAGAGTTTGTTTATGGCAGGAGACCATCAGACTGGCTTCCTTTTTTTGGAGGAGAGCATCTTGGTTCTATGGCGAGATCCATGCATTTGTGTATGTGTTCATACAGTGCATTGGTGTGTGATTTGGTGGTCATGCAACTATTCTCCATTTGCATGGGTGCCGTGAAGTTAGCCACTTCTGTTTTTAGAAGCCCAAAGTTAGCTTTGGAGAAGTTTTTCATGGTGGTTTCCTTTGTTGGGGGAGTGGGAGGGTTGTGGATTTCCAAGATGATTAGCTTGTGATCGGATCTAACCAGGGAGGAGTTGACTATTGGTGTAGGGCAACGGATGCCCATGTTATTAATGACCAGGTCAAGGATGTTGCTACCTCTAGTGAGGGTAAGAATGAGCTGGTCCAGGGCATTGGAGCTAATGAATTCCAGAAAGCATTGAGCAAGGGTATTGGTGTATTGGTACATGAGTAGTTTTCCCAGCTAATGGAAGGGTAGTTGAAGTCGCCCAGTATGAGAGTGTTAGGTTAGACCCTAATATTCTCCAGGGTGCTTAGGAATGTGGAGTGTGAATCTTGGGACATGGTTGGGGACCTATAGCAGGCTATGACCTGAATCACTGTCTTACCCAATGTTGGCTGCACCTGAAGTATCTCAGATGCATTATGTTGGGCTACCAGTCTGGAGGTGTGCGCATCCTTTATGAATATGGAAACACCACTGCCTTTGGAGCTTTGGTCCAAGTTCTGGGACCAAAAGGTGTGGAATGAGTTGTAGCCTGGTAATGCAGAGGTGCTTTCTGCTGCCTTGAACCAGGTCTCTGATACAGCACAAATGTCGATGTTCTCCATTTTAAGGAGTACTTCGAGTGAGTGCATTTTGAGATTTAACCTTCTAGCATTGAGCAGCATGACCCTTAAATTGAATTTGTTTATAGCTGTTATGTTGGTAATTTGTTCTTTGGAACACTGCCTAAAAAAGGCACTATAGCGGTGGCAAGAGCCTTGGCCAGTATCTGGAAGCCCAAGGATGACATATGCAGGCCATCTCTGGCAAAGCATCGAGGTCTCTCAGTCATGTCATCCCAGGCAGATAGATACTGGATCTCCTTAGAATGACACCAGAAACTTAGCCAATTGTTGAAATCAATAATTTTCTGCTTGTACTGTGGTATCATTCTGGTTGACAGTAGGATGCTGCTCAGGGCTAGGGTCATACCCACCTGGGCTACATAATCCAAGAGCTCCTCCATGTCTCTTTTCATGTAGTCCAGGAAGGTGCATCTCAGGTCATTCACACCCACATGTACAATGACAGAGTCATATTTATACCTGTTGTTGAGGAACCTGAGTGCATGCATTATGTTGCAGATCCTGGCACCTGACAGGCAGCTGACTGTTACTTTCTCCTTATTCAACCTAGTGAGTGGAACAATCAGTGTGTGTCACTATCGAGTCACCTATGACTAGTGTGTTAGGCATACTGTTTTGCCTTAGGGGCTTTGTTTGAGTGGCACACTGTTTAGGAGAGTTATGTGTCTCGTGATTAGTGTTGTGTTGTGGTGGTCAAGTGCGTTTCTGCCTTGGAGGTCTCTGCTGTTTGGTTAGATTTTTATTGAGAGCCTCCACAAAGGTGGGTGTGTGGTTTGTGTTTTTATGTAAAGGCAATGCTGGTGTATGTTCTGGAGGGCTGTGTGTTCCATGCGGTGTGGTGCAAGTGGTGACCTTCTCCTCTTGACCAGCTATTCCGGTCTTAGCTGGAGAGTGTGTGGCTTCCAATTTGGATAAATAAGTGCATCTCTCACAAGTCTGAGTGTTGGGGGTAAGAGGAGAGGGCTGTCAGTGTGTATGAGGCAGTTTCCTCATTGCCTCAGGATGCCCAAGTTCACCAGGTTACTAGGAGAAAGCACAGGGAACTGAACTTTAGACATGCCTGGAGGGGTGGGCATGAATAAGTACTGGAGCTGTTTCCTTGTAGACTGTTTAGTGCTTGTAGCACTTTTGTGTACTACAATAATTGCTACAAGATCATTCTACAAGAGACACTGAATGCCATTAATATTGTAGACAGCATAAAACTATACATCCACTTTCCTTAGGAACATATGCGTTTTGTGAATTCTCTTGATGGTGATTTGTAAAAAGTCCAAAACTAGACAAGGAGCAATTACTTGAAGCTGAACAACTCTAAAGACTGTGGTCTTGGCAATAGACAGCACCTTAATGAGCTTCAGCTTTCCAGAATTTATCCTCAATACCTTTAGATAAGGGTAAGAGGCTGGATGTTGTGAGCAAAGTGAAAAATCTTTATGTTGTCCTAAACGACCAGGTGCCAGCCATAGTTAAATTATCATGCACCATCTAAAGAATGCAAACTCAAGCGGTGGTTGAATGACTCCACCAGATTTGGTAGTTTAGAGATATTCCTCAAAACACATTTATTTTGGTGGGTCTTCAACTAGCCCTGATTATATTTAACTAAGCTGTTACATTTTATCTGAGCTCTTTGATAACATTTATATTATTTAGTGAGTTCTTTGATGAGCATTTTATATTTGATATTTGCATGTTTTAATTATATTTATAAGCACACAAATAAGACTTTAACTTGAACTTAATGCTTTTCTGGATTATTTGCATATCAGCAAATAGCCTCATTTCAACTTATTGCTGCTTATCTGACTGTCAATTACCACCACCATTTCAGTACGTTTTCTTTATCTACCGAATTGATTGCTGTTATCAAATGCACATTCACAAATGCTAAATGGTTATGCACGTGTACCAGGTGTATACAGAGCCTAAGTGGCTTGTAATACATCACAGGGTCTGCTGTTTCTATGTCCTGCAGTGAAAACATTTTATGGTGTAAACGTTCAATTAGATGACACAGTATGTGGGTCATGCTTTCTTAAACGTGCTTATGTTGCAGCACAGGCCATGTAGAACTGCATTAAGTATAAGATGTGTCCTGTAATCTTTAATGCATGTGAGCTGTGTGTGTACACAACAGCCATGGAACTGGAATGTCTTTATGTCATATGAACTCTGAGTAATGATGTGCACATGTGAAAGTGCATGCTTGCAGCTGCTAACAGTGATTGGATGTAGTGGCGGTTCCTTTCTAACCTTCAGTCAGCATGTGGATGCAAGAATAGTATCATTTATTGTGGCTCACATATTCTTGATGGTATAGGAAACCATCTATGACCAGCTGTTGTCTTCTCCACATTAGAGTAGTTTCATTAGCATTGCCATCTTTGCATAGGTGACCATGTTTGTATCTGCACCACTGCATTTTATTTAATTTCTACTGCTCTCCCACTTTTCAATGGTTTCTAGAAAAAATGTACCTCACACACAGTAGAAATCAATCATTTGCAGTACTTTATTGCACTATGTTTGCATTTCCTTCCTTCTGCTATATATGTACTTTGTGAATATTGTGTGTGTACAACTTTATTGTTTTGTGGGTATGTGCTATCACCTATCAGTAACTTGCTTCTCACATTAATTTCCTAAATAATGTTGTGGTTGCTGCATCAGAAAGTATTCACAGTGCTATTTTCTGCTACAGGTTGTTTGCATTGTGTTTTTTACTACAAAAAATATTTATAACACAGCCTTTCATCTATCTTCAGTTTTGTGACTTTCATGTTTTCCCTCAGCTCACACATCAATGCAAACTCATTGCAAATCTACTTTAGGATTGTGACAGATACTTTTAATATTAGCAATAAGTATGGTAAGAGTGTGGTGAGCACACTTTTCACAGATGATACCCTGCTGGTCTGTCAGGTACTTTTTGCAAAGGTGAGTCTGATACGATTACAACATGAGAAAATGTCTCACAGGCAGGTCAGCAGCTAATTCAGAAGAAACCTTACATATATACTGCATATATGTGAACATTAGTTAAAATTAGCATATTAACATTATACCTTATCAAGAGAATGTTTTAGTTTTTCATCTAAGACATATTTTAGAGCCATTCACCAGAGTGATTCTTCAGGTTAAAGCAGAATGATTTGTGACAGACATGCTTCTCGAATGCTACCATAAAACTGAAAGGACGTGCTTGTTGCAAAAGCTAAGATATGGCAGATTTAATAGCTTGCATCAGTAGCACAGCTGTCATCAACATGCAAAATATTTTGAAATCTTTTGACCACAAAGTTCTCCAGCCTATTAATTCTACAAGAATAGCAATAACATATAACCCATTTGTAGGAACACTCAGAATGTTGTTAGAAGCCATTCATATAGTTTAGAAGGTGATATGGCACTCACCCAAGTTAATACCACTTACCCACAATTTTCTTATAGGTTCAATTATTTATTTATTCACTATTTATTCATCAGTTAAGTGGACAGGCCTATTGACCCTTTACAGCCGTGACACAAGTACAAATAGCAATAAATACATCATGTTTGTTCAATCAACAATATTATATATAAAATGAGTACATAGCAAAATTCAAAATATAGTAAGATTAAATGCAGTAAGGTAACAAAAAGATTCAGTCAGAATGAATTCACCCTTTAAAAGAAAGAATCTGGGAGCATGTTTTCAACATTCAGAGAAGCAAAGTTTAAAAGGCTTTAGCAAATGCAATGAAGGAAGGCAATAATCATTCGTTCAGACTTGATGTTTAAGTTAAAGGGATGATTGCTGCTTTAAAGAGCACTAAGGCACATTGCTGAAACTTAAAAGAGAGTAACAAATTAAAATGCTTATTGTGGCTATGGCTTGTCTTTTTCAGTCATCAGCCTTTATTTTTAGACTATAAAATTAGCAGTTTTGTTTTATTTTTAAGGTGTTTAGTAAAAATTTGTGTACAGGTATGCCAATCTATCAGTTTTAATGTCTCATTTTTCATGGATGACACATGTTATTTTATTTATGTGAAAAAGTACTGAAAGTGGAAACAACTGTGTGAATAAACTACTGATATGTCTGGAATACAGAACGTGTATATCATTCCTTTGGAATGTAACCATACTGCAATCACAGCCAGATGGTAAATACCACATACATGGGATGTCTGTTTGTAAGCCGAGTGTCAAGTATTGTAAGAAATGTATTACTAAACATTTTGCATGATTGTTACAAATATGTTGTATGTATAAAGCCTATTGGTGGTATGCCTTTGATGACTGTTGAGTAATTGATATGACTTGTAATTGCTTGATTGTATATGTGCCCTCTAATCTAGTAACTATCTGTTTCATATGTTTTGGGCACCTGTTATGTGCAGCAACATTGCATCATCAGTGAACTTTCATCTTCAGAATATAGTCTTATGCCATACTCTTCATATGTTCTGTCTAATAATATGTGACCACCAGAGATTTTTAGATGTGGACCAGGATAGGATGTTGATAGCCTGTGTCTGTTTTATATGTGATATGCTGATGGAAATCACAACAAAATGGAGTGGGTTGGTGTGGAAAGGCATGGATCTATATATGTGAACTGTACTGGCATACAGTCCAACACAATGACTTGTGTTATGTCAGTTTGGCTTACTATGGCAGTATATGAATGCTACTGATATTGCTGTAACATAAATAACAAAGTATAATGCAAGGTACTGCTGTGAGCATATCAAGGGCAGCTGTGACCTTCCAATATGTGTCACTGCCCAAAGTACTGTCATTAAGTGGAGCAGTAGTTGTGTGTGGGGACAAAGTGAGCAAATATAAATACAAACTTATACGAATGGGCAGTTAGAACTAGATCAGATCAATACAGCTTGCTCACAGGGTCCCTGTTCAGTGTCACTGATACAGAATTGTATAATACCCAGTTTTGAAAGACTACAGGTCTTAAAGTGGATACATTACTAAACTGATCTCCCACACACAGGCAATAAGGAAAAGTTATATGGCAGACCTAAAGGCCATGAAGCTTCTGTGCTGATCTGTTTCTTGACCAAATTAAATATTGGAAATGGGGAGATAGGATAGTGAAGAAAATGGAGAAGCAGCAGAGGGTAGAACATAAAGCAAAGAATTAACAAATGAGCAGGAATGATTGTGGTGGCAAAAGAGGGACTTTATTTAGGTGCCCATTTTCATATAAGCTGCATTTAAACTATGTAATATTCCCTAATATTATGCTGTGATATAATGAAGAATTATAATAAAATGATGAATTGTAATAAAATGATGAATGCATTCATTTAACAGTGTTCTAATATACTTTTCACTGAAATTTGTATGCATATATAAGGAAGTTCTACACACCCTCTGCATTAGCAAGCGTTGTTTTGTTGCTAAAGACACACACCTGTTGAATATATATATATATATATATATATCTGAAGAGAAGGTAAGTCGGGGAAGGTAGTAAGGGAAGTAAGAGAAAGGTAAGAAGGTTAGGGTTGGAGGGATATGTGAATAAACATAGAAGGCAGACAAGACTGAAAGGGGAGGTGTTGACACAATCAAGGATGGGGAAGACAATAAAGAAGGAGGCATTGGACACAAAGAAAGAAAATGATGATTTGGAGGGCTGAACAACAAACAGGGGCATGCCTAGAAAGAAAAGGGATGGCAACACTGGGATGGAGGATATAATGGGTTGTGCAGCTGTACTCCCTGCCAGCCATAACCCAATTGGGGATTATTTCCCATCCTGGGCTTCCTTACTACTGGGCCTTGGTATTGATGTTAATGCCAGTATAGGGCAAGGATACTACTCCACAAGTCACCCGAGGAGTGTGTCAGGCTGGCTGATTTGGGCATCTAGCCACTCCTCAATAATGCCCTCCAGTATCTCCTCCAGTTGATGTCAAGTCACATACTTTTTAGCTGCACTGTCACTGTTTTCACCAGGTATTATTGCAAACACCTTCCTGAGCAGGATTAGTGGCATTGGCCAGTGCTAGTTCTGTTGGGGAGAGAATGGGGGTGACAGAGATCTGTGGGGGCAGCACTGGCTGTAGGTTCACAGGTTCATAGGTTCATAGGTGTGTACTAGGCTAATGGCCCTGGAGCCTTTACAAGCCTAACCCATTTGATTACCCTGGCATCGTGCCACCCAACCTTAGTTCCCAGTGCCTCTGTCGAGTAAAGCCACTGGAGTTATCCCCTGGGTGAATTTTCTCTTTCCCATCCACTCATCAAGATTTCTCTTGAGGGCCAGTGAGATCCTCTGCTTGGCATGTATGGAAAGTCTATTCCACAGCATGGGCAGTCTCTGGATTATGAACCTGTCCCTCCAGCATGTTCTGTTGATTGGGGTAATGAGGTTGTGGTCTCTGGAGCATGTGGTGCAGAGGCATTTGGGATTTCTTTAGATGTAGCATTTCTAACAGAGCTGGGTCAGACATGGCTTTCTAAGTCAAGCAGAGATCACCTCTAGGTAGGCGATATGAGACAGAGAATAGTTGGAGTTTTTTTAGTCTGTCCATATACGACAAATTTTTAAGGACTAGGGTCCTCTTTGTGAGGTACTTTTGCGGCCTCTCCAGTTGTTGCAGGTGTTTAGTGAGGTGCATGCCAAATGGGGCATTGTACTTAATGATTGAACTAATGAGGGAAAAGTAGAGGGAGACAATGACCTCTTTCATCCTGGATGTAAAACCTTTAGTAATGAGATGTGCCAGATAGAAGACCTTTCTGACCACAGTGGCAATGTGGTGGTCAAAAGAGAGATTGCTGTCAACCTGTGTTCCCAGATCTCTTATAACACCTTCTGTGTTCAGTGGACTACCATCGATGTGGTAATTCATGGGAAACAGGTTTTTCCCAAAGGGGCTGATAACACATTTTTTGGCATTGAGCTTAAGGCCATGGTTCTGACACCAGTCATTGGTCTGATTGAGGCCTTTCTGTAGGATGTCAGCATCACTCGGGGAGTTAATAATAGCTCCCAACTTACAATAGTCTGTGAACTTTGTCAGCCAGAGTCCCTTTGTGTTGGCCTGGACTTCAGAGAAGTAGATGCAAAACAGGAGAGGACCCAGGACCGAACCCTATGAGACTCCACTCATGACTTGTCAGCAGTCTGACTTGGAGTCAGCGTCTTTCACACTGTGGGTTCTACCAGTGAGCGAGTTTGCAACCCACCTAGTGATATAGGGGTTGATGCCTAGCTTAGTGAGTTTTTCTATGATTCCTGAGTGGGGAATTGTATTAAAGGCTTTGGCCAGATCAAGGTAGGCTCTATAAACCACCTTGCCTTCATCCACAGCTCTGGTGACTGACTCAAAGAAGTTGACCAATTTGAGCAGGCATGATCTACCCTACCAAACTGTATGGGATCCAGAATATGGAGACTCCCTATATCTTTGTTTATTAGGTCCATGATGACGCATTCCATAGATTTGCATATCAGACTCTTCAGGCTAATGGGGCAATAGTTCCCAGGATCTGTAGTCACTCCTCCTTTGTGGAGAGGGATGACTGTAGCAGTGCACCATTTGGTAGGGACAAAGCCTGAGGGAAGGCTGTGATTGAACAGGGCACACAGGTGAGGTGCCAGTTTGATCTATAGTTCATGTAGAACACAGCCAGGGATATTGTCAGGTCCCATAAAAGCTGTATTCTTGGCCTTGGACAGTGCTGTTTTAACCTGTGCAGCGGTAATACTGGGTGTCTGGAAATCTACTGGTATTGTGACAAGTCCCTTGGGTGGGGAGAGAGAGGTAAAACTGGCACTGATGCTGTCGGCCAGTATATTGGCAATATCTGTTGGCTCCGTATAGGAGGTACCATTGTGGAGTAGCTTTGAGCAAATCTGGGTATTGCCATGGATATTCTTTTCATAACTATAGGAGGCCTTGTGGTTGTCTTTACTATCTGCTGCAATTCTGTTTTCATAGCTAGCTTTAGAGGATTTGATGAGGGATCTCAACTTTTTGTTGAGGCTGATAAGGGAGTTTTTCCAGTCTTGGGACTTCATCTTACTCTGCATCAGTTTCCTCCTTCTGTTATAGAATTTGTTTATGGCAGGGGACCACTACATTGCTTCCTTTTTTTGGAGGAGAGCGTCTTGGTTCTGTTGGGTATGTCGAGCTCCATGCATTTCTGTAAGTGTTTGTACAGTGCATTGGTATATGATTCAGCAGTAATGCAACTGATCTCCATTTGCATGGGTGCCATGAAATTAGCCACCTCTGTTTTTTAGGAGCCCAAATTAGCTTTGGAGAAGTTTTTCATGGTGGTTATCTTTGTGTGTGTGTGGGGGGGGGGGGGATGTGGATTTCCAAGGTGATTAGTTTGTGGTCGGATCTAACCAGGGATGAGTTGACTATTGGTGAAGAGCAATGGTCGCTCATGTTAGTAATGACCAGGTCAAGGATGTTGTTACATCTAATGGGGGTAAGAATAAGCTGGTCTAGGGCAATGGAATTAATGAATTCCAGGAAATGTTGGGCAAGTGTATTAGTACATGAGTAGTTTTCACAGTTAATGGAGGGGTAGTTGAAGTCTCTCAGCATGAGAGTGTTAGGATGGACCCTAATATTCTCCAGGGTGCTTAGGATTGTGGAGAGTGAGTCTTGGGATATAATTGGGGATCTATAGCAGGCTATGACCTGAATCGCTGTCTTACCCAATGTTAGCTACACCTGAAGTATCTCAGATGCGTTATATTGGGCTACCAGTCTGGAGGTGTGCACATCCATTATGAATATGGAAACACCACCACCATTGGAGCTTTGGTCGAAGTTCTGGGGCTGAAAGGTGTGAAATGAGTTTTAGCCTGGTAGTGCAGGGATGCTTTCTGTTGCCTTGAACCAGATCTCTGTTACAGCCTCAAATGTCAGTGTTCTCCATTTTAAGGAGTGCTTCGAGTGAGTGCATGTGGTATTGATGACAGTGCTGTAGTAAACACTGGGGACAGGGCAATAGCTCTATATAGTTTCAGGGTTGCTGATATGGATGTTGATGTTTAGAAATGTAAAATAAATGGAGGGAAACAAAACAATAAATAAATAAATGTATATAATGGAAAGCATAGTGAAAAAGAGGGTAGTGGAGGGAAAAAAATCAATGCAGTGAAAAAATGAGTCTGACTACTTTACCTCTACAATAATGCAAAGTTTATGAAATAATCACACCAGCAGAATTATGACATGTCACTATTCAATCTCTAAGACTTGAACCCACAACCTTCATTACCTGCAAGCTCAAAGATGGAGTATTTGCTTGCTGAGCTATTTCAGTATTGAACGACAACCCTGCAATGAAACACTAATGGTGCATGTCACACACTTGGGAAAAGAAAACTCTGTCAAAAGTGGAACTGAACCCATTGTCAGCATTATAGTAGAACAGAAACACCTTAATGTATTTAGCTTCAAGAAAAAGATAAACACCTAATATACACCAAATACCTTCACAGAAAGAAACAAGACTTCCAAAGATAAAAACAAAAATACTGCAAAGGTAAGGCTCCAGATTCTAAAAATGTGTTAATAATCCACTGAATCCAAATTTCCTTAAGCAGCTCAGCTTTAATAAAACACACAAGCGCTTTCGCATATAGCTTCATCAGGTGATCACCTATGTGCATGACAGTAGTCAAACAGTGTGGATAGACAGTTATAACTGCCAGGCACACAACAACATGGTACATGGGCAAGGAAGAAACTGGCCATATAAAGATTTTTCAGGGTTACTCACAAATGAGATGTTAATATCACTGTTTTCAATAACTATAGAGCAATGCCTGAACAAAAAAAAAAAAACAGAGACAAACTAGATTCTGCTGAAAAGACAACATGGAAACATGAAAACTAGACATCTCTTGGTTTAATTTCTTCAAATCTTTTTTGTTTCTAATACCTTTATGGGAATGAACTCCATTCCTAATTCAGAGTATGATTAGAGTTCATAAAATACTAACATTTCAGTCTTTAATGTTAGCCAAAAGTACTCTTTGCCAAACCTGTGATGTGCCCAGAATTGCCTTCTTCTGTAATTCATTTAGGGTTACATGTATTGGTATCATAACTAAGTGCAACTGTAAATTCTTTTTTGTTAGATTCATTCCTCCTACTACTATTGAACTGTCTGAATATCTTTCTTCCACATTGCTCTCATTTCTGCTTGCAAATTCTGATATTTTATGACTTTGTGTCTCTCTGTATACAAGACACTGTGATCAATGGGTGTAGCAATTTCAATAATCAATGCTACTTTTGTCTTTTTCATAGACTGCTATATGTGTTTTTTGAACTGTTGGCAATGGGTGATCCCATGTGATATACACTTCATCATTCCCCATAATGTTTTGTGGTTGATGTTTCCAATACTTCTCGACTGCTTCTATATTGTAGTCTTTGCACAATTGCCAGTGCAACAATCTTGTCACATTATTGTACCTTTCAGTATACAGGCTCTCTGCCATAAGTGTATCACAGCCAGTAACAAGATGTGTCACTGTTTTCAGTTCCTTTTTACAGACAATGCATTTGACTGTTTCTCCCACATGCTCAATGGACTTTGTAAACCAACATGTATGAGTCAACGACCCTTAGCTGCCATTGTTAGCCTTTTATCTTTTGGCTTCATTTCTTCTCTCCTTAAGCATTCCTGCATCAAATCTTGGTCAACATGAGGTTGTTCCAGAAAATCTCTGTACTTGCCACTACATTTATTGATTTTCCAGTTTTATTTCCTTCTCATTTGATACATTTTTTATATTATTTCTTTTCTTTTTTTTTTGCACATTTAGTTGCTGAGTTGCTGTCTGATTTTTGCCTTCTTCTGGTTGGATTTGTATTCACACTATATCAAAATGCTTCTGCTAAATTAAGCAAAGATTCACAGGCTCATGTGTCTACCAGGCTAATGACCACAAGGGTCTTTTTAAGCCTAACAATGCATCCCAAATCTGGCAAGTTCTGGTACCCTTGATAAGTGTAAGCAGGGGATTGGGATGTGAAATAATTATAACCAGGGCCCTGAGAGATGAGCTATTTATAGGCTGCCTCTGTCCATTAGAGGCATAGGTGCCAAACCAAGGATGAATTTCCTGTTCCCCATCTGACTGTCCAACTTATAGTTGAATTTGATTAGGGAGGAACTCAACTTCACATGGATGGAGAGTCTGTTCCAAAGAAGTAGTAGTCTCTGGTATACATACCTGTTTTTCCAGCAGGTACCATTTCTATCACAGGCAAGGTTTAAGTCTTTAGAAAGAGTAATTCTAATGCTGTTTGTTTTGTGGATATGCATAGGATAGTTACATAGTATTTTACATTTAGAGACTATGCTAGTCATGGCATAATTTATTGGGGTAGTCATAAGAAAGATATGAAGCAGTAGAGATAGTACTTAAGATAAAAGGGAGGGTGTACTAGTAGTAACGGAAGAAGAGATAAGCCATGGTTCATGCTATTTAGAAGGCATCCTGGGATGTTGTTTGGGCCAATTGATGAAATGTTCTTGGCCTCTTCTCTAGTGATAGCAGGGGGAATTATATTTGATGGCATTTCACAAGGGGTTGTGCAGTTCTCTCCCATATCAGTGAGGACCAGATCCGATATGGATGCACCCCTGGTTGGTGTATTGACAATCTGGTCCAGGGAGTTTGTGTTTACAAAATACAGGAATCTCTGTGCTTGTATGCTTACTGTCATATATTCCCAGTTAACAGTGGGGTAATTAAAGTTGCTCATGAATATGCTTTTGTTTTTTTTTTCCATATTTTAAAACTTTCACTATGTTTGGATTTGGTGAGGTCAGCATCTGTGTATGCAGACCCATGATTGCACATTTATACATGTAATCAATTTTAAGAGCCCCATACCGCCTGTAGAATGAGAATTACATCATTTGGTATACATTGATTTTTATATATTATTTGATAAGCACATAGCATTTGTGTTCTTATCCTGTCCAACTGATCCAATACTTTTTGTAGCCAGTCATTCCCCCAAAACTGTAAGTTAGAACAGGAAGAGTAGACTGATTTATAGCTTGGACTTTATTCCTAGATAATGCAATACCCAGTTTTAGTTTTTGTCTTCTGACGTATCCTTTACTGAGTTTTATTTTTATTTATTCATGTTTTATTCCCAATCCTTCATATATTTCCAAATATTTATATTCCTTCTCTACTGCTCAAGTTCTTTTATATCACATTCATGTCTCAGATTAATATTTTCTTGGTGTGCTACTTCTGGCCCTTTGTCTACATGACCAATGGGTCTTTTGGCATGGATGCTGCTGACAGGGCCTACTGGGACTGAACTTGGTAAGATCTGGTGATGGACATTAATGCAGTTAGTGGACAGGGCTATAGATTTGAAATGGTGTGCAACAGAACCACTGACATAACATGTGCTGCTGAACTAAGTACTGTCCACCTGGCACAGGAAGGCAGGTCGATGGGTGATGGACCATAAGTGACCCCAGCTGGATTATTTAGGACCTGGGGATGATCATTGCACCTGTGCATCAGCTATCCAGCTCTTCATTTGAAGAGCAACAAAAAAAAAAAAAAAAACATCCGCTCCTTCACTCCCTGTACTGGCACCAGTTAGCCAGATACAGGTCCCTCCCCCATGCCCCAGCTCTTTAATGGTAGAGTAACAAAAACATAAAATTCTCGGTCAGGTACCTTAGGGTCCTGAAAGGCAAGACCGAATCAGGTCTTGTTTGTGCACCTTGACCCCAACCCTCATTCCTTAGAATTTACTAGGAAAAAATGAAGGAAACAAGTATTTTTTTTACTTATAAACTGGAGCAAACTGCTTGCTACAACTGTAAGAAGCAGTTGCTAAAGTTTATACCCTACACAGAGTGCTATAGCACTTAAGTTTTACTTAGTAAAACATAAAAAAGAAGAAATACACAAATATTTTCTTTTAATGTGGTAAACCACATGATAGAGTGCTCAAATTCTAATTAAACAAAACAAACAAAAAAAAGATCTTTTTTTTTTCTTTTCAACTGTAGCAAACTGCTTGCTACAAATGTAGCAAGGTGTTGCTACATTTTAGACCACACAAGGAGTGCTAAAGGGCTCAAGTTTGACCACAAATACAACACTGGCTTTTAAAAGCTGGTATGCACTAATGAGTGATTGGGATCAGCCAATTGCACCCCATAACTCTTTGCACCCAAGGCAGTTTCCCCTTCTCCCCACCCTAGCTATGCTACTGGGTGACCCATTTCACAATGAGAAAGAGGAATATGTAGCCTCTGTCACAGACAGTGACACCTTCACATAGTCCCACAGTGTGATGCTGGACATTGGGGCAGAACTTGAGCAGCCAACTAACTATGGCCCAGGTATGCAGACTTTCTTCTGTGTAAGACTATGTGTAAGTCCTATGGGCCCCTTAATCACTGCTCAACCTCTTAATGTTATCTGAATTATGGTATACACAAGCATCTGGGATTCTCCCTGCATGGCCATCTGCACTGGGTATGAAATTAAATTATTATTCTTTTTAATGTAACTATTTGCCATCTCAGTTTCATGTCTACTTCTTTGGCATGGTCATACTTAGACAGGATATTGTTGATGTAATCACAGGTGACTCTCTATCTGGCACCACCACTTGGATGACGTCAGGGATGAGCAGACACAGTCAGGGAGAACAGTGTGTGTTATGGACACAGAGAATGTGAGCACTGCATCACCTTACACACACTATGGACACAGTCTCTGGGGCAGTTATCATACACATATTGGCCTGAACGGACAAGTTATTGGAGAATTGTAGTACCACTTAGTAGGGAATTACAGTTCTCCTCTAGTAGACATATGTCAGAATCTATCCCTAGCAACCATGGGCAGAAAGGTACACCCAAGTGGTGTGCAACAGTGCTCACTGGAGAAATGGTTACTGCTCTTCCTCTGAGGATGATGTGTCAGTGTCCACAACCAAGTGTAAGTGCAAAGCCATCATGGAGGTGCAGGCTGGTACCAACACAGCCAACTCAGAGTATGTGAGGCGACCTATGTAAATGCATGTTTTATATCTTTGATATAATCTTGATAGACTTAATCACATACTTGAATATACCATGTCCTCTCAAGTTCACCCGCCAACGGTGAGGCACCATCAACAAAGCCATTCTGCTGCTAATTCCACAGGTGGTAGCCTTCAGGTCATGGATGACCTAGATTATGCTCCTGTAGTGCTAGCTCTTCCGCAACTATATCTACTGTAGAGGTGTCTGCAATCAGGAGAAGATGTCCCAGTGGTTATGGCAATTACAGTAGTGGTACATCTCATAGCAGACATTGCTCACAGTCATGCAGCATGGCTTAACCATTGTAATTCTTGGTAGAACCAACACGCATGGGAAGGTGGAGGCATGGGATGCTCAGACCTTTACAATGCATGCCCTGGTATTGTCCATTATATTAAACAACTACTGCTGAGACTGAGTCCCACCAACCATATGCTCCTACCCCCCCCCCCCCACACACACACACACACTGCCACTGGCACTTTATATGTTAAGCACCACCTCCACACTCTGAAAGGCCATACACAACAGAATATTTTACTTTAATAATCCTCAGCACTCACAGATTTTCTTCTGAAAGACAACCACACATGTGATCTATTCTTCTTCACCTGTGCAAATGAAGAAAACTCTGCCTTGCCCTTTCTGCATTGTTACCTCGGCTGCCTATATCTGAATGGGCAGCATGACCAGCCCATGCATGCATGGCTGAGCACAGCCTGGTCTTGATTTTGCATGCATCACTTTTACTTTAGTTTATCGGCTTTACTCTGGTCTACTATGTCCTGAAATTATGTCCAAGTTAATGGCTCTTTGCCAGTGCCATGGTATAGTGTGCCTGTCTCCATCAAGCATGATCATACCTTGCTATTGGCTCAATAGACTCTTTGTTTCAGCTTCTACTGGCTAGTGTGTTAGGGACCACTGCTCCTGTAAGTGCACAAACTGCTGTAACTGCCTCCAAATATGATATTATGTAGCAATGTACACTGTGAAAATACATTTGTACACATACCAGGGTCATGTTGCAGGGCACCACTGGATGAATAAAGATAGCAAAAGCATGCATTCAGCAGAAATGTGCTCAGTAATTTTTTTTGTTTGTGACTGGGCAGGGTTGTAAGTCTATTTAAATTTGTGGGTTTCTGATGAGTGTCGTCATCCCAGGTTCCAGGACATATCCAGCATCACCAACAAGATGCCAGAAGGGAGAAGTCTCCCCTCAAAAACGCTGGTATAGGTCACAGGTGTGTCATATGTGGGAGTCATGATTACTGACCGGACTGCCTGCAGACATTGTAGATTATACCCTGTGCATTGCAGATTACCTGGCAGTTAATTGAGTAATACCCTTTATAGTTCACATACCTTCTTCTCAGTTCACAAGGTGGGGACCTTTATTTCAATGTGGGTACAGTCCATGTCCCTCAGTTATTCAGGAAAATCTGTTATATCACAGAAATCCTGCATGGTGTTCCACTTCCCATCTTTGGTATGTGAGAACCACATATGGTTGCCAGATGCTGAAGAATGGTATTGAGAAACTAATGAGATATTCTCAGGACAGATACCTGTCATACCACCAATGTATCCCCAGTAGGTCACTGAAAGGTCCCTGTTGCTAATGTATATAAAACCAGCTAGGATAGGTATTCCATGAGTCCCACAGGGCTGGAGATGAGCATAGTGCCCATATCCACTCAGTAGTGGTCCAGAATGTCCATGACATGAAGTCCTTGAAATGTTAAGTGTAACCAGATGATGCAGCACCTCTAGGGGGATGGTGTGCACCACCATGCTTGGCAGTGGCTATGATGGCCTCTGGTAGATAGGGTTCCTATTGCATGATCAAAAATTATAAATGGCAAACGCGTATTGAGCAAACCCGATTGGTCGAAACGTTGAAATGTCACACGCATAACACGGAAATCACTGTAGGGAATACTTTCCCTTTACTTCAATGCAGTGCAATCTTGGAGTAGGAATATTTAGGTAGTGGGGGTGCAGTGCTTGCCCCCTGTCTACACTGTTTAGGTAAGTATAGCTTTTTATTTTTATTTTTTTATTATATTTTCGAAATTTCAAACATCGCTCATATGGTGTCGACCATATGGTGTTCGATGTTTGAAACTTTCGAAAATATAATATAGACCCTGGTAGATACACATTTACTAATGCAGTGGCAACCATTATTTAGTAATTATTTTTTGCATTAACATATACATTCACCCATGTTCAATTATACTGTAGATGCAGCTTCACTGTGCAGCTTTTATACATTTATGAATCACTCTGCCATCTTGTTTTGCCTTATTTGCATACCCTGAGCCACTCATTTTAATAATGTTGCTCATTACCATGTCATTTAATGACCACTAGCATATACCATGCCCAATACTGCTTTTTAGCAATCCCTTCTAGTGGTACATGTGGTTCTGAATTGTATACACCTTCTGTGAGGCCATCTGACAGGGAAATTTACTCAGTACAATGTGGGAAAGTTTTCTGAATCTGGTCTCTAATTTTAAAGAGCAATTTTTACATGGTTTATGCACCATAAACAGGAGTATAAGCATAAGCATAAACATAAGCAGGAGTCCCCATGGACTATGATGTTTGCAGATGACATTGTGATCTGTAGTGAGAGTAGGGAACAGGTGGAGGAGACCCTGGAGAGATGGAGATATGCTCTAGAGAGAAGAGGAATGAAGGTCAGCAGGACTAAGACAAAATATATGTGTGTGAATGAAAGGGAGGATAGAGGAATGGTAAGGATGCAAGGAGTAGAGGTGGTGAAGGTGGATTAGTTTAAATACTTGGGGTCAATAGTTCAGAGTAATAGTGAATGCAGAAGAGAGGTGAAGAAGAGAGAACCGGCAGGATGGAGTGGGTGTAGAAGAGTGTCAGGAGTGATTTGTGACAGACAAGTACCTGTAAGAGTGAAAGGGAAGGTCTACAAGAGGGTAGTGAGACCAGCTATGTTATATGAGTTGGAGACAGTGGCATTGACAAAAAGGCATGAGTTTGAGCTGGATGTGGCAGAATTAAAGATGTTAAGATTTGCACTGGGTGTGATGAGGGTGGACAGGATTAGGAATAAGTATATTAGAGGGTCAGCCCAGGTTGGAAGGTTTGGAGACAAAGCCAGAGAGGCACGACTACGTTGGTTTGGACATGTGCTGAGGAGGGATGCTGAGTATATTGGGAAAAAGATGCTAAGGATGAAGCTACCAGGTAACAGGAAAAGAGGAAGGCCTAAGATAAGGTTTATGGATGTGGTGAGACAGGACATGCAGGTGGTTGGTGTGACAGAGCAAGATGCAGAGGACAGGTAGAAATGGAAACAGGTGATACTCTGTGATGACCCCTAATGGGAACAGCCGAAAGAAGATGATGATGATGATGATGATGATGATGATACACCACTTTAGAAAAGGCTAATTTTACCAGAATTGTTAGTTTTTAATTTTTTTTTTAATTTTTATTTTTATTGTTACCGGTTAAGATGCAGAAACTGGGAAATCCTGCTAAAAAACAAATTAGCGGCTCAACATTTTTCTTGTATATACAGAATGGTATAGGAGATACGTAATTTGGAAGAACATAGGCGGCTTTCATATTGTATCAAGTTTATTTCAGTTTTGTAAATGCATTAATTGGTTTAGGCAGGATGTTTAGAATTAAATTTAGCAGTTAGGTCATGTGCTTGCCTATGTTTGGAGGACATTAGCTTATAACAGCATTGACTGCCTAAACAGGATTAGGAAAGATATAGTACTCACAATGGTTAAGGAGATATTGTCTGTCTGAAAGAGCATTGGTCTAGAGGGCATTGACTATTTTTTATTTGTCCTTAACACTATTTTGTTTATCATTTTTGATTTGTTCTTCACACTATTTTGTTTATATCATGGATATACTTTAAGCCATTGTCTATTGTTACTATTAAATGCTCACCTGTGTATTCTAAGGATTTCTTGCTTTTTGGCAATATCTGAAAGGTAGAATCATTGCTTGCACTGGAATTATTCAGTCTGAGTTTTGTAAGTTTTGGTTTGGAGAAATTCAGGACAAGGTTCCTTCCTTGAGTTTTAAACTGAGGTGTAGATGTTTGAAGCTCTCCTCTGATTGCTGGTAATGTTTTAGCAGTGAGATTTGTGTGGTATTATCAGCATGAAATGAGGGGCAATTTTTTTAAATATTCCTGTGATCATTAGCAATATTTTAGTAGCAAACTTAGGGTGATGTAGTTAACATTTCTAACAAGCTTAGCTGATCCAAAATGAAAAGGCATTTTATGTATACAAATGATACAACTGCAATGGGAATAATTAGTGAACCTTTTTAGCTTGTTTATCTGATTTTCTGATTTGATATCTGATTGCTGTTGGCTGTAAATCCTCCCTCCTACTTCACCTGACATTTCCAGCAATTCATCTGGAGACAATAGTTGTATACCTTAATTGTTCCTCACTGGGAGTGAAGATCAAGTCATAGGAGTGGTGCTGCCATCCACAGTAGGGTGCCATGATTATTCGACTAAAGCCGTAAGCATTTTCACTTCATATGCCTGTAATATCCCCAAGAGCTGATGTGCAATGGGTGCATGTGTTGAGTGTGTCTCTAATGTTTGTGAAAGCTTACCCCACCAATGGCCATGTCCACTTGAAAAGCAAACACCTCTGATGATCTCCAGTCTTCAAAAGGCACTTTTCCCAGAGTTTGCACTGTAGATATGTCCTCCACAACCCTCCACCCCCTCCCACAAAACTCCTCTCTCCATCCTTAGCCAAATAGCCCAGTGCTTGAGCCACTAGACAAACTTAGGCCATCTGGGTCACAGTCAGGGTTTTATCCCTTTATGCCAGTGAACCTAGCTAGAACTGATCCTTCATCAACACCGGATGAGGCAGAGTGATACTGAGACATTTCTTCATTCCATGCTTTTGTCGTCAAGACAGCTAGTAAACAGGTTTACTGAAAGGGGATAAATGGCATTTACTGTGTCCTTTACAATATTTATTATAACAGTGTACATGACTTAACTTCTAGATTATTAACATAAACCTTCCTATAGTTAAAGTACCCTAGTCTCTTATAGTACAGTAGTTAATTCAATAGCCCCAAAGTTGGCAATGGAGTTTTCATCTATTCATAGCCTCCACAACTCATCTCAGAGTTTCTACAATCTGTTTCATGTATTATCTCAATGAGAGTGCATTTAAAAGTATAAGCAATAGGTCATTATAGCTTCAATGAGCCATAATTCGTTCTGCTTTCCAAGAAACCATTTTATGAATTATGGGTAGTATTTGTATTCAATACAGTAACACATTAAGACTACCCACACTGTCTGCAAATGAGCCCATCGAAGTCACAGTTCAAAGAGCCCACTTACTCTAGTGTACTAAGTCTAAACAAATGAACAGATAATGAGCTGAGGAAAGGTGTAACTTGGTGTATGCTAATGAAGCATTCTCTCTTTCACACCTATTTGCAATTCATAGTGAATTTTTGCCACTTTTCTCTGCTATCCAGAGGTATGATATTTAAAGAAGAGTCTCACCAGTCCTATTTATTTTGCAATCCACAAAAATGCAAAGACTTGTGTGAGTCTTGCTTTTTCCAGGTGGGAGCTACTTGCCTTGGCTAAGCTCAAACCACTTGCATGCAGCACGGCTCACTGAACAAGAAGGCAGAAATATAAGTGGAGGATAATTCACTATAACTTTGATAATCAGGAAATACCTGATAGGCTCACAGTGGACAGGGGTATTATAAGAGTTTTAGTGAATATGTATGACCCCTATAGGCATAATGGAGGAATGGGTGGACTACCTATCCCTGTGAATACTAAGGCATATATAGCCCTCACTCTACTTGCCCCAGGGACCTTTCAGAGACAGACTAGGGACATGCTGGGGATCTCACAGGTTTCCACCATGAGGATACTGCAGCAGTTCCTAGATGCACTCTTGCCACATGTGGATCAGTACATCTATTTTTCCCATGCCAGAGGATTGAGCCAGGACTGTGTGTGACTTTCATGGGGTGTCATATATCCCTGAGGTACTCGGTGCAATAGATTGCATCTATGTTGCAATTAGGGCCCCTTCTGATCCATGGGGTGAGTGGTATCACAATAGGAAAGGTTTTCATTCCATCAATTGCAAGGTAGTGTGATGCATAGAGATGTATCATTGATGTCTGTGCCCAGTATCCTGGTAGTGTACATTATTCCTATGTCTGGCACACTAGCTCACAATACAACCTCTTCCTCCATGGTAGGATGCACATTGGTCATCAATGCACATCAGGACCAAATGGAGAGATGATAAGTCAGCAAGCAAAGCAGGGTAGTATTGCTGGAACTGAATTCATCCTCAAGTCTTGGTGAGTTCCTTCTCAAGGTAGACCCAGTTTTTCACAAAATCTCACCAAGAGAACAGTGATATATAGACTTGTATTTTATACAGCATATATCATGTACAGAAGTAGGTTAAAAAAAGATAGCTGGACGTACATGACCCAGGATAAAAAAGTGTCCAATACTGGTAGGTGCAATGGTGTCAGCACTGGAAAAAAATGACAGTGTAGAATCCTCAAGACATGGAAACATTCAGCAGTTAACAAACATCACAAAACTGATATGCCAAAAAGAGCCATAAAAACAACAGAGTGTCAAGGATAAGAAAGAAATTATGTATTCTTTCTGTGACGTCACCTCTCTGCACCAATAATCAAAAGCCTGAATCCTCACCACTGACACTGGAGAGGGACATTCACTTGGAACAAAAATGGATGCACACAGTATTTCCAGATGCAGCTCTCTACAAGCACAATTTACCTTAAGAGTACAAAGGGAAAACATTCATTTTGGGAGCTGGGTCTTCTCTCTCTCTTTCTTCAGGCCCCCGATAAGACTCCCCACTGGCACAGCTGTAGAGCTAAATCCTCATCTGAGAGTCCAGGCCAAGTCCTCAAGCACCCTCTCTGTGAAAGCAGTGCTTTGTGTCCCTGCTGCAAGCAGCTGACACACACACTCTTTGACATTTCATTTTAACACACACATGTACAGACACGCGCGCGCACACACACACACACACACACACACACACACACACACACACACACACACACACACACACACACACACACACACACACACACACACACACACACACACACACACACACACACACACACACACACACACACCTGGGAAAGAAAGGGTGGCACTTATTTACTAGCTATTCCTCCTTCTGCCTAGACTATAAGGTAGTTACACTGCCACCAGACACTTCAAAGCCAGCTACTCTAAGGCTCTTACAAGGGTACCCAATTATACTGAGTGAAATTAATATCAATACAAGTGATAGTATTTGACCAATGCAGTAAGGCTTTCAGGAGTGGCCAAAAATTCACCAAGTAGTAATAAGTACTCTCAAAGATTAAAATATTCTGTAAATGACCAACTGCAATGAAAAGTTTAAATATATTTAATAACAAAGAATAAAAGAACACAACATATAGAATATCTATTTACAATAAAGACCAGAGTTTCAATCACAGGATATATTAAAATAACATAGATGAATAGATTCATACAGATACAGAAAAACAGTACTTAACTAATCTCACTATATTTTCCTGACTGATCTAAAGAATTACTATCACCTACTAGAGCAAAGAGATGAAGTAGGTGAGGTGTCCTTCTTTGTCAGGTTTCAAAACCAGACTGCCATGAGACTTCAGCCTTATCTAGTATTAAAACATAATTTCAGTGATGGATTACAGAATGACATCACATACATCTGGTCAGGTGACTTCTGGTTCTCATACTACCCCCTTCACTAGAGGTTACCAGAATTTAACACAAATGTGTGATCTTACACACCTAGAGCTTTGCTAACATCTATTGCAGAGTTTGGAAGTCACAAAACATTTTCAATGCTTCCACCCTGCCATTGCTATGGAGAATACAACAAGAATTCCTAGTTCTTTTTTTTTCTCCTGGCTACAATCAGAACTATAAGATACAGTCTTTACGGCCTACCAGGCAATTTAATTTCAAACTATTTTTCAAAGTTAGCTGGACTGAGATTATCCTCTTCTCTTCCAGTATGTTCTGTTACAATATTAATTTCAACAGTTACCATACAGTCTGGCAAACAGCTGCATTTTTCTTTCTGTCCAGCAGGACCCAGTGTTGGTACATTTTTGACACAAGCAACTTTACAAATACATTTTCAACACAAGCATCTGTACAAATCAGTTTGCTATATAAATGACATATGATTCATTACAAAACTCCAGCTTGCTATGATGGCATATGTTGCACATCCACTACTCTACTTCTCCCTGGCATAGCTGGCAATACCTCACATCATCACAGTTACTATTATGCAAGAAGCCCAGAATTAAGATTAACATAGAAATTAGAGGAAAGAAAAATACTTCCACAAGAAGCTTCAAACAAAAATGTGTGTTCATTAATGCAACTGATTTATGAAAAACATTATATAGATCAAGAAACCTTGGGCCATTTGGAAAAAGAAGAGACTCAGGAAATGTGAAAATATTAAGAAAAAATCTAGATACTTTTGAAAGGTATAAAAAAGAAATATGGACATGGAAAAGAAATAGAGATCCGATATAGTGCAATATTTATGCAAAGGAGAAAGGTAAATTAATCAACACAAAAAAGCAGTCCCAAAGATATTTGAAGAGAAATACAAGCAAAGACATCCAGATATGGAAATATTCAAAATAAAAAATAAGATCACAAAGAGAAAACAGAGAATAGAAAAGTAGAAGTTCAAAAATAGCAGATGAAGTTATGCCATACTTGCGAAGTGAAGGATTTAGTGCAGAAAGTCTAACGCAGGTGACATCACAACATGATGAAATGGTGAGTCCCCAGACTAATGAGAAACAGGAGGAGCAGGAGACATCTGAAGAAGAAATATGGACAAGTGAAAGAAAAAGAGTTTTAATATGATGCAATATTTATGCAAAGGAGATATTTGAAGAGAAGTTCAGGCAAAGGCATCCGGACATGGAGAATTTTACAATATAAAAAATAAGAAAACAAAGTGGGAAAGGAGAAAAAAGGATTAGTAAAAGTGAAATTAAAGAAATAGAAACTGAGATTATGGATAATCTGTGAAGTGAAGGATTTAATGTAGAAAATCTAACTCAGATAACATTACAGCAGGCTAGAGGAATGGATCCTCAAATTAAGTTGAAACCAATGGAGCAGGAAACATCTGCTCAGCTGCCATATGAAGATACTCTGGAACCTTTCTCAGGAAACTAGTACAAGCATTCAGTTGAAGTTGCACAACAAGACAACGAACAGGAAACTGCGGCAACACTGATGCAGTCAATGTTGTTCTGTGATAGGTCAGTAACCTCCCACATAAAAGAGCAATGGATGACAGAATGAAACTGAAGAGACTGTGGCAAAGAAAGATTCTCTGGAACTTTCTATAGAATGCCCAAAGGAAATGGAGAGTAATGACTGTGCCCTGAGTTTAGAATAAACGTGGTTAGAAAATCCTTCTATGTGGCCCACCTAATCACAAAAGGGTTCACATCTAGAAGAAAAGAGGCTATTGTGCCCCTCTACTCATCACTCATCAGACCCATCATAGAGTACAATGCCTCATTTGGGATGTACCTTACAAGACACCTGCAACAGCTGGAAAGACCACAGAAGTACCTCACCAAGAGGATTACTGGCCTCAAACATATGCCCTATACAGCCTGACTGAAGAAACTCCAGCTGTACTTGGTTGCATACCGCTTACTCAGAGGTGATCTCTGCCTGACATACACGGCCATGTCCAACCCAGAATTGATGGACATGCTCGACCTAAAAAAAAACAAATCCCCAAGAGCCACATGTTCTAGGGATCTACACCTCACCACAATGATAAATAGGACGTGCTGGAGGGATAGATCCCTGTCCCAGAGACTCCCCATGCATTGGAACAGGATTCCAATCTGCATTAGGCAGAGCCCCTCATAACACTCTTCAAGAGAAACTTTGAGAGTGTATAGGAAACAGAAAATTTACCCCGGGGATCACTGCAGTGGCTGTGCTGGACAGAGGCCCAGAGAACTAATGGCTCTGCTGGACCGAGGCAAAGGGAACTAATCTAAGGGGGCGGCGAAAGCCAGCACATTCTGGCTAGGTTTATAGACGCCCTCAGGCAGATAGCCTAGTACTTACCTATGAACCTATGATCTAAGAGAAAAGTTGCTTGGTTTAATAGAAATGTTGCGCAACTTCAACTGAATGCTTGCACTAGTTTCCTGAGAAAGGTTCCAAAGTATCTTCATGAAAGAAATAGACTACAAAAAGTTAATAAAACCCAAAAAGTTAAAAGTTTGATAAAAAAATGAACACAGTAATTAGGACTGCCCATAGAGATTCATGTGATATAATAGAAGTAAATCTGATATATTACTTTGCAGCTAAATTAATAGCAGATGAAGTTATACCACAAAAACACAGGGAAATAAGGGAAAGGAAGGAAAGAAATTGATTGCCACCATGGAAATAACAAAATAGTGAAAATTATAAAACAATTAAGACCAGAAGTGTCATTGTTAGAAGAATATAGAAGAGGGAACATATCAACAAAAATACTAAGAAAGATTGACATGATAAAAGTAATGTGCAATATCAGAACAGATCAGGATCTATTGTGCGCTATCATAAATACTAAACTAAAAATAAAAGCACAATCAAAAAAATTTAGAAGATATGCAGATAAAAATAAAGGAAAAGTACAAAATATGCAATTTATTGATGGCCCAAAAAAGTTTTATAGAGAATTGGGAAGCAAGACAAAAGGAACTGAAACACCAAAAAAAGAAGAAATAGATACATTTTACAGAAATATCTATGAAGGTCCTGTAGAACATGACAAGGATGCTAAATGGATAGAAGATGTAAAAGAAAGAATAAGAAGTTAAAATGGACAAGATATGAAATGGGATGAAGAAATGGCCAGAGAGATTGAAACAAACCCCCAGATTCTCAAAAGCTTGCACAGAGTACAAGATCAGTGCAGAAGCTCAAGCAGGCAATATGTCTGCCATGCGATCCAGGAACAGCCTGCAGGGGCATGCATGAGCACTCCTGCACTAATCTTGCACGGACTAAGCCCTGGTATGCTAATCACCCCATTTGCAGGTGAAATCCATGCAAATGATGTGATTTTGCAATCCAGGAAGCTTGCAACAGTCCGTCCAAGACTCGTGCTATCTACAGAAATGTACTCTGTTAGTAACTGAGTACATTTCTGCAAAATCCAAAATGGAGCTATGACAGCTCCGAATAAAGGCTGCATATCAAGTAGTAAGCATGCCAATGGCCAAGTATAAGGCCATTGGCATTGCAAAAAAAAAAACTTTTATTTTTATTTTTTTAGCCGACCTTGGCTGTTTAAGCATAGGGCAGCAGCGTGCAAATGGGATCGGTGGGAAAATAATAAAATAAACCTATAATAAGCATTCTAACTAAAATCAATATTCTGCAATGCAAGTTAATGACAGGAAGACAACTGAGCCAGGGAGGATCAGTGTGAGACATGTAACTATGCATTAGCAGACAATCCTATGCAAATGAGGAGAAGGATAGTGAATCCCAGTTTTCCCCAGCATGTGAGTCAGGTCCCAACAGTGTAAGAGTAGGAATAGCTTGGTGCAAGCTTAAGAGGTAGGTGACATCATGGGGGGGTGTCAGGCATACTGTAAGCAGATTGGAGCCCCGTGGCTTGGGTTTGCTCCTAGCTTAGCACAGCTAAGCTAGTGGGTGTGTCTAAACCTGCCTAACACTCTTTACAAAGCCTAAGCAGGTGTGTGTGCTGCGCATCAGGTTTTACAGGAAGAAAAAAGAAGTTAAACCAGGAAATAGCAGCAGTGTGCACATCTGAGCACTCAGTTAGTGCAGCGCACACATGGGCTTAAACAGGGAGGCAATGGGAAGGGAAAACAGCAGTAGGAAGGTAATCAAGGAGAACTAGTTTAGCTGACAGGTGAAATGTATCAGAATCAGCCAATTGCACAGGCAGCAGACCAGCCCAGCACAGAACACTACTCTAAACTATGCAAACACCTTCCCCTCTGTTTTTTCAAACACTCTACACCAATGGTGTATACAAGCGGGGACATTTTAACAAACAAACCTACAAAATGAGAAGGGCTACAGCAGGCAACATAGAACAACATGTGCAAGAGGCTGAGGGTGGTGAGGATGTGAATGCTGCCGAACAACCCATAGTGAGGAGACGGAGAAGAGTGTTCAGACCCAGTGTAACCTACCAGGGGCTACATGAGCTGGAGATAGTGGATTGCTATAGGGGTGACAAAGACCTACTACAGCAAATTGTTTAGCTGTGAAGGCCACACCAGACACACCAAACTGACCAAGGGGAACCCATCCCAGTGGATACCAAGGTATGTGTAGGCCTAGGTATATTAGCCACAGGCCCCTCCCAGAGCACAACTGGGGATATCATGGGGATCTCACAGGCATCAGCATCCAGAAATTTCCACCAGTTCCTGGAAGCCATGTCAGCACATGCCAGTGAACATGTATATTTCCTCAACACCCGTGAGGTGTTGACCAGCAATATGCATCTCTTCCACCAAATAGCAGAATACCCTGGGGTAGTGGTTGCTATGGACTGCACACACATATGCATCAAAGCACCACCCGGTGAGCAGGGAAGGGCCTACATCAACAGCAGGGACATCCCCTCCATTAACTGCCAGGTCGTATGTGATGCCCAAGACATTATAATGAATGTGTGTGCTGGCTGCCCTGGAAGCTATGATGATTCCCACATATGGCATCTGACGCAGCTGTACCAGAGATTTGCCAATGGGGACATCCACTATGGTCACATAATGGGGGAGGCTGGGTACACACTGGAGCCATGGCTGATGACACCCATCAGAAATGCACACACACCTGAACAACTATGCCATAATGAGACACACGCACAGGCCAGACATCTAATAGAGCATGTGTTTGGGATGCTCAGGTCATGGTTTAGATGTCTGGACACATCTGGTGGAGCCTTGCAGTATTCACCAGCTACATGCACCCAAATTGTTATGGTATGTGCTATGCTATACAATATGATCCTGGAGGAACAGATGCAGCAGGAACAGCATGGGACAGGGCCACATAGCCCCCCCCCACCAATGCCAAGGCCTGCACAGGCACAGAGTGAACCAGAGGTGGAACAACCTCAGCCTACCCCAGTAGGCAGAAGGAGGCATGCCCAGTATGCCCTGGCCTTGGCAAAGAGGCAATGCATAGCACATGCTCTGACACGGTAGGGACCCAGGGAATGACGCCTCTCTCTGACTCGCACATACAGTAAAAGGAATGCCAAACATGACACTACCTGAGCTCAACAATGTATAGAGCCATCTTTAAATTTCTAGTCTCCCACCAGGACACAAGTGCTCTTCAGCAATTACATTCTGCTAGCCGGTAAGCCATTAGACCTCAGGAATTTGTTTTAAAAGTGTTCAGATTTGTAAAGTAATACTTACTTTTTTCTCTTGCCTTGGTTGGCTCTGGCTCTGCCCCGCTCGTTTCGCCCTCGCTAACACTCGGCCTCTCTCCACTCCCCTGCCCTGCCCCCTATTTTCTCCCGCCCCTACTACCTCTACATTTATAGTAATCATAGCCACACCCACAGCTCACCCTCACATCACCTCCACCAATCACAGCTCCTCAAGTCATATCACATTAAACCACACCAAATTGCTCCACACAAAATACTCCCAATCACTCTCATTCCCACTAGGCATTTTTTGAATCACCCACACTACTTCCCCATCCACATATAGTGCAACCCTATAATTCCTATTCAGACCCCCCACCTAGAAACAACATAAACTTTATAACCATGACTATCACACAACTAAATCTAGGCTGTCTTCTAATATTTTTTTACAACACCACAAGTTATCACTCTAGCAATATCCCTAAACTTAGTAGCACAACACTGCATTATGCACTCTCATACACAGACACCACACATTATAATAATATCTGCCCACACTTATTCAAGAACTACATAACAGACCAATTCAGAACTAAACACATATGCTCTCATTCCTACTCCAAAAACACAATACTTTCTCACACTCCTCACCAAACTCCAACATCTGTATAACCATTTTAACTCCAGGCTCACCATAAGTGGGGATATCCACCACAACCCAGGCCCAAATCCATCCTGTCCAACACAAACTGCTCCAACACAAATGTCAGAACATAACACCCCCACTTTCTTCATCCCTGGGCAAATCAACAACAGCAGCAAAACCAACCATCTTTTAATGCTAAATATTAATATTAGAAGTATCAAAAATAAAATACCTGAACTCCAGGCCACAATAGCACACTACTCCCCAGACATAGTTGCTTTAACAGAAACCTGGCTAAATAAAAACATAGCTAACTCAGAAGTTCTCCCTACCGGCTACAATATCATTAGACAAGACAGACCACTTCGTAAAGGGGTGGAACTGCCTTAATCTACAAGTCCAACTTAACTGTCCATCAATTACCAAACTCCTACCCTCCCCAATAATTGGGACATACTTATCTCACAACTTCAACTTCACCCTAAAAGGTCATCACCACAATTGTGATCTATATTCCACCTGGTAATACACCTGCTAGCCTTGAAGACTTCTTATCCTGGTGTTCTTCCACATACTCACAAGAAACCCTTATTCTGGGGGACTTCAACCTAGATTGGGTCACCTGTATATCAGAACCACCAAGTAATCTAATAAATCTCCATGGCTACCAGCAGCTAGTCCAAATTCCAACTAGGTGTGATAAAAAATCTAAAAAGGAATCCATCCTTGACTGGGTCCTAACTAGCAACCCCACATTGTACCCTCACACAGGCAGTCTCCCAGACACCTTAAGTGACCACAACATAATATACTTTATACGTAGTAGAACAAGCATATGCAAAACCACTAACTATATATCCACTAGAAACACAAAAAAATTCTCTCCTGAGGTCCTCAACACTTTACTGTGTAACTGTGACTGGACCCCCCCTAAAAACCCTCCCACTTGACCAGGCTGTAGCATATTTCAACAAAACATTTCTACAACACCTAGACACTGTCACGCCATTGCGCAAAATCAAGGTTAGAACCTCTACAAACCCCTGGCTCAGTGAAGAAACCAAACAAATCCTCAAGTCCCGAGACACTGCCTGGCGTTACTATAAAAAACCAAAGAAACACAAAGCCTAACTAAGTACCATGAACTGCGCAACCGTGCAAAAAAATGCATTAGGCTAGACAAAAAATCCTACTACACAACATTACAAACTAAATACCAACACAACCCGCAAAAATTTTGGAAAAATGTAAACCAGCTACTAAAATCCACCCAAAAGGCTACCCCCAAACCAACTACCCCTGACACTAAAGTTCCCATCGAAACACAATTCAACTCCCACTTTGTGAACTCAATTCTATCCTTAGTATCACAGGACAGTTCCTTCCTCACTATCCTCCCCAACTCAAATAACACTAATACAAGCTTTACCCTCAAAACAGTTTCCACCACTTCAATCAAAAGCATGCTCTCCAAACTAAAAACCTCATCAACAGCAGCCAACCTACTCCCCAGCTATTTCTTGAAACTCACAGTAGATGCTATTGCTATCCCAGTCTCCACTCTCATAAACAGATCAATTGTTGAAAACTATGTGCCCAAACTCTGGAAAATATCCTATGTTACACCCATACATAAAGGTGGGACCTCCACTGAACCTAATAACTACAGACCGATTGCTTTACTCTCCCCCCTGGCCAAAATCCTTGAAAAATGCATCCATACCCAGATGCTAAACTATCTCCTAGACTGCAACATCCTGTCACCTACTCAGCATGGTTTCAGACCTGCCCATAGTACCACTACAGCTCTCCTCTGCTTCACAGACACAGTAAACCGTCTCAAAAATGAAGGCCTGCAAGTGTCAACTCTTTTTTTGGATATGTCCAAAGCATTTGACGCCGTCTCACACCAAATCCTGCTAAACAAACTAAACCAATATAATCTATCTAATTCCACTCTTACCTGGTTCCAAAGCTACTTAACTGACAGGTACCAAGCTGTGAAATGGGAAAATTATCTCTCTCCTCAGCTGCCCATAACTATAGGAGTCCCACAGGGTTCTGTCTTAGGACCACTACTATTCACAGTCTTCACAAATGACCTCCACACCTCCACACAGCATGCATCTATAATTCAGTATGCAGATGACGCTGCCTTAATCTGTGCTGCACAAAACATTCCCACCCTCCTGCAAACAACTCAACTAGAATTCTCTGATGTTGAAAACTACCTTACCAAAGCCCAACTTATCCTCAATCCAAAGAAAACTCAGCTTATGATTATAACCAGTTCTATCAAAAACACTAACAGTCAATTCACTATCTACTCCACAAATGCTACTCCAATTGCTCCAGTGGCACAGGCTAAGCTATTGGGAATAACCATAGACTCCCACCTAAAATTTGATAGTCATCTGAACTTAACTATTAAAAAAGTACATGCCAAACTGGGGTCACTCTACCGTATCAAACCATTTCTTACCAACAACACAAGATCAACCATTGCTCACTCCCAACTTCTATCCACCCTACTCTATGCATCTCCCATTCTGACTAATCTCAACAAAACTGAACTAAGCAAAATGAAAGCTTGCTATAACAGAATTGCCCGCTTTGCTGCAAATTGCTCATATAGAACTCATCACTGTACTGCTTTGAGACAGCTCCACTGGCTTGAACTGCCCAACCTCCTAACCTACAATCAGCTCTGCCTCTGTCATTCTATCTATTACCTCCCCAATAAGTGTCCTGCCCTCAAAAACCTAGTACAACATCACTCAGCCAAAAGGCCTCTTAGATCATCAATCAAACTACTACTAGAAGTCACCAACAGCTACAATAGCTTTGTAGATGCACTATATAGTAGTTTGGTGGCTAAAAAATGGAACTCTGTCCCTACTAGCATTCAAAACACATCATCCAAAGTCTCCTTTAAAGACCTCATCAGGCAACATCTCAAGCAAAGTTGGCAGTGCCATGATTGCTCCCCAGGCTAGTGAAAGCGAATAACATATACATACTAAATCTAGAGCAATTGATAATAGTTTTTCAATCTTACTCACAAACACTGGCTAATCTACAATGTATGTACTGTACCTGTGTACTATGTATGTATTCTACCTACGTTCCAAAGTTCAGCCGTACACCACAAATCTATTACTTACCTTTATTTTTAAAATTAATATTTTTTTGATTGTTCTTTCCACTGTAACTGTTTGTGCCGCATACCACTGTAAAAACATGTCTCTTGTAATTTGTGTGTATACTGATCATGTCTAAATAACTAAATGTGTCTGTAATTTTTCTTTGTGGAGCTTTTCTCCCCGGGCCTCTGCTGAAAAAGGGCCTTTACGGCTCAGTCAGACACCCCCGGTTAACAAATGTAAAATAAATAAAAAAAATAGGGAGTGTACTATGTGCATCCAACATAGGCAGCCCTCCAACACCATCTGCAAGTCTAGCACACCCTCAAGGTAAGTCATTCAACCTACCAATTGCCAAATGGAGTAGAATGTGTCATTACCTGTAGCTATGGTATGCTTGTGAGCATGCAAGGGAATTGGGTGGCTGAATGTTATGGAAGCAGACAGTAGACACGTATAGTGGCACCATGACATCTGTAACACATAATGGAGTCACCATATTAGCTAGTACTACACAGGGTGACAAAACTCACTACAGGAAATGTGCTGAGTGACATGTGTGTCCATATGACCCACACATGCCAGTCAGAATGGTTCACATACCCAACAATAGTCTCAGCCAGCAGGACAGGTGTAGACAAACCCAAACAGAGCCTGTGCAATGGCCCCTGATTGATGGCTATGGTAAACCTCTCCCCCCAGGCCTACACAGACAGACCACAGCAGGGCAGACAGTGGGATGTTAGTTCTGAAGGGTAGGAACTCAGACAATAATATGTAGGGCAACCAAAGCCATGATCTGTAGTACACTGGTATGCCTCTAGTCAGCATGATAGTTAGCAATGCAGAATGAAATGGAGTAGCTGACATACCAGTACAGTCATAACAAATGTGTACAAGTGTCACGTGTGCCCCCCACATCCTACATAGTAATGTAATAACAGTCAGGTGTGCCCCCCAACCCTGTGTAGAAATGTAGAAATAGATAGGTGTGCCCCCCATCCTACATAGTAATGTAATAACAGTCAGGTGTGCACCCCCCCAATCCTGTGTAGAAATGTAGAAATGGTCATGTGTGCCCCCCCCATCCTACATAGTAATGTAATAACAGTCCGGTGTGCCCCCCAATCCTGTGCAGGAATGTTGTAATAGTCTGGTGGGCTCCCCATCCTACATAGTAATGTAATAAAAGTCAGGTATGCTCCCCCACTCCTATGTAGAAATGTAGGAACAGTCAGCTGTGCACCCCCTGCTATGCAGAAATGTAGTAACAGTCAAAGCCAAATGATCGATGGATACCCTGCAGAGACAGCTTGCTACCTGTCGGTGTACAACACAAAGGTCGGCACTGCAGCACAAACTACCTGGATACGATCCACACATTCAGTACAAACGGCCATGCTGGGCATGCACACACTTAGAGAAATGAAGGCAATGTCAATCAACAACATACTGAAAGGTCATACTGGGCATGCTCACACACTTAAACACATGAAGGCCATGTCTGCAAACACCAGTGGACCAGACATATCTGGCAGTTGCAGTTGTTAGTGCAGACACTCATCAGTATGCACCACTCATGCCTTGCACACACAGTGGATAGGAATACAGACATATATTTCAGGACAACACACTATAATAAGCCAGAGGTAGACGTACATAGATGTGTGGAAGAGGGTGACAGTGACAAAGATCCATCCAGGCCTGTCCTACCCAGCACAAAACCAAAGGGCCCCAAACACATGAGGTGCAGATGTCACTCACTGCAGATACTAGCAGATACTAGCCACCAGTATCTGTCAGCATTACAGACTATGTGGTGCACGTGCCAGCTGTGCAACATGACTGTACAAGGAAGTAGTCATCTAGCAGCTGTATACATGTACCTGTGAAATATTACCCCGTGTGTGCCTGCAGGTGGCGTGTCAACCCCTAGATGAATGGGTTATGGCCCATGCACACACACTGCCCTCCCCATAGCCTTATATGACAAGCTTGCTGAGGTCATCCAATGTGGAATATACCTTTGGGAGAATTGTAGCCTAGTAATCTCTATGGTGCATTCCATAACTGCGTACTGCTGTAGTGTGATAAACTAATTAGGTAGGAGTTCTAACCTCAGACTTGGCGACTCTGTGTGTTTGCATGTGTGTCTGACTGCATAGAGAGCAATTCTTTTTAGGGTGCTCACCCTCCCTACAATTCATATACTTAGCTGTGGCGAGGCTGCTGATGTCACCCACCTAGAAATTCACCTCTGGGAAGGTTGTAGCCCAGTAATCTCTGTAGCAAGTCCTGTGACTGCATACTGCTGTAGCGTGATAAAGTAGTTAGGTAGGTGTTTTAATCCCAGACATGGCAAGAGTGTGTGTGTCTATATGTGTAGAGAACAATGCTTTTTAGGGTACTCACATTCCTTACAATTCATATACTCAACTTTGGCAAGGCTGATTATGACATCCACCTAGAAATACACCTCTGGGAAGATTGTAGCGCAGTAATCTCTGTAACCTGTGCCATAACTACATACTGCTGCAGTGTGATTTAGAATTGTGGAAGGGTTCCATCCCCACCCATGGCATTTCTGGATGCTTTGTGTATAGAGCAATGCATTATATGCTAGTCACACTCAGTACATTTCAAATGGCCTACTTTGGCAATCCTGCTGATGTCATTCATTGTGAAATACACCTTTGGGGAAAAAGTTCTCTAGTAATCCCCACAGTGCATCCTATAATAGCTCCATGCTGTAGTGTGATATAGACCTCTGTGAGGGGTTCTGTACCCACCCATGTTGGTTGTGAATGTTTTGTGTGTGTGTCACTGTCTATGTAGGGACCAATGCATTTTAGGCTAGTCACATGCAGTACATTTCAAATGGCCTACTTTGGCAATCCTGCCGATGTCATTCATTGTGTATACACCTTTGGGGAAGGAGTTTTCCAGTAATCCACGTGGTGCGTCCCATATCAGCTCTGTGATGTAGACCTCTGTTAGGGGTTCTGTACCCACCCATGTCGGTTGTGAATGTTTTGTGTGTGTGTCACTCTCTGTGTAGGGAACAGTGGAATTTAGGCTAGTCACACGCAGTACATTTCAAATGGCCTACTTTGGCAATACAGCTGATGTCATTCATTGTGTATACACCTTTGGGGAAGGAGTTTTCCAATAATCCCAGTACTGCATGCTATACCAGCTCCATGTTATAGTGTGATATAGACCTCTGTTAGGAGTTCTATAGCCCCACATGTCGGTTGTGGATGTTTTGTGTGTGTGTCACTGTCTGTGTAGGGAGCAATGCATTTTAGGCTAGTTACACTCACTACAATTCAAATGGCCTACTTTGGCGATCCTGCTGATGTCATGCAATGTGATATACACCTTTGGGGAAAGAGTACTCCAGTAATGTCTGTGGTGTGTACTATAACTGCATAGTGCTGTAGTGTAATAAACTAGTTAGGTAGGTATTCTACTCCCAGACATGACAGGTGTGTGTGCATGTGTATTTTTGTAACTCGTATCCTGTGTGGAGGTTGGTGTGAGTGTGTAACACCTGTGGCCAATGTGTAGCAGGTTTTGCATATTTCTTATATGGTGGCCCTACTATATATCACAATGTCCACCATACAGGGATAATAGATGTGAAATAGCTGAGAGGCTGGGGTGCAAAGCCATACCCATACATGTGACATCAAGGTCAGGCAATCACAGTTAGCAACACCAGTATTACCCAGAGCACACTCTCAACCCATGTCTCATATGCACACACACTTGCCTAGTCAACAGCCAATATGCGGGTAGTACACTGCATATTGGCCACTGATAGTAACTATGGGGTGATAGCAGTGGGCTACAGAGGGCATGGCACCCTGTCCATCTGTCCAATACCCATGTACATGCAGACAGTGCACCATCCCCATGTTCCCCAATGGACACCTAAAACACCTGTGGTGCCATTACATGTGACCCACAAAGGACATACCATGCCCGACAACATGCCCTGTATTGACAAATGCCACTGACACCAGGGAATGCCATTAGCATGCTATCAATGTATGTGCAGGGTAAACCTGCTGCCCATTACCAGTTAATGCCACATGTGGGCAAGACTGGCACATCTGATGATAATGTGTGTTCACAACATGGGCCAGACACCCCAGGTACAGTTCCACATGTCAGTTTACATGCATGTGGGAGGTGTGCACATCCCAGACACCATCCATGTCATGGTCTAAGGAACACGTACATGGCAAGCGATGCACAGCATTGGCCACACACAATAGTCACCCAGGTGACTGGATGGGGGATACAATACCCACCTGTGTGGGCAAATGCAGACACTACAGCCCTGAACTACAATGCAGACCATTGTCATGTGGCCTGATGCCAAGGTATACCCATTGCCTAGCCTTGTACAGCTGTCTGGCACAGTTGACCACCACACACCCGTGCAGACATGCACTCATGCATATCAGTACTGGCATCCTGTGTGTTTGTGTGTGTGTTGTATGGTGTGTATGTTCACATACACACTCCCTACAACCCCCATGTGCATACTGAAGCATGCTGTCTGATGACAGACACCTCCCCATACCCTTTGCCCATACAACCACCATATGACCCGTGTGGTGCATGTAATACCTGCACAGTGATGTGTTGTGGCAATCCCACTATTGATTAGTTGTAATCCTGGCCCTGCCAAGTGTGTCAATGTGTGTGCATTCCTGTGAGAGTGTGGCTGTGTTGATTCTGGCACCTGTTCATGTGGACAGGCATGTGTATGTCACCTACTGTATAGCAACCGTATCCCTGTTGCAGATGTCAGTCACCATCACATATATGTTCTGAGGGCTCCAAAACCAATAACCTATGTGGCACATCCAGTTATTGCATAGAACTGTGATAGCACTACAAAGTCATCAGAGTTTGATGCCCTGTGCTGGCAGGTGTGTGACTCAAACATGCTTAGGTTTTACTCTCCCACCCCTCCCTGACTTGTCTTTGCCTCTGTCTGCCTCTCCCACTCCCACTCTGGTGGATGTGGTGACCTACACCTGCTTTGTTTGGCAGCAGCATGTGTATGTTAAGTGATGCTGATGATCAGCTGATGGCCTCTGCACAAATTGCAGTCTTTCCGTAGCTGATTGCATGTGGAACAGCTGTGGTAACATTCCCATAGCCAATTGCATGGAAACACACTTCAATATCTAGGGACATCATGTTGGTGTTGGCCCTTTTCATTCACTGTGAGCAAGATCTAGATCTGTTGTTTGGCAAACAGCATCTCAGATAGACTGGGGATTTACCTCTAACAACATACACTCTGGAAACAGGGCAACACACAGGAGGGGGATGTGCTTGACCTGACTAAAGACTGTAAGTGCTGCTATACTGCATTTGGAGTACTGTTGGTTTAACAGTGTGTGCATGGATATGACTGTCCTACATGTCTCAATACATGCCATGTCAGTTCCACGTTTATGAGGAATCCCCATCTGCAGACAGGGCAGTGTGTTGTGCCTTTGGTTTCATGTGTTACCCACAGAACATCTATCTGTGGACTGCAGAAGGTAGTGTGAGGATTGCAGTCTGTAGATGGTGAAAGCCGTGACAGTTACTGGCTTCATATCCCTCATAGGACATATGCTGCAACAAACCCTGTTACAACAGTAAATGTATAAGGTTATCACAGCAACATGTCATTATTGGCCCTGTGTATGTGCTTCCAGCTGCAACTCTGTCAACTTGTGTGCATATGTCGTGCGTGAAGTGGTGCATATGTGCTGTACACCATAATTAGTGTCATCATATCTGATAACAAGCCAGTGAGATATCAGACTGCTACACATGTTATGTACAGTAGGGGTTATATTTGATGACATAACCTGGACATTCTGTGGATGTTTGTACAGTACTAAGGTCTTTGTCCTTATGCTGAATGTCCACAGTGTGTGTATTGTTAATATGTACTTTAGCTTGTGTACAGACTGTGATAGATGTCATTGTTCTAGGTCCCATCCTATCTGATGTTACTTGCTGCTCCACTATATGGTACTGTATTGGCGTACATGTTTGTAGAGCCATACACCCACATGTCCCATACCACAGACAGCCATCAGACCAAACTGTGTAGCAGCCCAGTATATGTAGGGTCAGTCTGTGAGTGGCACTTATGGGGATGGTGTAGAACAGATAGTCCATATACTGTAATATTATGCTAGCTTAACATATGTATCTGTGACTGTGTTCACATTGGTTGTAGGTATGCACTTTCACACAGGTGTATCTTACCCTCTGCTGTGACATGCCTGTAGAACTTGCTATTTATGCAGGTACATGTGCATTCCCCATAGGAGATGTAGGCCAGTGTTGAGCCAGTCTGCCTTTAGCCTGCACAATGCATTGTTACATGCCTAGCAGCTTAGTGTACATACCCAGTGAGATGTCATGTGCAGATACTTGCCAGATGTACTGCTGCCGGGCCTCCCTTAACAGTCATGTATGTCAGAGGAAATGTCCCTATGCTACTTCTTTCACAAGGAGCAAAACAGAAGCACTAATCCCAAGATGACTGCTGAGAGCCAGAATGTGGGCTCTCCAAAAATTGGTGATCTTGGACTAGGTGTTGCAAATTTTAAAGGTAAGATGGAAAAAATGGTTTAATATCCTAACAGCTGCAGTGTGCATCAAACAGTTACATATGAAACAGGTTGTAACTTAAACTTTAGCTGTCTAAGTGGAGAGACACTAATTTTAAAACAGCAAGATAGATTGGAGCCATAGCCGGCCTTAGGCATAGGCCAACTAGGCGGCCGCCAATCGTGCCTATCTATGAAGGATGCTTTTCCAGTATTTATTTGATGTAGGTAGACCAGGATGGGAGCACTGGGTAGTGTGGTGGGAGCACTGTGGAGCACTTTTGCCTAGGGCACTAGTTGACCTAAGGCCGGTCCTTATTGGAGCAGTGGGCATTTTGTATTCTGGCTCTATGGAATACAGTGAACTGGCCAATAAATTTAAGTACTTGAAGAGGAGTGATTTCACAAACTGATAATTTTGTGCTTACTCACAATTACCAATGAAAGATGAGAGGGAGGGAGATGTGTGTTCCAATTAACACAAGGAGCAAGCAACTAGAAAGACAGTCAAGTTTTAAAACAAAACACCATCAGGGTAGGATGGTGGAGAAACACAATTTCTGTGTGATTCACAAGAGACAAAGCTGTGGTCTCTTTTCTAGTTGAAATATGCAGTTAAAAGTTGAATACAAGTATTATACAAAACAGAAGAAGGCAATGATACAATACAAAATTCAAGAAAGGAAAAACAAACTAACCTTTCCCTCAAAGCAAGTTGTAGCAAAGTCTGTGTGAGCTTTGGCAGTAAAGCCTTGAAATGTGTTGTTTTACCCCTTAAGTAGAATGTTTTGTTCCAGGCTTCACCCCCAGTTCACTGGCAATTAACCTTAAAAGACCTATTCTAATTTCTATGTGACTCTCAAGAGATACAGCTGTGGCCTGTTTCCTAGTTTAAATATGCAGTTAAAAGCAGAATACAAGTGAAACACAGTGTAACAAAATTAAATCAAAATAAACAAAATAAAAGGAGGCAATGAAACAATACAAAATTTAATGAAACAAAAGCAAACTAACATTTCACTCACAGCAAGTTGTGGCGAAATCTGGTGAGCTTTTCCAGTCATGAATGTTAATATAATACAAGAATGCCATGTGAGTAGCAACAGCTGAGATTCCCATAAACACTCCTGATGTTGTATTCCAACTTTTGGACAAAATGCCTATAGCCCTGAAAATGCTGGGCCAGGCCATCTGGTATACAGTTGGCATTCCAAACAAGGAAACTCTCTCAGTAGAGGATGCAATCTCTGACTCCCCAACTTAATAACTGCATCTATTTGTTTTTATACTGTGTTTTTGTATATCATGATATATTGTAAATTTGCCACTTGTGCTTACATTGGGCATTTTTACTTCTCTGTATAATCACGCCTACAAAATCAAAGTTATTCTTAAATATATTCTATAATGCAATCTCCACTACATTATCCAACTTATCTAACATTACTGAAAAAGGGTTCATTCCCACACAGACTTTCCCAGTCAACAACGATAGATAAATAAATGCATGAGTGAGTGAATGAATGAATAAATAATGTTTAAAAAAACACCTGCATAGATGGTTAATGCTTGGTTTCATGGGCCAAGGTTGAAGGGTTCAAATCCCTTCCCAACTTTGAATTTGATGTTTTTTTTTCATCACTTATTTATTTTTAATATAATAAACCTGATGTGGTACAAAGTACTCATATCCTTTGTGGGAAGTGGGAGCTTACGGGACTGAAATCCATTTTAAGACCTTTTAAGGCATGCTACCTATCCTTGGTGTCTACTGCTTCGATGCACACACCTTTTTTTATATATGCCTTTAAGGCATGCAATAGAGTATCTATCCCCTATGTCTACTGTTTCCTGAACCATGTCTTTGGAGTTTTGCCTGATGTCTAGTGGTTACGTCCATCCCTGATATGTTTACTTGCTGGTAAGGTATAGGATGTAAAAGACTTCATTTTGCAGAGTAATCCCAACTGTGTAGTGTTTCCCTGACCCTGTGTGCATTAAGGCATGTAGCTAAGGACATCCCTGTGGCTAATGATTCCCCCTGACTCCTCTGACTCAGTGTCACAGGCTCTATTCATTAGGCTTGAGCTGTCAAACTATGATAACCATAACCACGCTATCAGACACACACACACACACACACACACACACACACACACACACACACACACACACACACACACACACACACACACACACACACACACACACACACACAAACAGCCATCTCCCCACTCAGTTACCCTCACAGGCACACATATCATTCACACACATACATTCTCTCACACATATACTCACACATGCAGACCCTCACATACAATTATGCATACACCCCCTCACCACTAAACTCCTCAGCATTTACCTCTTCTGAGATGGATTTACATGGAATTACCACAATCAAACAGGACTGGGCATGCTACTGTATGCAGCTGAACAATTCTCTGAATCACTTGGACATGTGAATGCATTACTGGAGTAATGGGGAGAGCTAATTAAAACACACATCTCACACAGACTGCTTCATTAGCATGCAGCACAAACAGGGAGAATGTTCAGCATGGTGCTTGACATCTTAATGCAAATCCACTGTAGTAGGCATGTCTATGTATTCACAAACATTATTGTGGGGTATATATGAATAACTTGTGGTAGCTTTTATGATTTTGGCCTACCTTGTTTTATTGCAAGCTCACTTTTATATTTAAATTGATTAGAAATTGCAGATGGCTTCTGCACTGGATGTCGATATAACTCCAGTTATTTGTCATAATAATAATAATAATAATAATAATAATTATTATTATTATTATTATTATTATTATTATTATTATTATGTCTTTTAAAGATCAAAATGACAGGACCTAAAGCTTAAATATATTTATTTACTTAAATGGCAACATTAATGACTCTTACTTGTGTTTTTTGTTACAGAAGCACAAAACGGACAACTGCACATCTTCACAAAGGAGCTATTGATAGCATTGCTGCTGTTTCAGAATGAAAGAAACAGCCAATACAGCTATAATTGGCTTTTCATTCTCAAGTGGCATTTCAGATAAAGGATTTACTGGTTTTATTTTACAGCAATGTATAGCTGAATTGCCTAAAACAAAGAAACAGTTAGATTTTAACAAAGTGTAAATGAAAATCATTTAATTTCACCTTTTAGAACATATTGAGGAGGGGAGCAGAGGCTGGAAAACCTTTATATATATGATAAACATTCTTATGCTGGCCAATCTGTGGATGGGGGGGGTGGGTCTCACTAGGTGAAATAGGTTAAAATAGCTCAAGACCAGGTCTTTTTTATTTTTATATTAAAGGAGGGCTTAATAACACCAGTTTTGAAATGTTAACATCAGAGCCCAATAATTTAGTTGCCTTATCTGTAACCTTCCATTTACTGGATGGGTTGTGGACTAGCTTGTATTCTGACAACTTGATTCCATGTTAAAGGAATAATAGTTAATACTTTCCATTGAAGGTTTTATGCCAGCCATAGTACTGAGATTGTCCTTAACAAAGAAAATAATTGACCTCCTGATGTCAAAAGGTTAGTGCTGCTATTCAAGTCCTGTCCTATTTCGCCTTTTAATGAAATCTAACACTGCTAGTGACCACTTCATTTTAGATTGCCCTTTACCTTACTTTTGGATTTCTGATACTGTTCTGAACTGGTTTGCCTCCTACCTTTTAAGACATGCACTGCAGTAATTTATTTATTTATTTATTCATTCAACATTTGTTGACTGTGAAAGTCCGACTTGGAAGAAATACATTTTTCAGTGGAGGCTCGGGGAGAAACGCTCCAGATGCATAATATCAGGATTAATTCTCCATTTCTTCTCCTGTGACCTGTAGTGTTCCATAAGGCTCCCTTCTTGCTTGGTTGCTCTTTAACATGTACATGCTTCCCTGGGGAGAGATCATTCTACAAGAGACACTGAATGCCATTACTATGTAGACAGCATAAAACTATACATCCCCTTTCCTTAGGAACATATGCCTTTTGTGAATTCTCTTGATGGTGATTTGTAAAAAGTCCAAAACTAGATAAGGAATGATTACTTGAAGCTTAACAACTCTAAAGACTGTGGTCTTGGCAATAGACACCACCTTAATGAGCTTCAGCTTTCCAGAATTTATCCTCAATTCCTTTAGATAAAGGTAAGAGGCTGGATGTTGTAAGCAAAGTGAAAAATCTTTATGTTGTCCTAAACGACCAGGTGCCAGCCAAAGTTAAATTATCATGCACCATCTAAAGAATGCAAACTCAAGCCATGGTCGAATGACTCCACCTGATTTGGTAGTTTAGAGATATCCCTCAAAACACATTTATTTTGGTAGGTCTTCAACTAGCCCTGATTATATTTAACTAAGCTGTTACATTTTATCTGAGCTCATTGATAACATTTATATTATTTAGTGAGTTCTTTGATGAGCATTTTATATTTGATATTTGCATGTTTTAATTATATTTATAAGCACACAAATAGACTTTAACTTTAACTTAATGCTTTTCTGGATTATTTGCATATCAGCAAATAGCCTCATTTCAACTTATTGCTGCTTATCTGACTGTCAGTTACCACCACCATTTCAGTACATGTTTGCTTTATCTACCGAATTGATTGCTGTTATCAAATGCACATTCACAAATGCTAAATGGTTATACACGTGTACCAGGTGTGTACAGAGCCTAAGTTTCTTGTAATGCATCACAGCGTCTGCTGTTTCTATGTCCTGCAGTGAAAACATTTTATGGTGTAAACGTTCAATTAGATGACACAATATGTGGGTCATGCTTTATTAAACGTGCTTATGTTGCAGCACAGGCTATGTAGAACTGCATTAAGTATAAGATGTGTCCTGTAATCTTTAATGCATGTGAGGTATGTGTGTACACAACAGCCATGGAACTGGAATGTCTTTGTGTCATATGAACTCTGAGTAATGATGTGCACATGTGAAAGTGCATGCATGCAGCTGCTAACAGTGATAGGATGTAGTGGCGGTTTCTTTCTAGCCTTCAGTCAGCATGTGGATCCAAGAATAGTATCATTTATTGTGGCTCACACATTCTTGATGGTATAGGAAACCATCTATGACCAGCTGTTGTCTTCTCTGCATTAGAATAGTTTCATTAGCATTGCCATCTTTGCATAGGTGACCATGTTTGTATCTGCACCACTGCATTTTATTTAATTTCTACTGCTCTCCCAATTTCCAATGGTTTCTAGAAAAAATGTACCTCACACACAGTAGAAATCAATCATTTGCAGTACTTTATTGCTCTATGTTTGCATTTCCCTCCTTCTGCTATATATGTACTTTGTGAATATTGTGTGTGTACAACTTTATTGTTTTGCGGGTATGTGCTATCACCTGCCAATAACTTGCTTCTCACATTAATTTCCTAAATAATGTTGTGGTTGCTGCATCTGAAAGTATTCACAGTGCTATTTTCTGCTACAGGTTGTTTGCATTGTGTTTTTTACTACAAAAAATATTTACAACACTTCCTTTCATCTATCTTCAGTTTTGTGACTTTCATGTTTTCCCACAGCTCACACACCAATGCAAACTCATTGCAAATTTACTTTAGGATTGTGACAGATACTTTTAATATTAGCAATAAGTATAGTAAGAGTGTGGTGAGCACACTTGTCACAGATGATACCCTGCTGGTCTGTCAGGTACTTTTTGCAAAGGTGAGTCTGATACGATTACAACATGAGAAAATGTCTCACAGGCAGGTCAGCAGCTAATTCAGAAGAAACCTTATATATATACTGTATATATGTGAACATTAGTGAAAATTAGCATATTAACATTATACCTTTTTCAAGATAATGTTTTAGTTTTTCATCTAAGACATATTTTAGAGACATTCACTAGAGTGATTCTTCAGGTGAAAGCAGAATGATTTGTGACAGACATGCTTCTCGAATGCTACCGTAAAACTGAAAGGATGTGCTTGTTGCAAAAGCTAAGATATGGCAGATTTAATAACTTGCATCAGTAGCACAGCTGTCATCAACATGCAAAATATTTTGAAATCTTTTGACCACAAAGTTCTCCAGCCTATTAATTCTACAAGAATAGCAATAACATATAACCCATTTGTAGGTACACTCAGAATGTTGTTAGAAACCATTCATATAGTTTAGAAGGTGATGTGTCACTCACCCAAGTTATCACTTACCCACAATTTTCTTATAGGTTCAATTATTTATTTATTTACTATTGATTCATTAGTTAAGTAGACAGGCCTATTGACCCTTTACAGCCATGATCCAAGTACAAATAGCAATAAATACATCACGTTTGTTCAATCAACAATATTATATACAAAATGTGTACATAGCAAAATTCAAAATATAGTAAGATTAAATGCAGTAAGGTAACATAAAAAGATTCAGTCAGAATGAATTCACCCTTTAAAAGAAAGAATCTGGGAGCATGTTTTCAACATTCAGAGAAGCAAGGTTTAAAAGGCTTTAGCAAATGCAATGAAGGAAGGCAATAATCATTCATTCAGACTGATGTTTAAGTTAAAGGGATGATTGCTGCTTTAAAGAGCACTAAGGTACATTGCTGAAACTTAAAAGAGTAACAAATTAAAATGCTTATTGTGGCTATGACTTAAATCTTTTTCAGTCATTAGCCTTTATTTTTAGACTACAAAATTAGCACTTTTGTTTTATTTTTAAAGAGTTTTGTAAATTTTGTGTACAGATATGCCAATCTATCAGTTTTAATGTCTCATTTTTCTTGGATGATACATGTTATTTTATCAATGTGAAAAAGTACTGAAAGTGGAAACAACTGTGTGAATAAACTACTGATATGTCTGGAATACAGAACATGTATATAATTCCTTTGAAATGTGACCATACTGCAACCACAGCCAGATGGTAAATACCACATACATGGGATTTCTGTTTTAAAGCAGAGTGTCGAGTATTATAAGAAATGTATTGCCTAAACATTTTGCATGATTGTTGCAAATTTATTTTATGTATAAAACCTATTGGTGGTATGCCTTTGATGACTATTGAGTAATTACTATGACTTGTAATTGCTTGATTGTATATGTGCCCTCTAATCATGTAACTATCTGTTTCATATATATGTATGTATGTATATATATATATATATATATATATATATATATATGTATATATATATATATATATATATATATATATATATATATACATTATATATATATATATATATATATATATATATATATATATATATATATATATATATATATATATATATATATATATATATATATATATATATATATATATAAAACTGTACGCATAGCATAGAACTGTATAAGTGGATAGCAGGGATGGTACTCACAGAGATCTGTGGACATCACAGTGCTGTAGACAGAGCAGGCAATCACATTATCATTCATGCATACACCAACAGTTTTGGGTACCTGTTATGTGCAGCAACATTGCATCATCTGTGAATCTTCATCCTCAGAATATAGTCTTATGCCATACTCTTCATATATTCTGTCTAATAATATGTGACCACCAAAATTTTTTAGATGTGGACCAGGATAGGATATAGACAGCCTGTTTCTGTTTTACATGTGATATGCTGATGGAAATGACAACAAAATGGAGTGGGTTGATATGGAAAGGCATGGATCTACACATGTGAACTGTACTGGCATATAGTCCAACACAATGACTTGTGTTATGTCAGTTTGGCATACTATGGCAGTATATGAATGCTATTGATATTGCCGTAACATATATAACAAAGTATAATGCAAGGTACTGCTGTGAGCATATCAAAGGCAGCTGTGACCCTCCAAGATGTGTCACTGCCCAAGGTACTGTCATTAAGTGGATCAGAAGTGTGTGTGTGGGGACAAAGTGAGCAAGTATAAATACAAACATATACGAATGGGCAGTTAGAACTAGATCAGATCAATACAGCTTGCTCACAGGGTCCCTGTTCAGTGTCACTGATACAGAATTGTATAATACCCAGTTTTGAAAGACTACAGGTCTTAAAGTGGATACATTACAAAACTGTTCTCCCACACACAGGCAATAAGGAAAAGTTATATGGCAGACTTAAAGGCCATGAAGCTTCTGTGCTGATATATTTCTTGACCAAATTAAATATTGGAAATGGGAAGATAGGAAAGTGATGAAAATGGAGAAGCAAGCAGAGGGTAGAACATAAAGCAAAGAATTAACAAATGAGCAGGAATGATTGTGGTGGTGAAAGAGGGACTTTATTTAGGTGCCTATTTTATATATATATCTATATCTATCTATCTATATATATATATATATATATATATATATATATATATATATATATATATATATATATATATATATATATATATATATGAATGCACATTTCACTGAAAGTCAAATTAGTGTGCACTTTTCACTGAAAGCTCAATTCACTGAAAACTCAATTCACTGAAACACATTTCACTGAAAGTTATATATGGCCTTTTCCCCACTGTAGTCTGATCCTGGAGTTAGTATATATAGTAAGGGGGGGGGGTGGTAGGCATAGCCCCCCACATATTTTAAATATTTTCAACTATATACATGGATACTTGCAATTCCAATATATTACTCTTTTCCGAACATAATATATACTTAAAATATGCCCCCCCATGTAGGGGGTGGTGCCCCCAAACCCCCCTTACTATATATACTAACTCCAGGGTCGCACTACAGTGGGGAAAAGGCCCTTATATAACTTTCAGTGAAATGTGTTTCAGTGAATTGTGTTTTCAGTGAATTGTGCTTTCAGTGATTTGTGTTCAGTCATTTGAGTTTCAGTGAAATGTCCTAGACCTATATATATATATATATATATATATATATATATATATATATATATATATATATATATATAGCTATATATAGTTGGACGGACATGTGAACAAACATAAAAGACAGACAAGACTGAAATGGGAGGTGTTGACACAATCAAGGATGGGGACCACAATGGAGAAGGAGGCATTGGACACAAAGATAGACAATGATGATTTGGAGGGCTGAATAACAAACAGGGGCATGCCTAGAAAGAAAAGGGATGGCAACACTGGGATGGAGGATATAATGGGTTGTGCAGCTGTACTCCCTGCCAGCCATAACCCATTTGGGGATTATTTCCAATCCTGGGCTTCCTTACTACTGGGCCTTGGCACTGATGTTAATGCCAGTATAGGGCAAGGATACTACTCCACAAGTCACCCGAGAAGTGTGTCAGGCTGGCTGATTTGGGCATCTAGCCACTCCTCAATAATAATACCCTCCAGTATCTCCTCCAGCTGATGTCGAGTCACATACTTGTCAGCTGCACTGTCACGGTTTTCACCAGGGTGTTATTGCAAACACCTTCCTGAGCAGGAATAGTGGCATTGGCCAGTGCTAGTTCTGTTTGGGAGAGAATGGGTGGGACAGAGACATGTGGGGGCAGCATTGTCTGTAGGTAAATAATAAAGGAAAAGTACAAAATAAGCAATTTATTGATGGCCCAAAAAAGTTTTATAGAGAATTGGGAAGCAAGACAAAAGGAACTGAAACACCAAAAAAAGAAGAAATAGATACATTTTACAGAAATATCTATGAAGGTCCTGTAGAACATGATAACGATTCTAAATGGATAGAAGATGTAAAAGAAAGAATAAGAATGGACAGGATATGAAATGGGATGAAGTAATGGCCATAGAGATTGAAATAAACCCCCGGATTCTCAAAAGCTTGCATGGAGTGCAAGATCAGTGCAGGAGCTCAAGCAGGCAGTATGTCTGCCGTGCGATTCAGGAACAGCCTGCAGGGGTGTGCACGAGCACTCCTGCACTAATTTTGCATGGACTAAGGTGAAATCCATGCAAATGTGGTGATTTTGCAATCCAGGAAGCTTGCAATAGTCCGTGCAAGACTAGTGCTATCTACAGAAATGTACTCGGTTAGTAACAGAGTACATTTCTGCAAAATCCAAAATGGAGCTATGACAGCTCCGAGTAAAAGCTGCATATCAAGTAGTAAGCATGCCAATGGCCAAGTATAAGGCCATTGGCATTGCAAACAAAAAAAAAAAAAAAAAAAAAAACTAATGTTTTTTTAGCCGAACTTGGCTGTTTAAGCATAGGGCAGCGGCGTGCAAACGGGATCAGGGGGAAAATAATAAAATAAACCTAAAATAAGCATTCTAACTAAAATCAGTATTCTGCCATGCAAGTCAATGGCAGGCAGAAGACAAATTAGCCAGTGAGTAGTGGTTGCTAAGGGGGGAGGCTCACTGTGAGACATGTAACTATGCATTAGCAGGCAATCCTATGCAAATGAGGGGAAGGATAGTGAATCCCAGTTTTTCCCAGCATGTGAGTCAGGTCCCAACAGTGTAATAGCAGGAATAGCTTGGTGCAAGCCTAGGAGGTAGGTGACATTATGGGGGGTGTCAGGCATTCTGTAAGCAGATTGGAGCCCTGTGGCTTGGGTTTACTCCTAGCTTAGTAGAGCTAAGCTAATGGGTGTGTCTAAGCGTGCCTAGCACTCTTTACAAAGCCTAAGCAGGTGTACGCACCGCACACTGGGTTTTACAGGAAGAAAAAAAGAAGTTAAACCAGGAAATAGCAGCAGTATGCACATCTGAGCACTCAGTTAGTGTGGCGCACACAAGGGCTTAAACGAGGAAGCAATGGGAAGGGAAAACAGCAGTAGGAAGGTAATCAAGGATAACTAGCTTAGCTGGCAGGTGAAATGTATCAGAATCAGCCAATTACACAAGCAGCAGACCAGCCCAGCCCAGAACACTACTCTAAACTATGCAAACACCTTCCCCTCTGTTTTTTCAAACATTCTACACCACCGGTATATACAAGCGGGGAAATTTTAACAAACAAACCTACAAAATGAGAAGGGCTAGAGCAGGCAACATAGAACAACATGTGCAAGAGGCTGAGGGTGGTGAGGATGTGAATGCTGCCGAATAACCCACAGTGAGGAGACGGAGAAGAGTGTACAGACCCAGGGTAACCTACCAGGGGCTACATGATCTGGAGATAGTGGAGTGCTATAGGGTGGACAAAGACCTCCTACAACAAATTGTTGAGATGTGCCAGTCACACCTGACACACCAAACTGACCGAGGGGAACCCATCCCAGTGGATACCAAGGTATGTGTAGGCCTAGGTATACTAGCCACAGGTCCCTCCCAAAGCACAACTGGGGATATCATGGGGATCTCACAGGCATCAGCGACCAGAGTTTTTCACTAGTTCCTGGATGCCATGTCAGCACATGCCAGTGAGCACGTATATTTTTTCAACACCCATGAGGTGTTGACCAGCAATATGCATCTCTTCCACCAAATAGCAGAATACCCTGGGGTAGTGGGTGCTATAGACTGCACACACATATGCATCAAAGCACCACCTGGTGAGCAGAGTAGGGTCTACATCAACAACAGGGGCATCCCCTCCATTAACTGCCAGGTCGTATGTGATGCCCAGGGCATTATAATGAATGTGTGTGCTGGCTGCCCTGAAAGTTATGATGATTCCCATATATGGCATCTGACACAGCTGTATGAGAGATTTGCCAATGGGGACATCCCCTACGGTCACCTAGTGGGGGAGGCTGGGTACACACTGGAGCCATGCCTGATGACACCCATCAGAAATGCACACACACCTGAACAGCAATGCCATAATGAGGCAGACTCACAGGCCAGACATCTAATAGAGCATGTGTTTGGGATGCTCAGGTCATGGTTTAGGTGTCTGGACACATCCGGTGGAGCCTTGCAGTATTCACCAGCTACATATACCCAAATTCTTATCGTATGTGCTATGCTACACAATATGATCCTGGAGAAACAGCTGCAGCAGGAACAGCATGGGGCAGGGCCACACAGCCCCCCACCAATGCCAAGGCCTGCACAGGCACAGAGTGACCTAGAGGTGGAACAACCTGATCCTGCCACAGTAGGCAGAAGGAGGCATGCCCAGTATGCCCTGGCCTTAGCAAAGAGGCACTTCATAGCACATGCACTGACACAGTAGGAACCCAGGGAATGACACCTCTCTCTGAATCGCACATACAGTAAAAGGGATGCCAAACATGACAGTACCTGAGCTCAACCATGTATAGGGAGTTTACTATGTGCATCCAACATAGGCAGCCCTCCAGCAACATCTGCAAGTCTGGCACACCCTCAAGGTTAGTCAATCAACCTACCAATTGCCAAATGGAGTAGAATGTGTCGTTACCTGTAGCTATGGTATGCTTGTGAGCATGTAAGGGAATTGGGTAGCTGAATGTTATGGCAGCAGACAGTAGACACATATAGTGGCACCATGACATCTGTAACACATACTGGAGTCACCATAGTAGCCAGTACTACACAGGGTGACAAAACCCACTACAGGAAATGTGCTGAGTGACATGTGTGTGTCCATATGACCCACACATGCCAGTCAGGATGGTTCACATAACCAACAATAGTCTCAGCCAGCAGGACAGGTGTAGACAAACCCAAACAGAGCTTGTGCAATGGCCCCTGAATGATGGCTATGGTTAACCTCTCTCCCCAGGCCTACACAGAAAGACCACAGCAGGGCAGGCAGTGGGATGTTAGTTCTGAAGGGTAGGAAGTTAGACAATAATCTGTAGGGCAACCAAAGCCATTATCTGTAGTACACTGGTATGCCTTTAGTCAGCATGATAGTTTGCAATGCAGAATGAAATGTAGTACCTGACATACCAGTACAGTCATAGCAAATGTGTACAAGTGTGTAGAAATGTAGAAATAGATAGGTGTGCCCCCCATCCTACATAGTAATGTAATAACAGTCTGGTGTGCCCCCCCAATCCTGTGTAGAAATGTAGTAATAGTCAGGTGTGCCCCCCATCCTGCATAGTAATGAAATAACAGTCAGGTGTGCCTCCCCACTCCTATGTAGAAATATAGGAACAGTCAGGTGTGCCCCCCTGCTATGCAGAAATGTTGTAACAGTCAAAGCCAAATGATCGATGAATACCCTGCAGAGTTAGCTTGCTACCTGTCGGTGCACAACACAAAGGTAAGCACTGCAGCACAAACTACCTGGATACGATCCACACATTCGATACAGACGGCCATACTAGGCATGCTCACACACTTAGAGAAATGAAGGCAATGTCAATCAACAACATACTGAAAAGTCATGCTGGGCATGCTCACACAAGGCCATGTCTGCAAACACCAGTGGACCAGACATATCTGTCAGTTGCAGTTGTTAGTGCAGACACTAATCAGTATGCACCACTCATGCCTTTCACACACAGTAGATAGGAATACAGACATATATTTTAGGACAACACACTATAATAAGCCAAAGGTATGCATACATAGATGTGTGGATGAGGGATACTATGACATGGAGCCATCCAAGCCTGTCCCACTCAGCACACAACCAAAGGGCCCCAAACACATGAGGTGCAAATGTCACTCACTGTAGATACTAGCCACCAGTATCTGTCAGCATTACAGACTATGGGGCGCACATGCCAGCTGTGCAACATGACTGTATAAGGAAGTAGTCATCTAGCAGCTGTATAGATGTACCTGTGAAATATGACCCCCGTGTGTGCCCGCATGTGGCGTGTCAACCCCTAGATGAATGGGTTTGGCCCATGCACACACACTGCCCTCCCCATAGCCCTACTATGACAAGCCTACTGAGGTCATCCAATGTGGAATACACCTTTGGGAGAATTGTAGCCTAGTAATATCCATGGTGTATCCCATAACTGCATACTGCTGTAGTGTGATAAACTAATTAGGTAGGAGTTCTAACCACAGACTTGGCAACTGTGTGTGTTTATGTGTGTGTCTGACTGCGTAGAGAGCAATTCTTTTTAGGGTACTCACCCTCCCTACAATTCATATACTTAACTGTGGCAAGGCTGCTTGTGTCACCCACCTAGAAATACACCTATGGGAAGGTTGTAGCCCAGTAATCTCTGTAGCACATCCTGTGACTGCGTACTGTGTTTTGTGATAAAGTAGTTAAGTAGGTGTTCTAATCCCAGATATGGTAAGTGTGTGTGTGTGTGTGTGTGTGTGTGTGTGTGTGTGTGTGTGTGTGTGTGTGTGTGTGTGTGTGTCTGTCTGTCTGACCCTGTCTGTGTAGAAAGCAATGCTTCTTAGGGTACTCACACTCCTTGCAATTCATATACTCAGCTTTGGCAAAGCTGTTGATATCAACCACCTAGAAATACACCTCTGGAAAGGTTGTAACCCTCTAATCTCTGTAGTGCGTCCTGTAATTGTGTACTTCTGTCATGTGATAAAGTAGTTAGGTAGGTGTTCTAATCCCAGACATGGAAAGGGTGTGACTGTCTAACCCTGTGTGTGTGTGTGTGTGTGTGTGTGTGTGTGTGTGTGTGTGTGTGTGTGTGTGTGTGTGTGTGTGTGTATAGAGAACAATGTTTTTTAGGTTACTCACATTCCTTACAATTCATATACTCAACTTTGGCAAGGCTGCTGATGTCACCTACCTAGAAATGCACCTCTGAGAAGGTTGTAGCCCAATAACCTCCGTAGCATGTCCTGTAACTGGGTACTGCTGTAGTGTGAAAAAGTAGTTAGGTAGGTGTTTTATTCCCAGACATGGCAAGAGTGTGTGTATCTATCTGTGTAGAAAACAATGCATTTTAGGGTACTCACACTCCTTACAATTCATATACTCAACTTTGGCAAGGCTTCAGATGTCACCCACCTAGAAATACACCTCTGGGAAAGTTGTAGCTCAGTAATCTCTGTAGCCTGTGCCATAACTGCATACTGCTGTAGTGTGATTTAGAATTGTGGAAGGGTTCCATCCCCACCCATGGCATTTCTGGATGTTTTGTGTGTGTTTCAATGTCTGTGTAAGAGCAATGCATTATATGCTAGTCACACTCAGTACATTTCAAATGGCCTACTTTGGCAATCCTGCTGATGTCATTCATTGTGAAATACTCCTTTGGGGAAAAAGTTCTCCTGTAATCCCCATGGTGCATCCTATAACAACTCCATGCTGTAGTGTGACATAGACCCCTCTGAGGAGTTCTGTACCCACCCATGTTGGTTGTGGATGTTTTCTGTGTGTGTCACTGTCTGTGTAGGAAGCAATGCATTTTAGGCTAGTCACATGCAGAACATTTTAAATGGCCTACTTTGGCAATCCTGCTGATGTCATTCATTGTGTATACACCTTTGGGGAAGGAGTTTGCCAGTAATCCACGTGGTGCATCCCATAGCAGCTCTGTGATGTATGCCTCTGTTAGGGGTTCTGTACCTAACCATGTCGGTTGTGGAAGTTTTGTGTGTGTGTCACTGTCTGTGTAGGGAACAGTGCATTTTAGACTAGTCACAAGCAGTACATTTCAAATGGCCTACTTTGGCAATACTGATGTCCTTCATTGTGTATACACCTTTGGGGAAGGAGTTCTCTATTGATCCCCGTGGTGCATCTCATAACAGCTTCATGCTGTTGTGTGATATATACCTCTGTTAGGGGTTCTATACCCACCCATGTCAGTTGTGGATGTTTTGTGTGTGTGTTACTGTCTGTGTAGGGAACAATGCATTTTAGGCTAGTCACATGCAGTACATTTCAAATGGCCTACTTTGGCAATCCTTTTGATGTCATTCATTGTGTATACACCTTTGGGGAAAGAGTTTTCCAATAATCCCCGTGCTGCGTCATATAACAGCTCCATGTTATAGTGTGATATAGACCTCTGTTAGGGGTTCTATACTCCCACATGTCGGTTGTGGATGTTTTGTGTGTGTGTCACTGTTTGTGTAGAGAACAATGCATTTTAGGCTAGTCACACTCAGTACAATTCAAGTGGCCTACTTTGGCAATCCTGCTGATGTCATGCAATGTGATATACACCTTTGGGGAAAGAGTACTCCAGTAATCTCTATGGTGTGTACTATAACTGTGTAGTGCTGTAGTGTAATAAACTAGTTAGGTAGGGATTCTACTCCCAGACATGACAGGTGAGTGTGAATGTGTGTGTTTGTAACTCATATCCTGTGTGGAGGTGGGTGTGAGTGTGTGACACCTGTGGCCAACGTGTAGCGGGTTTTGCATATTTCTTATATGGTGGCCCTACTATATATCACAATGTCCACCATACAGGGATAACAGATCTGAAATAGCTGAGAAGCTGGGGTGCAAAGCCATACCCATACATGTGACATCAAGGCCAGGCAATAATAGTTAGCAACCCCAGTATTACGCAGAGCACACTCTCAACCCATGTCTCATAGACACACACACTTGCCTAATCAACAGCCTATATGTGGGTAGTACACTGCATATTGGCTACTGATAATAACTATGGAGTGATAGCAGTGGGCTACAGAGGGCACGGCACCCTGTCCATCTATCCAATATGCACGTACATGCAGACAGTGCACCTTCCCCATGTTCCCCAATGGACATCTGCAACACCTGTGGTGCCATCACATGCGACCCACAAAGGAATACCATGCCGGACAACATGCCCTGTATTGACAAATGCCACTGACACCAGGGAATGTCATTAGCATGCTATCAATGTAAGTGCAGGGTAACCTGCTGCCCATTACCAGTTCCCGCCACATGTGGGCAAGGCTGGCACATCTGATGATAATGTGTGTTCACAACATGGGCCAGATTCCCCAGGTACAGTTCCACATGTCACTATACATGCATATGGGAGGTGTGCACATCCCAGATACCGTCCATGTCATGGACTAAGGAACACGTACATGGCAAGTGATGCACAGCATTGGCCACACACAATAGTCACTCAGGTGACTGGATGGGGGATACAATACCCACCTGTGTGGGAAAATGCAGACATTACAGCCCTGAGCCACAATGCAGACCATTGTCATGTGGCCTGATGCTAAGGTATACCCTTCCCCTAGCCTTGTACAGCTATCTGGCACAGTTGACCACCACACACCTGTGCAGACCTGCACCTATGCATATCAGTACTGGCACCCCATGTGTTTGTGTGTGTGTGGTATGGTGTGTATGTTCACATACACACTCACTACAACCCCCATGTGCATACTGAAGCACACTGTCTGATGTCAGACACCTCCCCATACCCTTTGCCCATACAACCACCATATGAGCCATGTGGTGCATGTAATACCTGCACAGTGATGTGTTGTGGCAATCCCACTATTGATGAGTTGTAATCCTGGCCCTTCCAAGTGTGTCAATATGTGTGTGCGTTCCTGTGAGTGTGTGGCTGTGTTGATGCTGGCACCTGTTCATGCGGACAGGCATGTGTACATCACCTACTGTATAGTTACTGTATCCCTGTTGCAGATGTCAGTCACCATCACATATATGTTCTGAGGGCTCCAAAGCCAATAACCCATGTGGCGCATCCAAATAACTGTATAGAACTATGATAGCACTACAAAGTCATCAGGGGTTTGATGCCCTGTGCTGGTAGGTGTGTGACACAAACATGCTTAGGTTTTACTTTCCCACCCCTCCCTGACTTGTCTTTGCCTCTGTCTGCCTCTCCCACTCCCACGCTGGTGGATGTGGTGACCTACACCTGCTTTGCTTGGCAGCAGCATGTGTATTTTAAGTGATGCTCATGATCAGCTGATGGCCATTGCACAAATTGCAGCCGTCCCCTAGTTGATTGCATATGGAACAGCTGTGGTAACATTACCATAGCCAATTGCATGGAAAAACACTTCAATATCTAGGGACATCATGTTGGTGTTGGCCCTTTTCATTCACTGTGAGCAGGAACTAGATCTGTTGTTTGGCAAACAGCATCTCTTATAGATTGGGGATTTACCTCTAACAACATACACTGTGGAAACAGGGCAACACACAGGAGGGGGATGTGCCTGACCTGACTACAGACTGTAAGTGCTGCTATACTGCATTTGGAGTACTGTTGGTTTAACAGTGTGTGCATGGAAATGACTGTCCTATATGTCTCAATACCTGCCATGTCAGTTCCATGTTTATGAAGAATCCCCATCTGCAGAGTCATCTGCAGACAGGACAGTGTGTTGTGCCTTTGGTTTCATGTGTTACCCATGGAGCATCTATCTGTGGACTGCAGAAGGTAGAGTGGGGATTGCAGTCTGTAGATGGTGAAAGCCATGACAGTTACTGGCTTCATATCCCTCATAGGACATATGTTGCAACAAACCCTGTTACAACAGTAAATGTATGAGGTTATCACAGCAACATGTCATTATTGGCCCTGTGTATGTGCTTCCAGCCGGAACTCTGTCAACTTGTGTACATATGTCATGGGTGAAGTGGTGCATATGCGCTGTACACCATAATTAGTGTCATCATATCTGATAACAAGCCAGTGAGATATCAGACTGCTACACATGTTATATACAGTAGGGGGTATATTTGATGACATAACCTGGACATGCTGTGGATGTTTGACCAGTACTGAGGTCTTTGTACTTATGGTGAATGTCAACAGTGTGTGTTTTGTTAATATGTATTTTAGCTTGTGTACAGACTGTGGTAGATGTCATTGTTCTAAGTCCTGTTCTATCTGATGTTACTTGCTGCTCCACTATATGGTAACGTATTGACATACATGTTTGTAAGGCCATTCACACACATGTCCCATACCACAGACAGCCATCCGACCAAACTGTGTAGCAACCCAGTGTATGTAGGGTCAGACTGTGAGTGGCACTTATGAGGATGGTGTGGAGCAGATAGTCCATATACTGTAATATTATGCTAGCTTAACATATGTGGCTGTGACTGTGTTCACATTGGTTGTGGTTATGCACTTTCACAGAGGTGTATCTTATCCTGTGCTGTGACATGCCTGCAGAGCCTGCTATATATGCAGGTGCATGTGCATTGCCCAATAGCAGATGTAGGCTAGTGTTGAGCCAGTCTGCCTGCAGTCTGCAAAGTGCATTGTTACATGCCTAGCAACTTAGTGTACTAACCCAGTGAGATGTCATGTGCAGATACTTGCCAGATGTACATCTGCCGGGCCTCCCTTAACAGTCATGTATGTCAGACAGAGCAGTGGTATGCTGTACAGATGTATGTCAATATCTAGTGGGTAATATGTGGTCATGGCACCCCTGTACCAGGGTTATTATGTATCAGGCCAGACAGGAGTGTGTGAATGCATAACCTATGGTGGCAAATGTATTCCAAACATTATGTCTTATACCCATCTACATGGCTGTCTACAGCCATATTGTCAGGCATGGTACACATGTTTAGCACTAAGGGGTTATGTGTATACCTCTGGACTGTACAGAGTGTGTCAGAATGTCCACATACATTGGCCAATATCTCTGCTGAAGTCCACAGGGGAATTACATGCTAGCAGCAGTACTTTACTATCATATCCTTAGGATGTCTGTCAGTAGCCAATGGCACACATGTTATAAGCATATGTGACTTCCAACATGCACTATGTCTGTGAAGAAAATCCCAATGACAATAGCAATAGTCTACTAATATACCTGCTATACATACCTGACATCCCCTTGCGCTATGACTGTGGGACTATAGAGGCTGGGGTAGGGCTACACTCCATGTCCAGGACATATGGTGGAAATATATGTACAAATTATTATCCAGATAGTCATATATATATATATATGAGTACACATGTGTAGTACTTCCAATTACCACTGTCATGGCAACCACCTAATCTAAGCCCCTACATCATGTGGGCATGGTTTACATTTCCTGTGTGATGGACATCCTTCCTGTGTGTGGGCATCAGTGTTCCAAACAGCAGGTAGCAAAACATCTTACAGGAGAATGGGCACACTCAGGCCAGCTACATATTTGTAGGAGGTTCAGGAACTACAGACAGAGTGTGAGTAGAGTTGTGTCATGCTTTGTATAGTACTGGTGTTACAGCATGTGTGTGTGTACATACTAGTTTACCTTGGAATGCAGTCTGTCTGCATAGCTCTCAACTGTGGGCCTATCCTCTTGGTGGCCAGAGGTGTGCCTATCATGTGTTGTCTGTCCACCACACAGGTCCTGTGTCAGATATTTCACTGGCAGTGGGCGTGTTGATTGCTATCAGTACATGGCTACATTCATTTCTGTTTCTAACCTCAATTCCCTGACTAAGGGTATGTTGCAGACTATCCTGTAACACCAGCAACTTGCTTAGTGTATGGCAACAGTTTCCCACATTTGTGCCTGTGTTCCAGCCTCTGTCCACCACCTACATACCAAACTTTGCACATATGACATGCTGTCATGGGTTGTTCTGTAGTGGGCTGTGAGTATATCGCACTGCCATTGCTGCCATCAATCCACTGCTGTTGTATCCCACACATATATGGTGGGGCTGGGGCCATATATGTGCGGGCATCACCTACACAATACATGTGTGCTTTTATGCACTCCAGAGGCCAGTGTATGTAACAGTGGTATATGGCCCTATATTATTGAGTCTATGGGGGGAGCACCGTAAATTATCTAGGCTGTTACAAAATGTGGGGGTATCAGGGGTCAGCTGCCTTAAGGTATCTAGATGTGCAGTACTGTATACTTCACCTATGTTTACATTATTTACATAAATTGGGTTAATGCAAGCCTACTGCCTCCTGCCATACAGACTGTTCTGTTTGTCAGTGTGCTTGTGATGGTGTCAGTTATGCCTTGTTATTTAACTGTTACAACCCATTTAGCCACATGACATCTTTACCACCTAGTGATTTTGTACACAGTATAGATAGAGGCTGCTGAACTATACATCTGCATTACATACCGTTGATTGTTTGGTGTCCTGCGGCCCCATCTGTCCTCACTATTGTACAATTTAAAGGGCTTGGCCTGGACAGCAAAAGTTGTGAACCTTTCCAGACTACTGTATTAGTATAACTGTTTCACAGTTGCATTACTCTGTTTATATGGATGTCAGTGTCTGAACAGCTATATGACATGGCGTATAGAACTGTAATAGTACACAATATAAGGTATTCCATTCCTGCCAACCTGTGTGTGGTGTTTTTTCCTATGACCTCTCTGTGGGTATATGTTGCAGGCGGCAATTGTCACTTGTATGAGAGGCCCATACAGTGTCTAGTTGTTCAGGTGTTAACTGTAGGCATAGTGGCTGTTCCATATTGTGTGCACCTTCTACATATGTATCTTACTGTACATATATCTGCGTGAGTATGTGTAGTCACATTATCTATATATATGTATATATATAAATATATATATATATATATATATATATATATATATATATATATGTGTGTGTGTGTGTGTGTGTGTGTGTGTGTATGTATATATGTATATCTGTATCTGCATATTTGTGTCTGGGTATCTGTATCCTGGGGATGTTGATGGCTTCCATATTTTACATTTCCTATGGGAGGCAGACTGTACTGCATGATATGTTACCAATACCAGCCTGACATCATACAGGTGGGATGTAGTACTGTTAACATCTTGTGCCCATGTCATGTCAGGTCCTGGTTATAGGATCTGCAACACTTGGTAGTGTATTGCAGGGTGGACATGTTTGGCTGTGGGAGTGGGATGCCTATTCATACAAGACGTATAGTGTGTGGGGACTCTTATCCCCATTAATGGTGCATGTGAACATACGTGTTTTTGTTAATCTGCCATTGCTATCTACAGATGTATGGCCATATATACCTATATATATATATATATATATATATATATATATATATATATATATATATCTATATATATATATATATATATATATATATATATATATATATATATATATATATATATATATATATATATATATATAACTATGTCTGTATATACTTACATAGATATATATCTGTGTACACATATGTAACTTGCTGTGTATGTGTAGACATATAGGTGTAGACACATATATGTCTCGATGTATGCATTTGTATGTATATATGTTCATATAAATTAATATATATGTATATATTTTTAGAAAAAAAAATCTATATATATATATATATATATATATATATATATATATATATATATATACATATATAGATATGTTGTATCTGTTCAGATATTAATATATTTACGCACACATGCATCTATATGTTGGTATACATTCTCTGTACTGTTGCATGCCTGGACTGGATGATATGTTTCTGAAAACATCAGCTTTATTTATATCTGGCATGACTTAGTGGTGGATCACTTTGTCTATGATGTGCAGGGTCTTGGGTTCATGCCTTGCAGGGGCTGTTTATCTTTTGCTGGGCAGAACACAGGCCGTTGGATACAGAGTGATTAAGGCACTTTTAAGCAGTTGTAAGTGGGTTTGTGCAGGTTTGAGCGGAGGTAAGCACTGCTAACTTCTGGTTACAGCTTTTTACACTCAGCTTCTACATTGCTTAACCAGTGTAGGCATTGCTTACTGCCATGCAATCAGGCTTAAACACACTGCTGCTTAAAAGTGCTTACTCCTGCTTACCCATGCACTAATTTCTTTAAAGTGTAAGAAGCTATACACCAGAAGGAGAAAGCTACTACATGACAGAGCAAAATCCCAAAAAGGAAAGGCATCACTGATCAGTACTGGCAAGAAATTACGATCCCTTATAAAATCTTCTAAGGCCAGCTTTGAAAGAAAAATTGCACACGACACTAAAGATAATCACAAGGCCTTCTTTAGTAATGTCAGAAACCTGGGAGGCAACTCCCAGATATGCTCTGAGTTAGTGCAAAATGACAAAAAATTCACTGAACCCACAGACATTGCCAACATCCTGGCAGAAATGTTCAGTGCAAACTTCTCCCCTCCTTCCCCCCAAAACAGCAAATGTCTATCCCAACAGAGTGTAGCCTTCCTGAGATCACAGATGCACAGGTGAGAGCTGCCTTCTCCAAAGCTAAAAACACAGCATCAATGGGACCAGACGGTGCTCCAGGCTGCGTCTTACACGAGCTCCAAGAAGAACTAAACTCTCATATAAAGTCACTGTTCAATCTCAGCCTTACTACAGGATATTTTCCCAAGGAATGGCATACAGCAACAGTGGTCCCACTCCACAAAGGTGGTGCCACAATAGACCTCGGAAACTATCGCCCTATAAGCCTGACTAGCCTGGTCTGCAAAGCTATGGAACTTGTCATCATGGAAATCATAAACAAAGACATTGGGAACCTCCAGACACTGGATCCTACCCAATTTGGCTTCATTAAGGGCATATCTTGCCTCTTGAACCTGGTTGACTTCTTTGAAACAGCTACCAAAGCCATAGATGAAGGGAAGGTAGTCCACACAGCCTACCTGGACCTCGCAAAAACCTTTGACACAATACCCCACTCAGGTATCATAAATAAGCTCACTAGCTTAAATATCAACCCCTATGTCACAAGATGGTTTGCAAACTGGCTCAGGGATAGAACCCACATGGTCAGAATAGCAGGTGCCATGTCAGACTCTAAACCAGCTACAAGTGGTGTCCCACAAGGCTCAGTCCTGGGACCTCTCTTGTTCGGTATATATTTCTCCGAGGTACAGGCTAACACGGGTGGACTATGGATGACCAAGTTCACAGATGACTGCAAACTGGGTGCTATAATTGACTCTCTGACTGACACAAGCATCCTCCAAAAGGGTCTCACAGAGATGGATAACTGGTGCCAGAGCCATGGCCTAAAGCTAAATGCCAAAAAGTGCATAGTCATCCCGTTTGGAAAAAAACAAAGTGCCCACAAATTACCACATAGGGGGTAATCCATTAAGTACGGAAGAAGTAATTAGGGACTTGGGGACCCAAGTAGATAGCAATCTCTCCTTTGACAATCACGTTGCCAAAGTGGTTAGAAAGACCTTCTATATAGCCCACCTCATCATAAAATGGTTCACATCTAGATCAAGAGAGATCACTGTGCCCCTCTACTCATCACTTATCAGGCCCATAATTGAATACAATGCCCTGTTTGGGATGTACCTTACCCGACACCTTCAGCAACTGGAAAGACCCCAAAAGTATCTCACCAAGAGGATCAAGGGCTCAAACAGCTGCCCTATGCAGTTCGGCTAAAGAAACTCCAGCTCTACTCAGTGGCGTACCACCTACTCAGAGGCGATCTATGTCTGACGTATAAAGCCATGTCCAATCCAGAATTAATGGACATGCTTCACCTCAGGAAATATAAATCCCTTAGAGCTAGATGTTCCAGGGACCTGAACCTCAGCACAGAAATAAATAGGACATGCTGGAGGGACAGATTCATATCCCAGAGGCTCCCCTCACTCTGGAACAAAATCCCAATCCATGTCAGGCAGAGCCCCTCACTGACCCTCTTCAAGAGAAATCTTGACGAATGGATGGGAGATCGTAAGTTTACCCCTGGGATCTCTTCTGTGTTGCTGCTTGACAGAGGTACAATAAACAAACCTTAAAAGGGCTACCTTCTGTGACCTACTATACAGAGGCACAGTCAACTAATCTAAAAGGGTGGTGAAAGCCAAACATACTCTGTCTAAGCTTATAAATGCCCTAGGGCAGATAGCCTAGTATCAGCCTATGAACCTATGAAAATAAATGAAAAAGGGTTTGATAGGAAGATGGTGAAAAAAGGGGCACAAAAAGGGAAGGACAGTAGGGAAAATAGCCAGAGATGTGCAGGAAGGCTGTAGGGAAGGCCCATAGCTCCCATTTGTTCTACAGTAACAGCTGTGCATATACACTGAATTTGGAGGCAGAGTTGGATACTCAAACCCCTGGGTGGGGGTGATGACAACAATAATTAGTTGTGTTGCCAATTAGACCAGATTACATGTGTCCAGTGGACAGGTGTGTGAAATGGACAGCTCTGTATGAGGTGAAATTTTTTGTGGGAACAGATTGCCTTTTTTTTCTTTTTCAGGGGAGAGTGGGATGTTGGGGAGGGGTAGTAGGTATGTTTGGGGAGGTAGGTTGGGTAGGTTAACAGACAAGACAAATAAGATGCATACAAGGGCAGTATAAGACACATGTGGGGGTAAACACCTTGGACAGGGAGGGGAGTTTGGAAGTCCCAAGCCCATAAGCCCACAAATGGAAACAGTGTGACTGAGGTCCCCACCCATGGGCAGTCACCACTGAACCTTTACAGCCCCAAAGGTGGCTGTGCTGGGGGCTGGGTAGGAGGGGCAGGCTCACCCTCCAATTGTGCCATGAGGCCCTCAAGCTGGCGCAGCTGGTCTCGAATCTCCTTGTCGAGGTCCATATACACCATGGCCAGGACCTGATGGCGGGTGACAGGTACCTGTCCGCCCCCGCTCCTGGGGCGAGCCCCATCCCTTGTGGTGGTTCCACCCGAAGGTGGTGCAGAGCCAACAGAGGAGGAGGTCCCAGGCCAGGCCCTGACATACTGGTGCCCGGTGCCATGGCCAGCTGAGGTGGGACAGGTGGGTCCGCTGGGACCAGCCTTCCATACGAGCTATGGTGTTGCAGTTTTAAGAAAAAATATCAGTTAGTCATAATCAACAGCATTCAGTATTATTTATAACAGCATGCATAGGTATTCCCATATACCCAAGACACCAGTTTACAACAGTTACAGATCAAGCAGAACACATGCATATATGGGACAACAGTGGCTATTACAACAGCATGCAGGTTTCATTAATGGCAACATGCCACCAATATGGGAGTATTTTAACATGACACATGCATAGAACTAAATGTGAATATTTATAAACCAATAGAACATATGTCCAAACAACAGTTTGGAGTGCACATGTACCCACAGAGGTGTGTAATAAGGTTATTGTTGCACATATGGATGGGGTGAGAGAGAGGGAGGTCAATTAACATCTACTATATCCCTGTAGTTTTCACAACTTTCTTAGTCACTGCAGTGATCTGTCCCTTACATATATTATTACACTACCCAATATCCTTACTTTGTACAATGGTATGTTTGTAGAGTAGTATATGTGTGGACTGTGTCTTACGGATAGTCTACACCTCGTATCTGTTATACCTGTTGAGAAAATCATTAACACTACCTGACAATTTCTACACATACTCTCAGATTCCATGCTGGTAGACAAGCATATACATGCCCTGTGTTGTACCTACAGTCTACACCTCTTACCTGTTATAGCTGTGGAGAAAATCTTTGTTAACACTACCTGACAAATACTACACATACTCCAAGATTCCATGTTGATGTTATACACATACCTAACAATCTGTTATTGCACACACTCTTGTCAAGGCTTCACACGCAGGTGTTAATGTGACATAATTAGGAATAGCTGTCATACACTTTGGGTTTGATACTACAATGACAGGTTTGTTTCCTTATATACATTCTCTTTTTATGTTCGGGACTGACTATCCATTATATGTCAGTATAAGCTGCCTACATTTCTTGGATCAGCACACTGATTTGTCAGGGGAACAGGTTACTGGGCAGCAGATTTGGGCCATTTATCTGGACATGCTGGACAGACCAGAACAGTTGAGGGGTATGACTATGCATACAGCTTACTAACTGAACATTCTGCCACAGTCTGTACAGTTGATGGTTATGAGTATGCTTACAGCATACTATCTGAACATTCTAGCAAAGTCTGTACAGTTGTTGGGTCTAATTATGCATACAGCTTTCTAGCTGAGCATTCTCACAAAATCTGTACAGTTGTGGGGTATGATTATGCATACAACTTACTACCACTTCTGGGATTCAAACCCCTGCTGTGTGTGGTAAAGATATTACAGTTGATATCACAGTACACTGTGCTATCAGGTAATTGGTGTAAAGCATTCCAATGGTTTCTGTCTAAGTCTCCCTCAGCTGTTCTATATGAATGACTTCTTGGACTTCCAACATTGTTATACTGAAATTCCTACACATTTTAACTGCGTTCAACAGTGTGGGAACACTGCTTAATACAAGAGTACTATTTATAGAATCCAACACTACAAGAACATATGAAAGCAGGATGTACACAAACACTCCAGGGGTTATACTTTTATTCACAAGATATTACACCTTTATTTCCATGCAACCTATATGACAGTCTTCCTGCCATATTGTCTGGTTTATTCAGTACATCCCATACACAATACACTTCTTTACTGGTACAACACTTTCCAGAACTGTTATATTTATTTGTTATGACAGTACATGCAGGAATATTACTAACCTGCTTCTCGACGCAGCAGTGATATTTAGCCATTACCTATCCATAGTATACACAAGCTAGGCAATCACTATCTATGTAGTAGAATGGGTACTTACTCAGTGCTGGGGTATCGGCCATCTACCTTGCTTCTTGGATCCACTCGTCCAAGAGATCACCCCTTCACCACTCAGGTCAGCAAGGTGATGCCTGACCTACTCACCAGTCCGGGGGATACCAGTGGCACTGGTGAGATCACAGGCGAGACTGTCCCAGGCCTCCACTTTATACTGAGAGCCCTGGTACTGGCCCTGCAGTAGTCTCTCTTATGGTGTTTTACCAGGAGCCATACCATGAATCTGGACTCCTGGGTGCCCCAGCACTGCGCTCTAAATCGAGTGCCTTTCCCAACACCAGCCATTCTGCCTGCAGTAGGGAACTACAACCAGTTATTGGAATTATTGGTGCCTGTGGGGTTTAAATACACCTAATTTCCCTCACTTTCCCATGATTGGATGATTTTGAAAAGGCTAAGCTATGGGAACACCTGCTTACCTAATGTTGGCATTGCTTAAAGGGGCATACCACTGGGCAGATTGAGTTACCTGGCCTGCACATTTCTTACCCCAATTAAGCTGAGCTGAGCAATGCTTAGCATTGCTTAATATTTAATTTGCATTAGATTTTCCTTTTGGCATTGATTTATTATTTGTTACATGTTATATACGTGTCTGGTATCCATGATTCATGTGTACATACACTGTATGGGGTCCTGGGTACTTCAACACTTTATTACAATAACACCTCACATCTGGCCTTACTGCAGTACTCCAGTTCACATATTTATGTTATGTAGCAGATTATACAACATCACATTGTACATAGATTCCTTTAACATGCTCAGTTTGTTTTCCTATGGTAAGGATTTGTTTGTTGACACCTGAATCGTATGTACTGCTATGATGGCTTAGTGATAAATTACTGTGACTATAATTTACAGGGTCTTGGGTTCAAGCTTTACAGAGGCTGTTTATTTTGTTGCTGGGCAGAACATGGGCCATTGGATACAGAGTGGTTAAGGCACTTTAAAGAAGTTGTAAGCGGGTTTGCGCGGGTTTGCGTGGATTTGTGTGGAGCTAAGCAGTACTTACTTCTGGTTACAGTTTCTTACACTCAGCTTCTACTTTGCTTACTCTGTGTAGGCAATGCTTACCCCCACGCAAATGCATTTAAACATGCTTACTAGTGCTTACATATGCATACTACTGCTTATTTGTGTTTAAACATGTTTACTAGTGCCTTATTCATCATGACACTGACACTTCACATGTGCATTTCCTGTAGTACTCCAGTTCATACATATGTGTTGTTTAGTGGGTTTTGCAACAAAAAGATTGGTTATAACGTGCTTTGCCATGTAAAATAGACTGTGCTGCAGTGGGACTCGAACTGGGAATACCTGCTCATTAAGTGGATGCTCTGCCCACTACACTATTGCTGTACTGCTTTATTTGCATATATCTTCCATAATTTCATACCCATGGTTCCTTCCCCCGCCCCCCAAGCTGTATGTACACAGCAACCATCCATTTTCTGGTTGCTAGCCCAGCCATACCACACCTCCACACATTGCCCTCTCTCCATGTCTCAGTACTCATCCAGTATATTGTCTCGTCCCAAGCTTCTTCAGGCTCTTCATCCATTTAGTCCACGTGTGTACGAGCCATGCCTTGTTCATCTTTAGAGACGCATGTAAACATTGGATTGGCTCACAATTTCTGGTTTGTCCAAGCAAGGACAGACCTGTTTTTGTGTCAAGATTAGACTTAGCTGGTCTACACTGTTTCTCCCACTGGTAGCATCCTGCCAGGGGTTTGTTACATACATTTCCTATACTGTTGAATGACTGTACTGGATGATATGTTTGTGATAACATCAGATGTATGTGTGTTTGCCATGGCTTAATGGTACATCATTTTGCCTATAGTGTGCAGGGTCAGGGTTTGCAACTTGGGAGTGCTGATTATTTTGTTGTTGGGCAGGACAAGAGCTGTTGGATACAGAGTGATTAAGGCACTTTTAAGCAATTGTAAGCAAGTTTTCACTGGTTTGCGTGAGGGTAAGCAATGTTAACTTCCGGTTACATATGCTTACAGACAGTTAGCTTTGATCTTGCTTAACCTGTGTGTGCATTGCTTACTCCCACGCAAATGGGCTTAAACCCACTTACTAGTGCTTAAATATTCTTACTACCTCTTACTACAGCTTACTAGTGCTACATTTTAGACAGTAATAGTGTAATGGTTCTTGGGGAGGTGGGTGATTTGGAAAATGTTTGGGGTTATTGTTAATTACACACTTTACCTTCCATTTGTATCTGTGATACTTTATGGGGCACGTGATTATCTGTGGCCTTTGCAACATTTTGACACTGACACCTCACATCTGCATTAAATTCAGTACTGCAGTTCATACATGTATGTTATTTATTAGGTCATACCACAAAAAATATTTATCATAGAGTGATTTGAAGGGAAAATAGAATGTACTGTAGTGGGACTCAAACTGGGAATGTCTGCTTATTAGGTGAATGCTCTGCTCACTACACTATTGCTGGGTTGCTTCATTTGCATATATCTTCCTTGTTATCCTCTTCAGCCTTTTAAGCTGCTATAACTGTAGCTAAGCAATGGGTGCATCTGCCCACCTATGGTTAGCTGTACTCGAATTTTAAAAAATAAATAAAAGGATTTCTTCTTTTAATTTATATGTACTGTTGCTGTTGTACACATGGAGGAGTGTTGGTGGGGATATGCGGACACCTATGGGCAATCCCGCTCATTTCTTAACACATGTGCTGTTCTACATTGCAGGGTTATTTTTATTCTGAGAGCTCTGCTCTCAGACACGTCCCCTGCACTCGTACATGCTCTGTGTAAACCTAGGAGTTTGGGCAGTGCGCCTTATTAATATGCATGGCACGCTGCCGTCCTGCTCCTAAACAGGTGCTTCCGTGCAGGACTAAGCTAGTCCTGCATGGAAGATTAGTGAATCCTGGGGAAAGTTAAGAAAAGCTCCTAAATGGAAAACTCCAGGCCCAGATGCAGTACCTAACTTCTGGCTAAAAGTATTAATATATTTACATGAAGATTTAGTCATGAGTAAGAACTATTTTTTGTACAACCCAAACAGACACCAGCCTGATTAACAACAGGAAAAACACTACTCTTACTTAAGAGTGAACCTGCAAGCTATCCTAAAAACTATATACCAGCAACTTGCTTTCTGATAACATATAAACTATACACTGGAACTGATGCCAGCATAGTTTATAGTAATTTAGGAGAAAATTCAATCATGGCAATAGAAAAAAGGGTAATAAAAGAAAGTCATATGGAACAAAGGATCATTTGCTGTTAAATAAAGTCATAATACAGAACTGTAAAAAGGAGAAGAATCTAGGTATGGCATGGATAGACTACAAAAAAGCAGTTGACAGTATCCCACATTCATGGATAAAAGAGTGCTTAAAAATATATAAGATATACCCTACCCTCATCGATTAAACTACAGCTACCATGAAACAGTTGAAAACAACTTTGCAGTTAAGACATGATAAAGTACAAATTATTATTCCAGGGATAAAAATTCAAAGGAGAATATTCCAGGGTGACTCTTTTCACCACTGCTCTTTTGTCTTGTCCTTAACCCATTAAGCTGCCTACTTAACAGATTTGGTTATGGCTACAAATTGTCTTCCAGAAAACAACATAGTGTAAACACTTATCTCCTCCTTGTAGATGATTTAAAACTGTATAATTCTCATCTTCTTTTTGTAAATTATTTAAAACTGTATGGTTCAACAGATGAGAACTGAAAGCACGACTACTAGTGGTCAAAACTTTTTCAGATGATATTAGAATGTCATTTGGTCTCAATAAATGTGCAAAAGCAACCTCTAAATCAGGAAAGCTGCAGCACCAAGAAAACATTAGTATGAGACAGGAATGTCATACAAAAGTACTTGAACAAGAGGAAGTGTATAAATATTTGGGAACTGATGAAAGATCGACAATAAAACATAAACAAATGTGAATAAAACTTAGTAAGGAATACTTTTGAAGACTAAATTTAATACTGAAAACAACACTGACATCTAGGAACAAAGTCCAAGCTATAAACCAATTTGTTCTTCCTGTCCTAATTTACAGTTTTGGGGTGACTGACTGGCCCCAAAAGGTGTTGGATAGGTTGGACAAGAAAACAAGAAGGATGTTTCATGCTCATCAAATAATTTATAAAAATCAGTGCATACCAAGACTATATATTCTCCATTCTGAAGCAGATATGGGCATCCTCTAGATTGATTACATTTATAGATCTGCAGTTGTGGTACTGCAGACATATCTGCAGAACTCAGAAGACCCAACTTTAGTGAAAGCTTTGAGACATGAGAAGAATAAGTTTAAGATGACTTATGTGATTCATGCTGTAATGATGTCTTTCAATTAAAATGGGAAACATTCCTTGTTTATTTACAAAAATAATTTTAGTTGAAAGACTTCATTACAGCATGATAGTACTCTGGTCAAAACTATCCTTACTGATATACCAAAAGGCACCTACAAGTGTGGATTCGGCACTGCCTGCAGATATATACATGAGGGTAGTTATATTATATTATGTTGCATCATGGTAACATTGTACTGACAGCCAGTGCCAGGTGCTTTTATTGGAATTCTTTATATCAGTGTTTGCATGGGATGTGAAGCCGTTTACATAGGTATGACCTCAAGAGCCTTCAATAAAAGGATTAAGGAGCATATTTATTCTCTAAAAACTAAGAGTCATGATAATGTTCTGTACAAGTACAATACTGCATGCAAGAATTTTAGCAATATTCTCTTTTTGTGTTGGCCAAGTACTAGTAGAAAAAAAGGGGAGAGGGGAAGAACCATAAGAACTTTATAGAGAAAAAAAGAAACTATATGGCAGATAAAGTTACAAGCTGAACAAGGACCAGGTTTAAATGAGGTGAAGTGCTTTCTTAAAGGACAACAGCACCCTCAGACTCAAAACACATGTTTATTTCATCATGGTTTGGTGTTTCCTACATTTTAACACCACTCTGGGACTATTTACAGGTTTTTAGACACTTTTATATATAACTTCTGAGTCTGGCAACAGGGGGTCTGGCATATTGAAGGAATTCCAAAAGTTTAGTCTGACTCTATGTATCCCAGTATGCATTGTTCATCTCAAAAAAAATTGCATCACATCTGGCGCTATTTCCCTAGAGCTCCTGTCACTACTCATTTACAGGCATTCACTGCTGTGCTGTAAACATCTAGTTTTGGTTAACATTTTATCCATTTTCAATGACTACTTCAAACCCAAGCAGTGCAAATGCCACAGAACAGAACTGAAAAGTGCATTTTATTGCAGTTTCTTCTCAGAAATGGTAATTTGAATTCAGGCTTGACAAAATAAATCTAGTTCTTCAACGTAAGTCCCCTCCCCCTTCACACCTACCTTCCCTAGCTGTCAAAGAGCTAAGGGTAATTTGATCCATTATCTGTATGTGATTGACAGCTCACAGCAGGTGACCAGACTAATGTACTGTTTTGCTTCTCACAGCCTTTCCTTCTTTACAGTGGGACACTTTTTTGTTGCACTCCTGTCAAATTTAGATCCAAACTCTATAGCACTGGGAAAATCACTTATTTGCAAACCAAACTCCCAGTTTTTTCCTTACACTGTGGTTAAATAACTAACAAATGATAGACTATAAAAATATATATTTCAAGGACTTGTATGACAGCAGTTGCATGTTTTTTTTAAGTGGTAATTTAAGAAAATTACATTCTCTCATATTTCATGTAACTTATGTAGTGTTCTATATTAACTGTGACAAACATCTGCTTCCTATGTAAAAAGATGCAATTAATGTCTATGCATGGTCATTTCTAAAATTATGCAGCTGTTACTGTACTTTTGCCTGTACTTCCTCACTGTGCTTTGTCACATCAGTAGGGCTTTTCAGAAAATTTATATTAGTTTGACATTTTTGCTGTAATATTTCCAGGAATGGAACACACACACACACACACACACACACACACACACACACACACACACACACACACACACACACACACACAAAGGCCCCCCTGCGTGCATACACACACACACACACAGGCCGCCCTCCCCCTGCGTGCATTCACACACACACAAAAAGCTGAAGATGCAGACAATACAAACTTTCCTCAAATCCCTCAGATAAATGCAGTCGACAGGGTACACTTACATAGAAAAGGAGTTCCCCACAGCATATATCCAGTAACATTAGGCTGAGAGTGGGCTGGGCAAGGCAGCTCTGACATCACAATTTGGGAGGGTCACTGGCTCTTTTATAGAGCATGCAAATCAGGCAGCGCTTATATCACTTTGGGGAGGAAACGTCCGGGTAACTACAGGAAGAGCTCTGGCAGATGTGACATCATCATTTAAGAGCCAGCTAGGGGTTTTTCAACTTGTTTTGCAAAGTGAAAGTAAAACAGTATAGAACAGTAGGAAGCCTGAAAGGTAAAACAGTTGACTGCATTACTTTTTAAAGCTGCAGTGATGATTTTTTGTGGCTGTATCAAACAATGGGGACTAAAAGAGACAGCAGGTTGAATAATCTGCTTTAATAACTCGTTTTTATCCTTTACGGATAAAAGGATGAAAGTTAGAAAACTTATATAATGTCATGGTGGGGACAATAATTCTTTTCCCTGTATTTTTTCTGTGTTTTTAACAGTTTGTGTTTTGAAACAATGAATTGTGATTTAATTATTCTATTATCCTGTTATGTTTTTATATAAAAATATTTGTATTTGAATGCACATTTTTTGCTGACGAAGTCCTTTGGATGAAAAACAGATGAAAAAAAACATGTGTTACATTTAATTGTTCAGCTTCATTCCTTCCAGTCTCAGTACAGCAAGTGGCTTTTTGCTTTTATTTATGTTTGATTTGCCACTTATTTGCCTTTCATCTTACTTCAAGATGACTTCCCTGCTTATTTTAGCAGAAGCATATTGATGTCAAGTAGGAATGGAAATCAAACCAGAAGTAGATAAAAATCAGCAGCAACCGAGTGTGCCAAAGAAACAAAAGAAAGAATATAAGGATCAGATGAGAAGCCAAAAAATGTGGAAAATGCATAAATATAGTTGCAAGTATAGAAAACTCTTGGAACAACCTCATGTTATTCAAGATAGAACGCAGGAATGGTTAAGGAGAGGTGAATTTAAACCAAAATACAAAAGGTTAATATTGGCGGCCCAAGATAGTGGGCTACCTTCACATTGGTTTACAAAGTCTATTGAATATGTGGGAGAAACAGACAAATGTAGATTTTGTAAGACAGAATTGGAAACAGTTGCACATCTTGTTGCTTATTGTGATATAGTAATGGCAGAAGGACTGTATTCTGAAAACCATAATAATGTGGCAAGACTGTTGTGTTTGGGATTGTGCAAACATTATAACACTGAAGTAGTTGAAAAATACTGGAAACATGAGCCACAAAGCATCATAGAAAATGATAAAGTTTATATCACATGGTATTATCCATTACCAACCTTTCAAAAAATAGATGCGAGAAAACCAGATACAGTGGTCTATGAAAAGAAGGCAAAAGTAACATTGATCATTGAAATTGCTACATGCAGTGACTGTAGTATTTTACATACAGAGAGAGACAATCTCGTAAAATACCAGGATTTGCAGGCAGAAATGAGGACAATGTGGAAGAAAGATACCCAGACAGTTCCAGTAGTAGTAGTAAGAGCAACAGGTCTTATAAAAAAAAAATTACCATCACAGTTAGATATGTTATCGATACATGTAACACCATACAAATTGCAGAAGGAGTTATTACTGGGCATATTGCGGGTGTTGCAAAGAGCACTTTTGGCTAACATCAAAGATTGAAACAATACTAATTTCATGAACATTAATCATATTTTGACTTAGGAATAGGGTAAATTCCCATCATGGTATTAAAAACCCAAAAGACTTTGAGAAATTAAAAAAGAGAGAAGTCATCTTGTTAGGAAGTGGAAACATATATTGTTTTATATTGTATGTAAGTAATTACTCATGGGAAAATGTACTGCTGAATACTAAAGCACTTTTAAGTTTTTTTTTCTCCACCCCCCCCCCCCATCTTTCTATCTCTCCTTTTTTTTGTCTTTCAAGTGATGCTGGATATCCACTGGAAGCATGGCTCAGGATACCCATGAGAAATTCAAATGGTGCTGCAGAAGACTCCAATAACACATCCCTGCCCCAGACCCATATTGTCACTGAGATGGTCTTAGGCTTCCTGAAGAACTGTTTTAGTACCTGGATGATTCTGAGGATGGCCTTCAGTATGATCCAGCTGCTGCATGCAGGATAGTTACTGCATGTTGCATTCTGCACTACATGATCATGCAGTGGTCTGGTGCTAAAGTGACACATACTGTCACTGCAGCTCTCAGTTTCAGCCTCACTATGACTAATGATGACCAGCTGGCAGCAGTAGTAAGGGACCCCATGTGGCAGGCTTGTGCATGACATATGGCTGCACAAGTAAAGAGGCAGCATCTAATCCAATACTATGGAGTATGACACTCAGGATAGTGTTTTCTTTCTTGTAAAAATCACTTAGCTATCACTTCATGCATCAGTTAGAGCACTGTGTGGGATATACTGTGTTGTGCATGGTCTGATGTCACTGTTCATCTGACATTCATTCTTGTCTTTAAATAATAATTTATTTATTTTTGTATTTCAGAGCTATTACTCATATTGTTTGTAAAGGTCATGCCTGAGTTCTCACTGACTCCTCTTCAGTGATGTTGTTTTGCACAATACTTTCTACTTAGGTGATTTACCTAAGGATATGTATACTGAATGTCCTCAGGTGGCCCAATTAGTAAAATCTATTAATTCAACATTTAATATGAGTTTATATCTTGCATTTGAATAAAAACTTATCATATATATAGTTTTTATATTATGCATTGTTTTCTTAGTTTAAAGTATGTTATCTGTTGAGGTACTGCACATCAGCTTATTTTATTTTGTCATACATATTTATTTGTGACTTCAATACAAAAGTATCATCATCTGTGCAGTAGTAAGGGTGAAGTTTTGGTAATGTTTGTTTACATGGCAGGATACTCATTTCAATCTGTGATTTTCTACTGTGCTTCCCTGAAAACTTGAGCATTACTACTTTCACATTGAAGGTAATTGTCATCTGTAAGGATGGTAATGCATAAAGCTTTGATGTTAATGACTGCAGCACATGTTATAACCTACAGATTTGTTTTCATAGTTTTGTGAGGTTTTAAGGAGTAATCATTATAGCAATGAAATGCATACAGTTGAAAAATGCCCTAAACACCTTCCCCCTTTTTAATAACTTATTCCCTTTTGAGTTAAACACTGTTCTGTGTTTGTGAATGTAAAATTGTAAGTAACAGAGACATCACACTTGAATCACAGTAGGTCAAGGTCAAATATGTCATACGCATCTCTTAAAGCTAGGCTAGGTGATAGTGGAAGTTATTTTAAAGAGGGGCTGTCATGACAGCTGGTCTGATGTTGTGACATACTTGATGCAGGTGATCCTGAAGACACTGATCTGACAGTGCTGCAGGAACGTGATTGGGACCTTGAATGACAAGCTCTGCTAGGTGTACATGAATACTGATGTTGCCCAGATGAAATATGGTGTGCTTGCCCCTCCCCCATGATTAATTACAGTACCTTTCTTGAGAAGCACTTGTAGTCTCAAGTGATCTGTCCACTCATACCCGTACAGTACCCTGTCCTCTTCCCATACCAGGGCTGACTCCTGCTTCAGTCTGACAAGTCCTAACTGAGTATGAATGGAAGCAGCCACTGATGCTTGGTGTGCCCCAAACAACACATCAGTGTGATCAAACCATTACCCCTACTCTGTGCCATTGCTACGTAGTGCAGTAAATATTCACGTATACCTTGGAGAAGTCTGTTTCCAGCTCAATCTTTGTGCCACTGCTCTGAGCCCTAACACTGTCACAGTACATTTACTGATGTTTCCTGGGGTAGCTGTAAGAAATTCCTGTACCTGGCTCCCCTCTGTAAACATGTCACTCTGGATAATGTTACCTGTGAATGTCTGCCATCACCCTAAAGTGTTCATCTGGGTTCTCCTGTACAGGTGTGAGTGTAATATTAGCATGTGCTTGACTTTGTGATGCACTTTCACTTCCTGCAGAGTTACTAACATGTTGTGTGGTGTGAGATCCTGACTAACTTGATGACTGCTTGCCACTTTTCTTAGGCTGCCTCATAAATATAACTGTGTAATCATTATCATCATCTTCAACAAGCATTTTGCTGTTGATATCTTCCAAATGTATTGGTATAGAGGGACCATTTGTTTCTGATGCTGTATGAAAACATTGTTAATAAAGAAATAGTGTACACTAATGTATGCTTAGTAAGGAGGTGTGGGAGAGAAACTTGCCATGCACACTGCCTTCACTGTCATTCTGTGCAAATCTGGAAGGTTCACCTATTAATAGTAATTGTCATATGATTAATGTTAGCATTCCCTGCCAGCATTCAATTTTCTATAGAAATATGTTACTGCTTTTTAAGCATAAGTAGATCCCAGTTACTCATGAATGCAGCCTTGGGTCTCCATGAAAGCACTGCAGACAGTGACAGAGTCAGTAACACTACTCAGCAGTCTCCAGCATGCCAAAGGAATGTGTGGATAGTCTCAGATATGCACAAAGCTGAATATATTTAGAAAAACAAAATGCAGTTTTATATATATATATATATATATATATATATATATATATATATATATATATATATATATATATATATAAAACAGTCTGTACAACCATGAAGTGTAATTTCTGCCTGTCATCAATCTGGCACACCTTCTCACCTCTAACCACTTAACACTTAATAAAAGTTGGTAATCACACAAATGGGAATATGTATTTCTGCACCCCCCTAAAAAAATAAAAATTGTTGCTCCATTCCATGATTGCATGACAATCCCTGCCAATCTAACATCATCTGGCACATCTTCTCATCTCAAACCATGCAACATTTAATAAAAGTGAATAATCACACACATAGGAATACATATTAATAACCAGCACCCCTAAAAAAGTAACTGCTGCTGTACGTCAAAAATAAATGACATTTAGGTATAATGCTCCAAAAGAGGTAGCTAAAGCAGTTACCAGCAACTGTAAGCTATACAAACAAAAATGCTGACTGCATATTGTTTTTTATCCACCATATAAATGAAATGTGAATGCATTCATGTAAAAAACATGTATGTGACAAATCTGTTTTGGTTAAACCAAACTAGCTAATAACAACAGTTTAACTGGGTTTGGTTAAGGTGATGTCACATCCAAGAGAGTGGTATTCATAGTCCAGGACTATGCAGCTGCTTAGCAGTTATGTACAAGGACTGCCACTATGTGTATATGCAAATAAGCCAAGCACAGGTTCTTAGCACTGAGTAAGGAAAACCAAAGGTTTTAAGTACATATGAAGTAGTTCATGAAAGCCATGGATTTCTTATTACTTAGTATGTATTGAGATACTGTGGACAGATGTGGCTATTTGCAGTCACTCTTGAAAGACCAAAAGCAAATGCTAGACTGTGCAATATCTATTATCAATATTTAAAAAAATACAGGGGTTTAAAATGTTTTATATTAGGATATCCTTTTGCAGACACCCTGATAGTTACTTTAAAACTTAGAAATGAGGAGATGGGAAAGATTGAAAAAGAAAAGGCACAACAAATAGGAAATCACAGAAAGAAAACATCAAGAGTGCTGTGTTGGAGGAGGTGGAGGAGGAGGGCCACTCTGTTTTGGCAGGGGGAGCGGCTCCCCATTTTTTCATTTCTTTTTTTATATAAAAGGGTAGTGTGGGTATGAAATAGGTAAGAGAGTATAGGAAAAAGGATAAGGGAAAAAGGCTGAGGAAGTGTCAGCAGCAGTCCCAGTCCATAGACACTCAAACATTTCCACTCCCAGATGTTGTTGTAGTGAAGGACCCCAAAGTTGAGTGGGCAGGGGCCTATGTTGGTAAAGTGGTTGGCAATAGCTGGAAGAGCATGTCTTGAACACAATGAAGAGAGGCCTCAGCTTGTTGAATGAATCTGTCCAAGGCCTCCATTACCATGTCCTCAACACAAAGTCCCAAAGCCCCCATTCAGTGAGGCTTGCTAGGCTGTCATGTGCCAGGCTGCCTGTAGGACAAGTGATGACCCTAACCTGGGAGATACATAACTGGTGTCGCTCATCTCTCTCTCTCAAATATAGATGAAGAACAGGTGGGGTAGTTCATTTATATACTTTATTACACAGAAACACATCAGGATGGACAGCAGCATTACAAAATATAAAAATATAAATGGACTGATTCACTGACAGCCTACACAGACATACATGCATTCATCTCAACAGCTTACTACAAAATGGCAGTCAGGCTCACATGTGATCAGTATTTATACACTCATGCAAGCTCCTAGAAAGCTTCATAAAGGCATACATCCATATTTATCTACATCCTCCCTCTTAAATAGATTGCCCTCAATGAAATTACACTAGAATTAGACATTCAATAATATAGACATCAGAAACAAGCACAATGTTCATGTCCAAGTTGCTGTGTATCTGTAACATGTTCTGGAAACGCTACCTGATCTAGTGATATAGTAATCAGAACTGGTTTAGCAGCAGGGACAATCTTTGGTGAACAACTTGTATCAGGAATTTTGGGATTCATCTCAGGAACAGGGATACTGGAGCATCCTCTAGAACTGGAAAGTTGGAAAACTCACACTGGGATAAAGAGTCTTTTCCACAGGCTAAATACTGTGATACAGGCTCAGACACTGGCATCAAATGTTTCCAATTCTGCCTAAACTCTACTCCTTGTGATTCCACAATATATGATCTCAGTTCTGGGCAAATGCTCTTCACGACTCCTATCCGATCATAACCTTTGCACATTTGCATTCTCACTGTCTCTCCTTCATGTAATGAATTGAGTAGTTTACTAGACTTGTCATAATAAGACTTCTGGGATAGGTGTGTCTTTAACAAATGGGCTTTCACTGTTCTCTTATTCTTAGCACTTGGAACCAATAAACTATTGCTGACTGGTAATGTAGTTCTGGTGTGTCTCAACAGAAGTCTCTGGGTAGGTGAGCCAAGATGTTTATCATGAGGAACATTTCAGAGATTCAAGAAATTCAGGAAAACATCACTATTGTCTTGTTTTATCTTATCTAGTAACTGTTTTGCACTTTGAACTGCACATTCTGCCAAGCCATTTGACTGTGGGTACTCAAGACTACTCGTAACATGAATAAAGTCCCACTCTTCAGTGAATCTTTTGAACTGCTGGCTAGCAAACTGTATACCATTGTCAGAAATAATGTTCTGTGGACTACCATCAACTGCAAAATGATGCTTCATCTTATTAATGACAGTACTGACCACTAGATTAGGAAGCAGGTCAATCTTGAACCAATTGGAATAAGAGTCTACTAATACCAAGTAATATTGACCATTCCGTTTGAAAATGTCAGTGGCTACTGTTGACCAAGGTAGTTCAGGAATCTGGTTTAGCTGAAGTGGTTCCTTCTGTTGAAGTGACTTTGTACTGTTACATACAGAACAAGATGAAAGTACTGTCTCAATATCTTGTGACATAGAAGGCCAAAATACTAGTCCTCTCACCCTCCTTTTGGTAGAATCAGTTCCTGGGTGGCCATGATGTACAACAGCAATATACTCTCTTTGCAAGGACTTTGGAACAATTACTTTTGGACCTTTTATGATGATACCATTGTTAGGTAAAATCGCATCTCTGAAAGGATAATAAGGTTGCACTTCTTGAGGTAAACTAGATTGCTTTGACGGCCATCCTCAATTGATAAAGTGGTTGAGCTTCTGTAGAACTAGATCTGTAGCTGAAGGATTTCTAAGCTCATCAAGACATGTGAAAGAACAATTTCTCACTTCCATGACTTCGAAATCAAGTTAGTCATTCTCATGCTGTTTCATGGTATTTCTGGGCAATTTGCATAAAGTATCAGCAAGATAAAGAATTTTGCCTTTTGTGTAGACAAGACTGAAATTATACTTCTGCAATCTCAACATCATGCATTGCAATCTGGCTGGAGCTGTATGCATAGGCTTTCTCAAAATAGTGACTAGAGGTTGGTGATCAGTTTTAATCTGGTTAGGTTGACCATAAACATAATCATGGAACTTCAAACATGCAAATACAATTGCCAAGAGTTCTTTCCCTAATATAATCATGGAACTTTGAACATGCAAATGCAATTTCCAAGAGTTCTTTCTCTAGCTGAGCATACTGCACCTCAGTGTGGGTTAGAGTTCTGGACGCATAGGCAACAGGTTGACCCTCTTGAGGAATGACTGCACCAACACCAAATTTCGAAGCATCACAGGAAAGGGTTAGTGGTTTATGAACATCATAATATCTGAGAGTTGGTGGACTGGCAATTTCAGAACATCATATGCTCTCTGGTATTGTTCCAACCATGACCAGGATACATCTTTATGTGTCAGCTCTCTAAGCGGTGCTGTTAGTTGGTTCAAATTTGGAATGAACTTGCCTAGATAGTTAACCATGCCAAGAAAACATTGAAGGGCTTGAACATTGTCTGGAGCTGGCATCTCAAGAATTGCTGTTTACTTGGAAGGGTCCGGTCATAAGCCTGAACTGGTAAATAAATGACCAAAATAAGTAACTTCTCGTAACCTAAATTTGCACTTCTGAGGATTCATCTTAAGATTTATTCGATGTGCTATTTGCAGAACTTTCTTGAGATTTCTGTTATGCTCAGCTTCACCATTACCTCCTACTAGGAGATCATTTACTATAATAACACTGGGATACTCAGAAAAAAATTACTCCATTGCATGCTGAAAGACTTCACTGGCAGAATTTATTCCAAATGGCATACTCAAAAATCTGTACCTGCCAAAAGGAGTACTGAATGTAGTAAGCAATGAGGCTTTTCGGCCAAGCAAAATTTGCCAAAATGAGCTCTTTGCATCTAAGACAGAAAAAAACAGTGGCATTTGGCATAAGAGCTGCAACTTCTTCGACTGTGTGCATTGGATGATGATGTCTTTTCAGTGCTTTTTTCAAATCTCATGGATCAATACTTATTCTGATATTAGCTGAGCGTTTCTTATGAGCTACCACCATAGATGATACCCATTCAGTTGGTTCTGCAACTGCACAAATTACACCTTGTTGCACAATTTTGTCTAGTTTTGCTTTGACTCTGTTCTGCATAGCTACTGGAAATTTCTGAGTTGGCCTGACAGCTGGGCTGACATCTGGGTCTAACTTCAAGTAGTAAATAACTAGAAACTTGTCTAGTTTGTTTTGAAAAGATCAGCATAGGTAGAGAAAATATGCTGGATGAAATTAGAACAGTGGTCTTTTAAACTAACGATGGACTTTCTTATTAAATTAAAGCAGTCCCATTTTCAAACTGTCTCTGAGCCCTAATAATGATTGTGCATGCCTTTTGACCACATAAATTAACATGTCATAGCATCTCCTAGCAGAGTGACATGAAAGTACTACTGAGCCTTCAGTCTGTATCTCTTTACCACCATAAGCAACAAACTTCGCACACTTTGCCAAATGAAGCTTCTCACCAGCACATACTCTAGCAAATGTTTCTGCAGGCATAACATTGCACTTTGAACCTGTGTCAACTTTGAGCTCTGTGGGTCTTCCATTTATCCGAACAGTACAAAACTCTTCATTCTTTGCTCATAAATCTACTACATTGACTGTTTCATGAAGCACAGACACACCATCAACATAAAAAAAATAGGGTGACAGATTTCTAATTGATCAACTTGTCTCTTTGAATGTTCCCTTTTAATAAAAGAATGTGTCCATTTTGATTTACAAAACTTTTTGAAATGATTCCACTTATTGCATTTGTGACATTGCTGACCAAAACCTAAATATTTTTTCCTTTATAGGCGCACGATTTCCACCACAGTTATAACAGTTGGCAATAAAACTGGGTAATGGTCTATTCTTTCAGTTTGCTGACTCACTCTTATGCGTCATTAAGACTGTGTATACTCTGGAATTTACAAAAAGGTATGTGGTTTCCCAGGGACTGTTGCAGGATTTACAGTTGCTGTCATGTGCTTGGGCCTTTTTCTTTTAACTACGGGCTGCATACTATCAACATTGGCTTTAGAAGTTATTGGATGTATGTGTCTCTCATTTGTAGGTATATTTGTGTACTTTTCTGTAAGCTCATGTATTTTACAAACCTTAATGGCCTTTTTCAAAGTTAAATCACTGTCATGAAGCAAAATCTTTCTCATAGAATCATCTTTAATACCACACACATGTCTGTCTTTTATCAATTCATCCCTTAAATCACAAAATCTGCATGTTTTAGCTTTGTTTCTCAAATCAGTTACATATGCTGCAAAAGGTTCACAAGGCTTTTGATGCGTTATGTAAAATAAGTGCCCTTCCATTGAAATATTCATTTGGGGGTTACACATTTCTCTAAACTTACAATTTAAGCACTCACGGTCTTCCCTTGACTCAGCCGGTACCACTATATGATGATTCCCCCTCTACTGCAAAGACAGCAGGTGCATTCACAAATGAAGGCTCTCTTTCTATGGCTTTTGACCAAGCTAAATTAAGCAGAACACATGCCTTTGTATGGTTGCCTTTATCAGAAAATGCAGCCTGTATGAAAATATCATACTCTTGCTCACTCTCCAGTTCTCTGCAATATTATTGATAAACACAACTCTATCTGGTTTTTGAAATCCATCTGCCATGCCAACAAATTATGCCCAAACACACTATAATAATATGGCCCTTATAATTATGTAGGAACAAGCTGCTATGTGTGCCTGTAATAACATTCAAATGCACAATAAACTCTTTAAAATAGTGTACTTTGCGAAACATACTTTGAATAGCTGTATCTTGTGAAATAACTGTACTGCAATACTACACAAACGTGAACACTTCATACACTTTGGACAACTTGAATATCTTTTATTAATATGAAAAAGTAGCGCTTAGCAAAAAATGCAGTTGTTTCCCTTATTTTATACATTTTACGTGATTTGGACTTTTTCAAACATCTTCCATAGTTATGTTGAATATTTCTACTAAAATGTCACAGTTTTGGGTATTTCTGTTGCAAATTAATTTAGAGATTTCTGAATGCTTCATTTCATGTTTTGCAAATAAGAACTAGTTTGAGTAAGTTTTAATACCTGAAATTCATTTCTGACCTGTTTTGTGAGTTATTGAATATTCTTCCAATTTTAACTGAATGCCTCTTATCTCGAAACTGGAGAATCTGGATCCCATTCTGGTACCATGCCACTCATCTCTCTCTCTCTCGCTCTCTCTAGTATAGATGATGAACAGGTGGGGTAGTTCATTTATATGCTTTATTACATAGAAACACATCAGGATGGACAGCAGCATAACAAAATATAAACAAAATTGATTAACTGACACACTGCACAGACATACATGCTTACTTCTCAACAGTTTACTACAAAATGGCAGTGAGGCTCATACATGCTCAGTATTTATACACTTGTACAAAACCCTAGAAAGCTTCTTAAAGGCATACATACATATTGATCTGCACCTGGTCTGCTTCAGAGGATTTTGGATCTGTGAAAAATGAACATAAATGGGAGAGAAAGAAAATAATAAAGACAAAGGAATGCATAAATGAAATAAGAAAACAGAGGAAGATACATTTGGAGACAAAAGAGAAAATATACCCAACAGATTCATATATCATGTTACACAGCATTTAATTTCTTACTTTAAAACATTTTTATTTTTATACTTATTGAAATAAACAGAATGTATGAGAAGTACTTATGTAAATGCTGGATGGCATTTTATGGAAGTGCTTATGCATACTTGACAGCAGAATATTTTATTGTCAAGCTCTGGTAGGGGTTGCATGTTGCAGCCTGCTACACAAACACAGTTATCAGATGTGTGCCTAATATGCATTTCTTTGCAATATTGTACTGAAAACACCCTTTAAAAATACATATATCTTATAAAATCAGTTAAGCACAGAATATTTTAGTTTATATATTGAGATATGTTTTACATTTTTACATTTGGTGGCAGTATTTTTGCAGACAATTATGTTATGACATAAACACTGCATATATTTGTATACAGAAGCAGTTCTGTGTACAGGTATGTTGATGCTTTCTTTTGTCTTATTACAATAACATTACAAACGCAGATATCAATCTTTTCCCAATATGAACTATGTATGCATGCCCAGATCTTATCCAGATACAACTTCCTAAGGAGGACCATTCTCAGTGTCTCTTCTGACCAGCTTGGAAACCATTGGAATTTAATAGGGTGATGACAAAGCTTGAGTAATAATGAGGAAAAATACATAGAGTGGGGGTATAAGTGGTTAAAAAAGGAAGAACTATATAGAGGAGAAGAAAGATTACAAAATGCATCAGGAGGATGAAGGATGAAAACATCTTCTAGGCTTGTGAGAGAAAGAAGAAAGACAGGTTGAAAAGTGGTGAACCTGACTTGAGAAGGGCAGATGTATGAGGAGAGAGAACATAGGAAAAGTTAAACGAATACTTTTGAGTATTCCAGAAGGGAAACAAAGAGAGAGTATCATTCTAAGAGGCCAGAACTGCTACAGGGTATGGATGGACAGATACATTGATTATAGTTAAGTAAGTGAGGATACATTTGAAGGGATAGCAATAGCTGTTCGGGAGCTCCCTTGGAAAAGACGGGGTTCTGGAAGAATGCAGGAAGCAGTATTGTGTCAATCTTTTTGGGTGGCAAAAGAAGCACAGCACAAGTAGCTGGAAGCCCCTGACCTCATTTTTGTGGTCAGAAAAATGAGGGAATAAATCTCCATATTGGAGATCGTATGGTTCCTGATGCAGAATACTCTGTTTTATTATATCCAACATGGACCATGCTGGCTCTGTTGCACAGAGGGATAAAGCCATGATTGTAGTCTTATGACCCAAGCTCAGTAAAGAGCTCATGCAATGTAGGAGCTGATGTTAGAAAGAATTGAGTGAGCACCCAGTGTTTGTTTTTGCCTGTCTTGGGGGGAAGGTTGATAACTCAGTCATGGTGCAATGCCCAGACATTCAGATATGGCAAGATGTCTGTTGTGTCTGTGACTGGCAACTAAAAAGCCTGTATGGCTGTTCACCATGCAGTGTATATGGTGTAGTAGGGGCTACAGTGCCTACTGTAGTGAGCACTGCAGCATAGTCTGAAGTGAAAATGGTCAACAGGGTCTACATTCTGGTGACACCCTTGCTTAGGCTGCTGTGAGGGATCCCATAGACTAAGAGAAAAAGCATCCTCTCACAGTTACCTGGATAGCATTCCTTCCACTGTATCACTCCCTGTCCAACACAAAGGAAAGTGCAATGGAAATGAATGGGTGTCCAGAGAAAGGGAAGAGGTTTGATTGTCATCAGGAACATGCGGAAAAAAGCATAGAGAAAAAATACAATTCCAGCCTGCAGAGACAGCAGCTGTATCACATCAAAGTAATCTCTTCTAACTTTGTAAATGGGTCAGTAGAAAGGCTGGCAAGGGGGACCTTGTGGAAGTAATGTATTTGAGCACCAATAAATCTTTGAGCTCAGCTAAGCACTGCAGCATCCCTAAAGAGGTGAGGAAAACTGGAGTTGTCTGCCAACTGTTCAGGAGATGGAACCTGGAATTTAAGGGAGACTAGTAAGGGAAGATGTCTTGGAGAGACTGACAAGAATTGTTCCAAAAACATCAGTCCCCTAGCTTGTCCTACTTAATGTGCCTACCGCTGACAACATGTATGGTATGGTATACTGGATAAATCTTTTTTGTTGATGACATCAAGCTGGAGGTGGTGTTTGTGCTTAACTGAGGTGCAAACTTGACTAAGGACTTGAAAAATCTGGTTGCATAGTTTTGGTTGTAGCAACTCTGCAATAACAACTCTTCATCTGGACACTAATGTCCCTGGAGAAATAGAACCCTGGGTCACAATATACATTTGGGGGGGGGTTACTTTCAAGAGATGAGAGTAAACCAAAATATTTGATCTTATTAATACAGCAGGTATTAAGAAACAGGCTCATTATGAAAGGGTGTTATTGAGGACAAACTAAAATGACATTCCCAGGAGCAATATGATGCAGGGAAAGAAGGTGAAGATGCTCCTGTAAAGCAACCCTCATGTGACCATACACAGAATAGTTTGCAGAAGGTCGAAGCTGATATATGGAGAAAGGGGTCACATTAGCAAAAAGTGTGCAAAGAAAGCAACAAGGATTATGGCAGGTATTTAATGAAATGTCATCTGAAGAGATGTTTAAGAAACTGCTTCTGATTTAATATAAGAAGAGATATGGGGTGGTTATGATTCAGGTACACAAAGTAACAACAGCACTGATGTGCTATGGAATTAAACTGCACTCCAAATGCACTCACTCGAGGCACTACTTAAAATGGAGAATGTCGATATCTGTGCTGTGACTGAAACCTGGTTCAAGGCTCCAGAGAGCGCCCCTGCATTACCATGCTGCCACTCATACCATACCTTTCAGCCATCTAACCTGGACCAGAACACCAAAGGCAGATGTGCGTCCATATTCATTAAGGATATCCACACCTCCTGGCTAGTTGCCCAACATAATGCATCCGAAATTATCCAAGTGGAACTAACTTTGGGAAAAACCGCAATCCAAATTGTAGCTTGCTACAGATCCCCCACCATGCCCCAGGACTCCCACTCCTCTTTTCTTGATATACTAGAAAATATTAGGGTCCAACCAAACACCCTAATAATGGACAATTTCAAATACCCCACCATTAACTGGGAAAACTATTCATGTACCAACTCCTTTGCTCAACATTTTCTAGAATTCATAAACTCCAGTGCCCTGGATCAACTTATCCACACCCCCACCAGGGGTAACAATATCCTAGACTTAGTCATTACTGACATGAGTGACCGGTGTTCCACACCTGAAGTCAACTCCTTGTTGGTCAAGTCTGACCATAAGCTAATCACCATAGATATCTGCATCCCACAACCCATTAAGGAAACCACTGTAAAAAATTTCTCCAAAGCCAAATTCATCCTTCTTAAGACAGAAGTGGCAAACTTCATGACATCCATGCAGATGGGCAATGCAGTTATGACTACAGAATCCTACACAAATGCACTCTATAAGCACTTACACGAGTGCATGGATCATGCTATCCCTAACAGAACCAAGATGCTATCTTCCAAAAAAGGAAGCCAATGTGGTGGTCCCCCGCTATAAACAAACTCTACAACAGATGGCAGAAACTGTTGCAGAAGAGAGTAAAATCCCATGAGTGGAAGAGCTCCCTGATCAGCCTCAGTAAGAAACTGAGATCCCTCATAAAATCCTCCAAAGCTAGCTATGAAAACAAGATTGACATTGATTCTAAGGACAATTACAAAGCATTCTATAGTTGTGTCAAGAATCTCAATGGCAACACCCAGGTCTGCTCTGAGTTACAGCACAATGGCACAAAAATTACAGAACCAACTGATATTGCCAACATCCTGGCTGATAGGTTCACTGCTAACTTTACCCTCCTCTCACCCCCTAAAGGGTCCATATCTATACCGGAAGAATGCAGATCCCCTGCAATCACAACTGTGCAGGTAAAAACTGCACTCTCCAAAGCCAAGAACACAGCTTCCATGAGACTGGACAACATCCCAGGCTGTATTCTACAAGAATGTCAGAATGAACTGGCTCCCAACCTCAGCACAATGTTCAATCACAGCCTCACACCAGGCTTTGTACCCACTGAATGGCACACAGCAACAGTTATACTACTCCACAAAGGGGGAGCCACCATGGACCCCGAGAACTATCACCCTATTAGCCTGAAGAGCCTGGTCTGCAAGGCCATGAAAAGCATCATCATGAAACTCATAAACAAAGACATAGGTAACCTCCAAACTCTGAACCTCAGCCAGTTCGGGTTTGTGAAAAACAGATCATGCCTACGGAACCTGACTGACTTCTTTGAAGCAGTCACCAAAGCCATAGATGAGGGTAAGGCAGTTCACACAGCCTATCTTGACCTCACCAAGGTTTTCGACACCATCCCCATTCTGGAATTGTAGATAAACTCACTAAACTGAGTATAAATCCATACATCACAAGATGGGTTGCTAACTGGGTCACTGACAGAACCGACATTGTAAAAGTTGCAGACTCCAAATCTGACTTCAAACCAGTGTGACAAGTGGAATACCACAAGGTTCAGTCCTGGGTTATCTCCTGTTTGGTATCTAGTTCTCTGATGTAAGGGCTAACACAGAAGGCCTCTGGCTGATGACGTTCACAGATGACTGCAAACTAGGTGCCATAGTTGAGTCCTCAAATGATGTGGACCCTTTGGTAAAAACTCTGTTCCCATGAACTATCACATAGGCGGCAGTCCACTTAATGCCGAAGGTGTGATAAGAGACCTTGGGACTCAGATGGCCAGTAGTCTACCCTTTGATAATCACATCACCACAGTAGTCAGGAAATCCTTCTATGTGGCACACCTCATCAGGAAAGGGTTCTCATCCAGGAAAAAAGAGGTCATTGTTCCCCTCTACTCAACTCTCATTAGACCCATTATTAAGTACAACACCCCTTTCAGAATGTACCTCACACGACACCTGCAACAGTTGGAAAGGCCACAGAAATAACTCACAAAGAGGATTATGGGCCTGAAACAGATGTCTTATGCTGACCGTCTCAAAAAACTCCAGCTTTACTCCATAACATATCACCTACTCTGAGATGATCTCTGCCTAACATACAAAGCTATGTCAAACCCAGAGCTGTTGGACATGCTACACCTAAAGAAATCCCAATCACTCCAGGATACACACTCTAGGGACCTAAACCTTGTCACCACAATAAATAGAACATGCTAGAAGGATAAATTCCTGTCCCAGAGACTTCCCATACTCTGGAACAGGCTACCAATCTATATCAAGCGAAGTTCCTCATTAGTACTCTTCAAGAAAAAATCTTGATGAATGGATGGGAATTAGGAAATTCACCCCGGGGATCACTTCTGTGGCTCTGCTCAACAGAGGGACAGGAAAATAACTTTCTTGGGTGGCGAAAGCCAGGGAACCTTGTTGGCTAGGCTTACATAGGCCCTAGGGCTAGAGCCTAGTACCTACTTATGACCCTATTAACCTATGAACCTATGAACATCTGGGATTTCATTATCATCTCCCTATAATAGAATTGCTAGATCTGCCTTCAGCCTACCTTATCATACTCACCACTGCATTGCTATAAAAAGACTACAGTGAGTAGAATTTCATAACCAAATTCTACTTCCCCAGCTTCTCATGGCACACTCTATCCTACATGAACCCTCCTTCTGCCTCACACTCTATACTCTAAACCAACATTATGCCCTAACTGTGCATCTACTGCATGTCTATAAGCCCAGCAAAAATGTTGATAAACTCCTCTACAGCTACTTTGTAACAAATGCCTGGAATAAGCTCCCTTTAAGTCTTAGATCTATGACTAACCCTGGTCCTTTAAAATAACTTTGAAAGAAAGCCTCTACAAATCTTGGTCCTGCACATGCAGTAACCATAATTAACATAACTTTCATTTCCTATGACATGGCTCCCTCTATGACCTGAATTAATATATCTTTCCTCTTTTAAAACTTTGTATGCTATTCTCTCACCTTCGCTGTTGCTTCCTTACACTCTGCTAATCAATTTCCTTTGCTTCCTGAGCTTCCTAACCTGTTGACTGTTCACTGGCTTTTTACACAAGGTTTTAATTCTCCTGTTTACATCACAGGTCTTAAAGGACCTATTGCTCCTATTGCTTTCAGCTACCCTGTTGACCTCTATTGCTCTCTATATTTATGTATATATTGTACAATTTTAGTATATATTGCACAGTTTTAGTATGTTGTCTTTCACTTGCTGCCTCTGTCACTATCATACCTTGTACTATGTATGCTTAGTCAGGTCTATATTATATATTTGAACTTTCAAAACTTTGAATTCCATATGTTCGACAACATATGATCGAAGTTTAAAAGTTCAAATATATAATAAAACAAAAAAAAACTTACCTTAATGGTGGAGGCAGGGGGGCAAGCACCCCCAACCCCCCACCTACATAAATATATCAACTCCGAGATCGCACTTCAGTGCAGAAAAGAGAAATTCTTCCATTCTGCACTGAACGGCACGATTATGTTTAACCTTCGAACTCTTGAAATGTCGATCATATGGTGTTGACCATATGACATTCGACATTTCAAGCGTTTGGAGTTCTAATAGGAACCCTGCTTAGTCTTGATTCAACTTGTTCATAGTAATTAATTTTGGTCATATAAATTACTGTTTCTAGTCTTTTATTATTTGTATTATTTTTGGAGCTTTTCTCCTTGGGTCTCCACTGAATAACCTGGTTAAGCAATGTCAAATAAATAAAATACATACATAAATACATTATCGGGCTGTAATGGTTTATCTTTTCAGTATCACAGTATGCTTCAAATTTAACAGGGCATTTTGACCCCTTCCTGATAGAAAAAAAAAAGAATCAGGCAACTTATATATGGAAGGGCATATTCATTCCATTTGTCAAGACTCAAGTCATCATTTTTGTGACTGATTACCATTCTTCTTATCAGCTCATAATATACATATGGTAATATTATGAGAAGAATAACATGTATATTTGCAAAATCATGATTCGATTTCTCATATTCCCAAAAATGGCCTGCTTGTATTTTAGTTTCAAACCCAATGTGTGGGCAAATATTAGATTAAGGTGTTTAGGTTCATTTAGTGGCAGTATTATGGGTACTTTTCCGTTATCGTGGCAATACTATAAATGGGGTAGCTGGTGCTTGTAATTTTCTCACAGCTGTTATCTTCCATATGTCTGGTACATTACTCTGAATTTCAGCAGCCTATCCTAGTGGTGATGTGTGCAAAGCTCTTCAGTTTACTTCTCTTGAGCTAGTGCGCTCATCGGGTAACCAATCTGCTCCTAGCCCGGATTGTCTCTAAGGAAATCGCTTTGATGTTGTGATTCACGTGCAGAGAAACTCTAATGAATGTCATTATTTACTGACTTCAGTCACTGAAAAAAACACAAATTTGATGTGGAACACACCAGGAATATGACAAAAATGTGGACAGTTGAGAGGTATAAAACGCCATTTGTAGCTTGAGAAAGTCTACACTGTAATATTATGTGTGCACACGGATAAAAGAATATTACTTCCCAATATGACTGTATTGATATTAAAATAATTTCCCAAATCTGGCTAGCACATATCCTTTACCTTCAATAAAATCTGCCTCGTTATTTATTTATTTTTTTTGTGGTCACGAAAGAACGATGCTTACAATGTCAAAATGTAACACAGCTTGATTCCTGAGGCACAGGTTTGAGGACTGTGACCTCTGGCTGTACAGTCCTTTGGGAACTATGTATGTAAATAGCAGAACTGTTATTGTCTGTGGACAGCCTACCACACTGTCACACAACAGCATGGAAGCCGACCTTTTGGCAACATCAGAGCGGTTCATTCTTACCTGTCCAATTCATTGCAGCTTGTAGACTTGGTGTAGCTAGGCATACATGCCCTGATAATAGAAAAGTACAAAAAAAAAAAAAAAAAGAAAAAGAAAAAAAAAAGCACACAGAAAAGTAATGCAGCTCCATCGGGGCAACACCATAAATGGGCTAGCTGGTGATCGGAACCCTTGCTAACAGCTGTGCGAAAATTACAAGCACCAGCTAGTGCATTTATAGTGTTGCCCCCATGACAGAAAAGTACCATATTATGTTACTGGTCTGTGCTAGGCAACCTAGCTGAACTTGGCAGATTGTTCATAAAGGTAAATATTTATCTTTGTAATATTATCTCAACTCTGGCAGGTAAAATGCATTATTGACTTCAAAGCTTCACAAGGATATTCTTTCATAATTCAGTCCTCTCCACCATACTAATAAAACCACAGAAGTAATCAATAAGACTGTTACTGGACATTCCAGAAACCCATCAGAACAGCAGCACTACATCAAATAGAAGCCATGCTTTGGCACTTGATTTGAGATCAGTGGCTAACCTTTTCCTTTTAGGGATAGACAATGTGTGAAAAGGGTAAACTAAAAACAATATTTTATGCATGCATTCTTTATGTATGAAAGATATAATATCCTGTCAAAACTGTTCATTAAAATTAAACTGTGTAAAAAATTCCAATAAATTGCAGTGTTAAAGACAGAGGAGAATACTGAAAAAGGAACCACTTTATCTTTGGTCACATGATCTAGCATGCATTTTATTACATTTATTCTGAAAGGAAATCAAATTAACTGTTAAAATGGAAGACTGAGAAGTACATTAAAAGGCGCACACTTCAGTTATCTGATGCAGTTGGGTGAGATATTGACTTTTAGTTTTACACAATTCTTACTTTTTGGCAGAAGCACAATTCTGTAAGGAAGCCTGAACAAGATAAATGGTCTAGCCTTGCAAGCATATCCTGAATCTGTATTTATTTGCAAACAGTTATAGATTTAAATCTACCTGGCATGCTTTTTTGTCTTCACAAAAGTAATATAGCCAAGGAAGGGGTAAATCAACTTACATGGCCAGGCCTGAGGACCAATGTTATACAGAGAAGTGCAAAACAAAAGCACTGGTTTTGTTTTCAGCACTTGACTGTATTATTTCCTAACTATTTTTATGATTTGGATTATTGTAAAATTTCAGTATGATACCATTAGGTATAACTCTCTTTTCTATGGTATTCTGAGGTGGCAAATAAAGGTTACATGTGATAAAATGGAAAGTAATATAGCAGCTGCAGTAGGGCTAGATTCTCTTGTATCTGACAGATAAAAAATATTCCCCAAGATTCAATAAACTCTGTGTAGGAATAGTGTTATTCATACACGGAGTGAATGGTGTTTGCATCTGCATAGCTGTCTCAGCAGCGCGCCTTACATATTCATGAAGGAGCGCTACTGAGAACCGATATGCAGACATGAACACTGAATGAGTGCAGGAGGTGTGTTGTAGTACTGCTTGCAGATCCAACACATCCCCTACACTCACAAAGTGCTGTACAACCCTTTTTAAGTGCTTTAAGTGTCCGCAGACACTGAAAGCAGCTAAGAAAAGTAGAACAGTGTCCACTGACATTGAAAGAGTTATCAGAAATCAAAATAAATGCAGGGAGTGTGTGACAGGTACTGCCACACCCCCCTGCATTGTGAAAGTACCGTACATCACTTTACAATGCTTTCAGTGTCCGCAGACACTGAAAGTATGATCGTGAATGGGAAGCAATGCAGGGGTGTGCGTGACAGGTACTGTTACACACCCCCTGCATTATGAAAGTGTTGTACAGCACTTTTAACATACCTCCCAACCTCTTAGAGCAAAAAATCTGGACAAAGTCTAAAATGATGAGGGGACCAATAGGGATGGATTTTAAATATTGCTCTTACAAACATAGAAAGTTGATAGAGGAACAGGGTTTGTATTAACATAACATTTTCTGAAGGATTAGAAGTCTGAAACTCAAATGTATGCCATTATGTAGTGACTTCAATCCTGATATTGCTCATACAGACTTAGAGAGTGTTGATAGAATGACAGGTAGTGCTTTACCAATTATGAATTACACTTAGTATTAATACATGCAATTAAAGTGCTTGTATTCATTTTTTTCCATTCTAAGTTAAGTTTAAGAGTAGCTGTGCAGCTTTGCTCATTGCGGCCCTCTGCTAAGCACTGCTTAAACATCTCATAGGAGCTAAATACATATATATAGCCAAAATCCTCAATGTTAAAATAGCATAGTGGTTAGAGTTTGGGCTTTGTATATAACAGTTCATGGTTTGAGTACCAACATGGGAAAGCATTGTTAAATTTTTTATTTTTATTTTAAATTATATAATAATTGATATTTGTTAACCAGGGTAGTGTGGCTGGTTCAAAATGGAAGTGCCAGTGCATATAACATGCAAAATCACCTATGTATACATGGGTCTACTTTAAAACACCAACATGCAAAACACTGACAATGAGAACACCGAGACCAGAAGATCGACAACTGAGATGACCGACAGTTTAAAAGCACAAAACTTCACAAGCCCGACAAACCACAATCCCAACAATCAACAAAACAAAACAAATACCTTTTCCAAAAAACACACACACAACACAAGCACAACAAAAAACTTACAAACCTACACTAAACCTTACATACACAACTATCTATGCACTAACCTTAACCCAAACCCTAACCCTAAGGTCCATCACTACTGCACACTCACCTAACCTGCGCCCTAACCCTAACTCACTTAACCTGTCCCTAACCCTAAAGTCTGTCACTATAGCACACTCACCTTACCCGCAACCTAACCCTAACTCACTTAACCAACCCCTAACCCTAAAGTCTGTCACTATCGCACACTTGCCTTAACATGTCAGTGTTCTCAGTATCGGGCTTTTAAACTGTCGGTCATCTCAGTTGTCGATCATCCGGTCTCTGTGTTCTCGTCGTCTGTGTTTTGCATGTCAGTGTTTTAAAGTAGACCCATATACACAAGTGTCCCATACAGTATAGTCACACCCCAAGGTAATGGAATGAAAGCACATAGGGGTGTGTCATGTAAAGTAAATCATATACACTTGATAATATGTCAGTAATGATTAATTTACAGTTCTGATATTTTTTCTTAAATGAAAACTGAGCAATGCTTATCAGTGCTTAGCTCTGCTCAGCCGGTTTAAGCATTGCTTAAACATTAATTCTAAGCAGCAGCTAGCTCAGCTAAGTGGACTTGCACAATGCTAAGCACTGCTCAGCATTTTCCTGTTTAAGCACTGCTCAACCTAGCTTAGCGGATTTGCGCACTGCTAAGCTGTGCTCAACATTTTTAAAATGGTCCAATGATGGGAAAGGCCAGGAATATGGTCTTATTTAAACTGCACAGGCAGGAATACAGACAGAACCTGTTGTAGTTTGATCTGTTCTGGAACCATATCTGGCATTGGAGAGGGAGCATGCTTCTGGGTGCAGCACTGGGGAATTCTGCAGTCCAGGGTCATGGCAGGACTTCTCATTGAACACCATGATGACAGACTGCTGCAGGGCCAGTACCAGGGCTCACAGTATAAAGCAAAGGTCTGGGACCGCCTGTCATGTGACCTCACCAGTGCTACTGGAATCCCCCAAATTGGTGAGCAGGTACAGCATCATTATGCTGACCTAAAGCATAGGAAGGTGGTGTGCTTAGCTCAGTGGATCCAAGATGCATGGGCATGGAATGCTGCCATAGTTTGTAAGTATCTCATCCATAGCTGTACCAAATTCTAGCCTGAGTATGTAATAGACAGGTATGCATAATGTTTGTTTTTCCCCCTACAGCTGCAGCAGAGAGGGCTAGCAATGTGGAGGCCCATGCAGACAGACTGTAACGGCTGCGCCAACAGGCTGGTAAGTATAGTTCTATCTTGCAGTATATAGTGCAATAAATAAGAAGGAGTATATTTTGTTTAGTGCCAGTAGGTATAGTGTGTTCTGTGTCTACTGAATAAATAAAGTTTGCCAGACTAATATTGATCTACAGGATATGCAGTAGTAAAGCACTATGTCATATTACTAAAATAAAGACTTATACCACAAACTGTTGTGTTTAGTCTGGTATGTTGCTGTAGAAATAGAAAGTGTACAGGTTCTTCACAGCAAATATGGCTTTGACAGCATGCATTAACTGAGGTTGTTTTGAGAACCAGCTATTATGCAAAACAGTAGACTGTGGAGGTGTAAAACAAGATATAAATGAAATATGAAATATGTTATGGACTAAGATCTGAACCCTGAATAGTAATGTGTAATGTATGATAGTGTGTCCCCTACAGCATTGCCTTGTGTTAATCTTTACTTTCCAGACTGTATTATTTCAAAGGATTAATACACAGTATACTAACTATCTGGCATGTATGAATCTCAGGATTACAAGGTCAGACTGTCTAACCAACAGAGCATTAGGCAGAAATCAGTCAAACAAGAGACAGTAGTTCCTCAGTAGCTCAGTGTGATGAGAAATAGCTTTGTCATTCATTTTTGCACACCCATCATGGTTTGAATCCAGGGAGTGGTACTGAGATGTGTGCATATATACACACAAGAAGTCTTGAATATTTTTAGAAACAGTCAGATAGTGTTAACAGATATTTTCTTTACAGATCTTACAGGTAAAGAAATGTTTGTAGTAGCTGTATGAAGGGTATACTAATACACCATGTACAGCTGTTCTACTGTCCAACCCCATGCCTGCAAATGAAAGCAGGATAGGTACATACACCGTGCACTCTTCCCAATACATGTCTCTCAAGTGTCACGCTGTCATGGCTAGAGGTCACTGCTGTAATTGTAAAAGAAATATGGTAAAAATATATATGCTAACATGTAAACAATAAATTTAAAATCAAACAACAACTAGCAAACCTATATAAACCTTTACAATTACAATACATATGCTTTTTACATGACCTGGCTACATTAATTGCACTATCTAATAGTTCTTTGTTCAGGTGTCACTGTATATCCTGAACATATATGCATGACTCTTGTTAGACTTTGTAGTTAGGTATGTGTTTTAGGTGGGATTCTGACCAGACTATTGTAGTTCTAATGTGACTTTGTACCATCTTTCAATAGCAATTTCCTACAACAACGTCCTTTCTTTTTTGTAACTCCTTGATTCTTTGATGTGATTTATTTATATATATATTCAGTGCTCAAGTTGAGTAACTTTTGTACGTACTGGTTTTTGTTTGTTACTGCTCATTCCTTAGTCTGAAATATGTAGTAACATATAGATGTGATTTGTATTACCATATATACTTTATATATTTTTATATTTGTTTTATATTTAGTATTTATTTAGATACTGTAACAATGACATCTTAGCGATGCTTTTAATCTTTTTAATGGTTCTGAAGTTTTGTTGATTTTGTTTTAAATTCATTCATAGATTCACCTTATTAGTTGTTAGGACACTATACCTTTAACTAATTGAAGCACCGAACTGTAACCTAGCAATGGCACCTTTTTGGCGCCAAAACCAGAATTTAAACCTTGTTTTTTTCTTAGAATCTGTTTGTCTGAAGAAGTCCCACTATTAGTGGGATGAAAAGCGCTTCACAGTATTGGTTCAATAAAGCTTTTGGAGAAATCTTTTTTACTACTTGATTCATATGGATATTTTGTCACATAGGACCTCTTTGTGGACATTTATTTAGCATCTAACATAACTGATTTTATCCTGGATTCTGTCTACAGCAGCCATTTGAGTGTGGAGAATTTACAAGTGTGGACTATACAAGAATTCCCTTGGTGTTCACAAGTACAGGGTAATTTTGTCTTCTGGTTTTTGTTTTCACTTGTTTGTTACTTTTTGCTCTTGTTGGTCTGTCATGGCTGAAGACATATCACCCAGTCCAGATATTGATCTTAACAATCAACAGAACACACTCTTAATATGTTTGGTTGAAGCACTTTCGAAACAAGTTGAAGCTTTAACCAAAAAAGTAGAAAATCTGTGTAACAACCAAACACAGAGCTGTAACAACAGTGCTAACACTAACAAAGAGGTCCACACTCCACCTGTATCCAACAGAAATGAATCTAATTGTAATGCATCTGTACTACCGACCCAAGTTAATATCAATGACCTAAGGGGTAATACGCCAAACAGCAATAATCAACAATCCAAAAGGCTTATTGGGGCACCCTCTTTAACCGAATGGTTATCCGAACCACTAACATTTCAATTACCAACTACAAGTGTAACCAGGAAACAACCAGCCGAGGATCCAACAGACATTTCTACTCTATTAAAGCAACTTGACCACCATTTGATAAAATATAAATAGTTGAAAACTGAGATTGCCTATTTTCTTGAGTGCCTAAGTGAAGGCATAGTGCCAAAAGGGTTGCGTTCTTGGCAATACCCTACTGGCCTAGTGGATGGTTCACCATTCCACAAAGACTTAGTTCAACTTTTCAACAGACATGGCTGCGAGCTTTTAGAAATGATATGCAAACATTATGAACTGCAAGCCACAGAAATTATGCAGATAGCTACCAACTTAAATGAGACAATTCAACAGCATTCAAATTTTATTCATTACCAATATGACTATGACAGGATTTTCTTTAGCATAGACCAATATATTGATAAAATTAAGGAAGGAAAATGCAAGAAACTGAAAAGGGACAAAATAGCGTACAGTAATGGGTTAGCATACCCTAAACCTCCCCCCTCCCAGAATAACGCTAATTTTACTTCTATGGCTACCCTTCAAAGTAACATCATAGGCCAAAATGAAGAAAGAAATAATATTAATGAAGAAAATGGATTTAGTAACAATAGCAACCGATCTTTGTACCAAGAGAATGATAACAACAGTGCTGAACAGGTACCCCATGTTGGGACCCCACAGCGCTCCTCAAATTTTCGGACAGGAGCCTCTCATTACAATTTACGGAAAACCACTTATTACAGCCCCAACTATTGGAACAGGAACAACACCAACAACCGTGGGAGGAGGGGGAGGTAAGCCTGGATTCTTCAAACCATTTGACTATTTTATACAATTCATCTAAAGACTTTAAAATTTTCAACTTTTCTTCAGTTTATGTTACACCAAATATTATTGAATTATTAGCCCAAGGTCATTCATTTGTTCCTACCTGTCAGGCTAATTTAGTCACAACTATTGTTGATTTAAGTTGTTTTTGAGGAAATTAAATTTGTGCATGTATTTTAGTAACACAAACCCAGTTGACAACAAGTTCCATATAGCAAGTACATATATTCCACCGACATCCAGTTTTGGCAGCCTTTGAATTAATGTGTGAAAACGACTTTAGGAATATGCTTTACTTAAACAAACAGTTTAATGTACTACCTAATATTTCCAAAGAGGACAGATTGTCTCTCACATTATTAAAAAATACTGCTATTCGGTTTATTCAACCTGACAAAGGTGGCGGTTTGGTTATAATGACACAATCACAATATATTGAGAAAATGGAATCTCTCCTCGACAATACTGCTTATCAATTATCTTCTAAGAATGAAATGTATCAAGCGTATAAAATCATAAAATCTACATTTAACCAGAAAGGCTCATCCAGACTCTGCTACACTTTGCTGTGAAGGAAAGGTTAGTTTGCTTATATTTTTTGTATTACTGTATCGTCTTTCTATATTTTGAATACTGTAGTTTGTTTTCTTTACCTTGTGTTTTGCTTGCATTCTGTTTTAACTGCATATTAAAACTTCAAAAGAGACCACAGCTCTCTCTGTTCTGAGTCAGGCAGAATTTTTCCTGCCCTCCCACCCATTTAAGTTGTCTTGTTAAATACCACTGTCTTTCTAGTTGCCCGCCTCTTATGTTAATCTGACCATATATCTCATTTCTCTCTACTTTTACTGGCTTATGTGAGTAATCACAAATTCATCATTTTTGAAATCCCACCCCTTCAATTATTTAAATTTATTGGCCATCCTACAGTATTTCATAGTACCAAATTACAAAAGTGACCACCCCTTTCAATCCATCTTGATGTTTTAAAAATAGTAACTCTCCACTAAACCTTAACTTTTTAAATAGGTAAAACTCAAGTTACCTACTTTCACATCTAACTTCTCTAGTGCACACTGCAGAGTGCATTCTTTCAATCTTACCTTTAAGCATCCCTGTGACTAGCACTTTCTCTAATACCTGCTGGAAAGCACTAGGAAGCCTTAAACTCATACAAACATTGAACTCTCCTTGTTAATAAGGAGAAATTAATAGTAGGCACTAAACAGCCTATAATTGCAAAGTACCTTGCTAAGGAAACAGCTCCTGTACTTTACAAAGAAGAAACAGCCCCAAACCAGGCATGTCCAAGGGTCAGCTTCCGGTGATTTCTCCTGTCCACCTGGTGAATCTGGGCATACTGGGGCAATGCAGCAATTGCCTCATGTACACAGACAACCCTCTTCTCCTACCACCCAACACTACAACCTGTGAGAGATGCACTTACATAGCCAAAATGGAAGCAAAGCTCTCTCCACCCAAGATTGTGCTAAACAGTCAAGAGGAGAAGGTTAACACCCACACTACACCTCAAGCAACACATAGCCCTTCTAAACCCGCACCACCAACACCCACATATAGCAACACTAAATCCACATATGCAGAGGCCCTTAACTGTAACCTGCCCAAGCAACAAAGACCTCTGAAGCTGAAACGCAAACAAACACCAATCACAACCAATGCGTCACATAGTTCACAACACCAGTGTGCCACCCAGCAACAGCCCTTAAGGCAAGACAATGTACCTAACACTTTAGTCATAGGTGACTCTATAGTCCGGCACACTGATGTCCCTCTCACCAGGTTGAATAAGGAGAAAATTACAGTCAGCTGCCTGTCGGGTGCCAGGATCCGCCACATAACGCATGCACTCAAGTCACTCCACAACAAGTACAAATATGACTCTGTCATTGTCCATGTTGGAGTGAATGACTTGAGACGCACCTCCCTGGACTACATGAAAAGAGACATGGAAGAGCTCTCGGATCATGTGGCCCAGGCAGGTATGACCCTAGCCCTGAGTAGCATCCTGCCTTCACCCAGAATGATACCACAATATGAGGATAAAATGATTGACTTCAACAATTGGCTAAGCTTATGGTGTCATTCAAAGGGGATTCAGTATCTGTCTGCCTGGGATGACATGATTGACAGACCACGATGCTTTGCCAGAGATGGTCTGCACCTGTCGCCCCTGGGATTCAGGTTACTGGCTAAGGCTCTTGCCACCCCTATAGTGCCTTTTTAGGCAAACTTCAAAGGACAAAACCACCACCGTAACAGGTACAAGCATGCAAAATCTGAAGGTAATGCTACTCAATGCTAGAAGTCTAAACCTCAAAATGCACTCTCTCGAGGCACTCCTAAAAATGGAGAACATCAATATCTGTGCAGTAACTGAGACCTGGTTCAAGGCTCCAGAGAGCACCCTGCAATACCAGGCTACAACTCTTACCACACTTTTCGCCACCAAACCAGGACCGAAACACTAAAGGTGGAGGAGTGTCAATATTCACCAAGGATATTCACACCACCAGGCTAGTTGGCCATCACAATGTGTCTGAAATTCTCCAAGTGCAACTAACACTAGGTAAGACTGCAATCCAAATTGTAGCTTGCTACAGATCCCCCACCATACCCCAAGATTCTCACTACACCTTTTTAAACATACTGGAAAATATTAAGATAGAACCAAACACCCTAATACTGGGTGATTTTAACTACCCTACCATTAACTGGGAAAACTACTCATGTCCCAACACCTTTGCGCAACGGTTCTTGGAATTCATAAATTCCAACGCCCTGGATCAACTAATCCATAGTCCCACCAGGGGCTCCAATATCCTAGACCTGGTCATTACCAACATGGCAAATCAATGCTCCATACCTATGGTCACCCCCTCGTTAGTCAGGTCTGACCATAAGCTAATCACCCTTAACATCCACATCCCACCCCACCCCCTAGTAAAGAAACCACCATAAAAAACTTCTCCAAAGCCAACTTCATGCTACTCAAGTCAGAAGTGACAAACTTCATGACACCCATGCAGATGGGAACTGAAAGTTCAACAGCTGAATCCTACACTAAGGCACTGTATGAGCACATCCACTCATGCATGAATCGTGCCATCCCAAATAGAACCAAAATGCTCTCATCCAAAAAAAGGAAGCCAATCTGGTGGTCCCCTGCCATAAACAAACTTTACAACAAAAGGAAGAAACTTTTGCAGAAAAGAGGAAAATCCCAGGATGCAAAAAACTCCCTTACTAGCCTCAGTAAGAAACTGAGATGCCTCATAAAATCCTCCAAAGCTAGTTATGAAAATAAAATTGCCAAAGATTCCAAAGACAACCACAAAGCATTCTATAACTATGTCAAGAATCTAAATGGCAATGCTCAGATCTGCTCTGAGCTAAAACAGAATGGCAATAAATATACTGATCCAAAGGATATTGCCAATATCCTGGCAGATCGATTCAGTGCCAACTTCACCCTCCTCTCACCCCTAAATGGCCTATCTCAATACCGGAAGATTGCCAAATTCCAGTAATAACAGCCACACAGGTACAAAACGCACTCTCTAAAGCCAAGAATACAGCATCCATGGGAACAGATGACATCCCAGGCTGTGTACTACATGAACTACAATATGAACTGGCACCTCACCTAAGTGTCATGTTTAATCATAGCCTCACCTCAGGTTTCGTGCCCACTGAGTGGCGCAGAGCAACAGTTATCCCAATCCACAAGGGGGCATCCACCTTGGATCCCGGAAACTACCGTCCCATCAGTCTGACAAGCCTTATCTGCAAGGCCATGGAGCGTATTATCATGGAACTTATAAACAAAGACATTGGCAACCTTCAAACACTGGACCCCACCCAGTTTGGGTTTGTGAAGGGCCGATCTTGTCTCCTGAACCTGATTGACTTCTTTGAATCAGTCTCCAGAGCCATGGACAAGGGTAAGGTGGTCCACACAGCCTATCTAGACCTTGCCAAGGCCTTTGACACCATCCCCCACTCCGGAATCATAGATAAACTTACTAAGTTGGGTATTAATCCCTATGTCACCCAATGGGTTGCTAAATGGCTTACTGATAGAACCCACACTGTAAAAGTAGCCGACTCCAAATCCAGCTCCAGACAAGTGACAAGTGGAGTACCTCAGGGTTCAGTCCTGGGGCCGCTCTTGTTTGGCATCTACTTCTCTGAAGTACAGGTCAACACTAAGGGACTCTGGCTAACAAAGTTTGCAGATGACTGCAAACTGGGAGCCATTATTGAATCCCCAAATGATGTGGATACTCTACAAAAGGGCCTTACAGAAACAGATGCTTGGTGCCAGAGCCATGGGCTCAAGCTCAATGCCAAGAAATGTATTGTTATCCACTTTGGGAAAAAAAACATGTATCCATGAATTACCATATAGGTGGCAGTACACTAAACACAGAAAGTGTGATAAGAGACTTAGGGACACAGGTGGACAGTGGTCTCACCTTCGATAACCACATCGCCACAACAGTCAGGAAATCCTTCTATGTGGCACACCTCATCACGAAGGGCTTTTCATCCAGAAAAAAGGAGGTCATTGTCCCACTGTACTCATCCCTCATTAGACCCATTATAGAATACAATGTCCCATTTGGTATGTACCTCTCAAGACATCTGCAACAACTGGAAAGGCCTCAGAAATACCTCACTAAAAGAATCACAGGCCTAAAGCAGATGCCCTACGCTGACCACCTTAAAAACTCCAGCTATACTCTGTCGCATATCGTCTACTCAGAGGCGATCTCTGCTTAACATACAAGGCCATGTCAAACCCAGAGCTGTTGGACATGCTACACTTAAAGAAATCCCAATCCCTCAGAGCTACACGCTCCATGGATCTAAACCTTGTCATCACAATAAACAAAACATGCTGGAGGGATAGGTTCCTGACCCAGAGACTCCCCAGACTCTGGAATAGATTGCCCATACATGTCAAGCAGAGTGCCTCTTTGGACCTCTTCAAGAGGAACCTTGACGATTGGATGGGAGAAAGGAAATTCACCCCAGGGATCACGTCAGTCGCCCTGCTAGACAGGGGTCCAGGAAAGTAAATAATGTGGGAAGAAATAGCCAGGGAATTGTTATGGCTAGGCTTGTATAGGCCCTAGGGCTGATAGCCTAGTACCAACCTATGAACCTATGAACCTATGAACCTATGAACGACTTCTTTATAGAGGGAAGGATTGACTTGACTACATTTAATTATTTGAACATGCTTGCACCCAAGATTCCTATTGTTTTCGGCATCCCCAAGATTCATAAGTCCCTAATTAACCCCCCCATGCGACCACTAGTAGATGGACATAATAGTATGACGTATCCATGTGCCAAAATTATTGATTCAATTTTGAAAAAATATGTACTGAAAGAAAAAAACATATGTAAGGACTCGTGGTCTTTTTTGTATAATATCAACAATGTCGAGTATAATGATTCATTTAATTTCTTAACAGTCGACGTTAAAGATTTATATACATGTATACCACACACAGATGGTATTGAATATGTTAGTTACATGTTGAGAAAGCACCAAGCACCTACACTTGAGGTAGAATTAGTTGAACAAATGCTTGATTTAGTGTTTTCCTATAATTTTTTTACCTTCAATAATAATATTTATTTACAAAAAATAGGGGTGGCCATGGGTTCACCTTGCAGCGCTAGTTTCGCCAATCTAGTCATGGCCTATTGGGAACAGGATATAACAAGTAGAAATCATGACCTTACGAATAAGATCAGGTACTATACACGCTTTTTAGATGATATTTTTATTCTAATCAAAGGGAATGAAGATACAGCACATGAATTAGTATCATTTTTTAATTCTAGTTCTAACTTTCTAACTTTTACATCCAACTTCAATAGACACAGGATTAGTTATTTAGATGTAGATTTAAGGAAGGACCTTAAAAACAAAGTTTACTATGCTAACATACACAGGAAAGATACCTATTCTAATACTTTATTACAATATTCAAGCTGCCATCCCCTTTATCAGAAAAAGTCTGTTGTAAAAGGTCAATTCGTACGGGCAGCACGAATGGTATCAAGGAACGATGACTTTCATGATGAATGTAGACTTTTGTGTTCTATGTTTACCATGAGAGGTTACCCTAAACACCTTATTGATGAAGTTATGTCTGAGGTTGGATCAAAAAGAGAAGCAGGTACCTATATGCCAATTCTTAATGCCTTGAATCAAGTACCCGTTCCTGTAAGTACCAGTGAACCCATGTATATCGATATTTCTTTTATTACTCCCTATAGCTTAGACAGTAATTTTATTTCTCTCATCATTAATAAAAATTGGAACATCATATCTAATGATGGTGTTCTGAGTAAAAAATTACCACCTAAGCCAAAGATTGTCTGGAAAAAAGGAAGAAACTTGAAACAGATATTACAAAACAATGTGTCACTAGGAACACAGAGAGTGGGTATGTATCAGTGCAATATGTGTAATTATTGTGCACATATGATTACAGGGCAGACATTCACAGTAAGGAACATTACATATGACCTCAAATATAAATTCAACTGCTTGTCAACCAAAGTAATTTACTTGGCACAGTGCCAGGCTTGTCCTTCATTTTATTTAGGAAAAACTGACAGGAAACTACGAGAACGGGTATACGAACACCTATACGCAATCAAGAAAAAGAAAACAGAGAATGCACTTGCTAAACATATTATTGACAATTCTAGTCATAATTTCAATTTTAAAGCAATTGATACCATATCACCTGACAGCCGTGAAGGACCCTTTGAAGTCCTGTTGGAAGTACTAGAACTTTTTTGGCAGATTAGGTGCCATGCCAATGCCCCCCAGGCCTTAATGAGACTATCACATTATATCCGTTACTGAAATTGAGAAGCCTACGACGTTGATATATACCATTGTCATGTTATATCTTCTTGTGGGGAGGGGGGGTTTGCTAGCTTTGTTTTCGGAGAGAATTTCTGTACATTACCGCACACTTATGGAGTAATTTGTCCTTAGTAACCTTGCATTTTACCTTTATATAGGTTTACTAGTTGCTGTTTGATTTTAAATTTATTGTTTACATGTTAGCATATATATTTTTACCATATTTCTTTTACAATTACAATACATATGCTTTTTACATGACCTGGCTACATTAATTGCACTATCTAATAGTTCTTTGTTCAGGTGTCACTGTATATCCTGAACATATATGCATGACTCTTGTTAGACTTTGTAGTTAGGTATGTGTTTTAGGTGGGATTCTGACCAGACTATTGTAGTTCTAATGTGACTTTGTACCATCTTTTAATAGCAATTTCCCACAACAACGTCCTTTCTTTTTTGTAACTACTCGATTCTTTGATGTGATTTATTTATATATGTATTCAGTGCTCAAGTTGAGTAACTTTTGTACATACTGATTTTTGTTTGTTACTACTCATTCCTTAGTCTGAAATATGTAGTAACATATAGATGTGATTTGTATTACCATATATACTTTATATATTTTTATATTTGTTTTATATTTAGTATTTATTTAGATACTGTAACAATGACATCTTAGCTATGCTTTTAATCTTTTTAATGGTTCTGAAGTTTTGTTGATTTTGTTTTAAATTCATTCATAGATTCACCTCATTAGTTGTTAGGACACTATACCTTTAACTAATTGAAGCACAGAACTGTAACCTAGCAATGGCACCTTTTTGGCGCCAAAACCAGTATTTAAACCTTGTTTTTTGTTAGAATCTGTTTGTCTGAAGAAGTCCCACTATTAGTGGGACGAAAAGCGCTTCACAGTATTGGTTCAATAAAGCTTTTGGAGAAATCTTTTTTACTACTTGATTCATATGGATATGTTGTCGCATAGGACCTCTTTGTGGACATTTATTTAGCATCTAACATAACTGATTTTATCCTGGATTCTGTCTACAGCAGCCATTTGAGTGTGGAGAATTTACAAGTGTGGACTATACAAGAATTCCCTTGGCGTTCACAAGTACAGGGTAATTTTGTCTTCTGGTTTTTGTTTTCACAGAGTATCACAGTTTGTTTTAACATATATTCTCTGATAGATGTCAAGTCTGAAACACAAATTATTGTCATTATTTAGTGATTTCAGTACTCATATCATCCCTGTGATTTGTCAGAAATACACAACAGTTATGGGGAACTGACCAAAAATATAAGCCACACCTCTGGACAGTCTATGAAAATCAGGACAGTGGAGATGTACGACTGAAGTCATGTAAAAAAAGGGGAAAAACACTGATAGCTGCCAACCAGTTCACCCAGCACCTTTTGAACTAGTCAGACCAACACAACACTACAGCAAATCAGCTCTGAGGAATTGCTCACGCATTTGCACATATATCATGCACTACAGGGATGCGACTGTAGGGAAAAAAATACATTATTGTAAAATTCTCTATCCACAACCATTATCACCACAGTCACAGCAACATACCAGTAAATCAACTGACCTATATAGTATAATGACTGTTTCAACTAACATATTCTGATTGCCAGTCACACACTACTCCTATATATACTGCCCCAAATCACACTGTACTTAGAACCTTGAGGTTCTAAGGGACATCTCTCAGTATGCCCTTACAAACATACACAGCTCATAGACCACCAGGAACTATAGTAGCATGCACAGTCAGATGGAAATGGATCTATGACACTCACATCTGCCCCTCTCCCTACTCACCCTAACAAACATTTACACACTGCACTGCTATACAATCTTGAAAGTCTGTTAACAATAGCCAGACATATATAACTCTCAACTGTACAGATTTCCCACAGAATGTCCAGGGTTTGGGCCCATATCCATGGCCTCTTCCTCATAACATTTCTGGGATTCTGCTACATCACTGGGAGGATATCAGGAGTGAAGTCACTAAATAATGATATACCAAACCTCCCAACCTCTTAGTGCTAGAAATCTTGACAAAGCCTGACCTACTTTGGGGACAGAGGCCCAAAAATAGGAACATATTTTAAATATTGGTGTTATAAACTGAAAAAAAAGTTGCTGGTGTAACAGGGTTTGTTTTAACATAAATGTTCTGAAGGATATGAAGTCTTAAACACAAATGGATGTCATTATTTAGTGATTCAACCCTCAGATCATCCTGGTGATTTACCAAAAAAAAACAATTGTATGAGGAAGAGACCAACCACAAGAGTGAAACTTCTGGACATTCTGCAAAAATCTGGACAGTTGAGAGGTATGTCATATACATATCAGTGTCAGACATCAAATAATATAGAAAATGCATGTCCAGACAAACCCTGTTAATCTAGCAAGTTTCTAACTGTATAACAGCAACACTTACAATCTGTCCCTAATTCTGGAACTTTGTCCCCCATTTTGTTGAGCTTTCTTATTTTTTCTTATTATTTTTCTTATCTATTTCTTATTATTATAGCACTGTGTTGCCATGCCATTGGCTAATGGAAAGACAATACAGCTGTGCTGGGTTCATTTAGCAAGTGGGAGACACCAACTGGTGCACAGAACATCACCTTCTCATGAGCATTACTTACAAAAGGCAAGCTGATGCTTATGCAAAACAGGCCTGTACCTTTCTATGCAAAGACAGACTGTGAATACAGAAAGCAACACTTCTGGATTACTGTGAGAAAACACTGCAGCACTATAACAGGTATGTCAAACAATTAATCATGTAATGGAATGCAGAAGGGGGATGCAATAATGGGAAATAGTAAGTTAAACAATAGGTCTCAACAAGACTTGCTGGACTGAAATGTTGCTCTCCGGCACCTATGGCCATCCCTGCTGTCTCTGTCTGCAGTGACATAGAGCACAGCTTTGGCCCCTGAGTCAGCCCTGCAAAGGTCAGCTCACATATTACTACTGCAGTGTCTGTTGTACAATACTGACTGTGACATAAATTGTTTTCCTTATTTTTATACAGATAATGCATCTCTATATGACCAGGAGTTTTAGTTTGTGAGAAGAATGACTCAGTAATTAAGCTTTAAACTTTGACATTGTGCATTTAAAAGTCATTTATCTTAATGTTCTGTCTCTGCATTGTACTCTAGCATCTAGATTAAATGAAAGAGCTCTATACACATTCACAGCTTTATAAAGTGTTGAGACTAAAATTTTATTAAAGTTTCAATAAAGGGATGATATAAGTACATAAATGGTATACTGAAAATGGCTTCAATCTAAATGCAAAAAAGTACAGCATAGTAGCATTTAGCAAAAAAAGCTGCTGCTATCTCATATGGTGTAAGCCATAGTCCTCTTCAAACAGATACTGTCATAAGAGACCAGTGTAGGCATGTGGAAAGTTTTCTGTCACTCTTTCTCTGTCTCATTTGATTATCATGTTTCCATCTTAGTCAGGAATGTTTTGTGTCTAACCCATTTAATTTCCAAGGCAATATATTCCAAGATCTAATGAAGTCATCTTACTGGTAACCATGCTACAGCGAGTCCCTAAATATGGAGACTGCATGACCGAAAAGTGGACTTACATATATTAAGTCAGACATGGCCATTTCTCAGGATATTTTGTTTTCTGTGAGGTGTGGCAATCTTGGAGTTGGTATATTTCAATCTACAGTTAACTTCATCTTTTGTACCTCTGTGGGGGTTGTAAGCCAGAAAGAAAAAAACATTAATGAAAATTGTACAGAACTAGCTTCTCCAACATATTACTTCCTAGAATGTATCCAGAAAGTGCCATGGACTATTGTTCACTAGTGATAAGGGTGTTAAAAAATGGGGTTATTTATATGTTTTCCATTATTGACCAATTAAAAGATATCCTATCAGATGGAATGATTCAGGCACCAGAGAATGTTGAAATGGTGGCTATCATTTCACTGTTTGCAGTGAGTTTTGCTCATGATATATTGCTGAGTATGGACCATCTTGCTACTCTGCACCAAACTGCACCAGTGAATTTATTTTGGCATTTGTGTCTCGTGTCTCTGCCTACTATGTTCTGAAAAGCCAGATAGTCGAGATATGGACCAGTAACACTTTCAGTCAAATATACGTAGGGAAAATTTTGCTGGTTACACAAATCTTTCTTTTAAATATCGCATCTACTCAAACTGGTTGGGTTCAGTCTTTTGTGTGTACTTTTAACTGTGCTGTTAAGTTTCTTTTTTAAGTAAAATATTGTTGACAACCTTTGATTAGCTTTTGGTAGTGTATTCTATTTACTTATTTATTAGTTGAAAAGGGATTTAGGTGAATGGTGACAGGCTTTCAGAATTCACTTCTGATTTGCTGGACTGCTCTGTTGTATGTTGCTATTTGTGTCTATACTTATAGTGCTTATTTCTCAAGTGTGGATCAGTAACTGGACTTCTCCAATCAGGTACTATGGAACCATGCAGGAAATGTTAATTTTGCTGTGGGGGATAGTTTATTCAAAGTAAAGTTACAATGTGGAAGTGAACACTGCAAGGCACTCAAGCAAAAGGGAATGAGAAAGAGGCCTGCAAAGCTAGGCCCAAGATTCTGACAGGTGGGTGTTCACTATGAAGCTTACTTCAGGTTATGGATGATATAGGCCCATTGTCCGATGCAATAGTATGTATATTCTGCTTGATCTTGAGGCCAAGTATTGCCTATTAAGCTGCTTAAGTGTTCATTTGTGTGCTCATTTTATATTTCTTTTTACATGGCACCAGTACCCATGAATGACCATCAGATTATTGTAGGCAGCAGATTGGACCCTAAAACAGTAGTTACTGTCCACCATCATGGATAGCATGGTGAAACAATCAACCATTCCTGAAAGAAGATGGCAGAAACTAATAACAGAGCATAATATTCAACTGTACCCAAATGAATAATTGCTGTTTTGTTTGCAAAGTGTTTTATTTTGACTCTGTTTCTGTAAAGCTGAGGATTTGCATTTCAAAATTTGTTTAAATTTGTAATTTTCTTCTTCAAACTTTTTTGTTTTACTGCTCAGCAACCTGTGTTTCCCAGTGATACCGCCAAACTATTTTCATTAACAAGTTTAATTTGGTCATGTTGTGTCTTTATTGAGTATTAATGTGGTCGCTTGCAACAGACTCTCATGATAAACTACTGGTACTGTTTGCTATTTTTCCCATTCTCATATAACCTTAATTGTGACAGTGATGCAAACAGAGTAGAGTCTTCTCATGTCTTCTTAATGCTATTAAAGCACTGAATTACATAATCCAAATAAATGACAGATTTTTGCAGTTAATACCATAGCCCTGCTTGATACCAAGTACTGTTACTGTTTTTATTTCATAAGCACTTCATAACTTTGTGTACCTGTAAGCTGCAAACACTCATCCAAGAGGAAGAATATGAACAATCACATGATTTATTGTCACAGTAGCAGCCGAGGAAAGAATCCTGAATCACAAGACATCTTGTATGCATGCTTAGCCTTATAGGACACTTAAGGACAATCTACAGTAAACACTACACCTACCTAATTTGATAAATCCACTACAAACACACAATTCATTACAAAAATGCAGACACACAGACAGAACAAGCTTTAGTGCTGTGTACCCTAATTAATCTGATGACTTTAGACCAAGTTACTAAGTGTTACAGAAATAAAAATAGTACATGTGGCTGTGCTGTGCTCTTCACCTAATCTAATGAAGTTATCATAATCTCCAAAAATACAAAATAAATCTTGACTGCACATGTTACTGTGCTGTGTATACTGCATAATCTGCTGCAGTTTCTTTGAACCTCTATAGAGATTTAAGACTGCAGGTTACACAATCTACTGTGCTGTGTGCTCTATGCATGTGTTAGCTTCCTTCAAACCAAGTACTGCTTTGCCTTAATTGTGTCGGGTATACAGTATCTCCTTTCTTTGTACCAACTAACACAGTGCTGTTTTAAAATGACAACATTTCAAACCACATCAAAGGAACATGAACTGGAACACCACTGATAGGACATATAATTCTTTTATTACATCCGTTCTGGTACCTCGGCTTCTCGCGTTCTGTTAGAACAATTTTTAATCTCCAAATGTGTCCCTATATATACAAATCCTTTCCATCAATAATTCAATTTAATTATACGATTAAATAATTAAATAATTAATTGAATGTATTACTACAAAGCCAGCCTTCTAAAGTTAAACAGACTGAGAAAATGCTTTTAAAGTCACAGTCATTACATCCATATAATGCAGTTTTGTCAATCAATAACTAACATGCATACATAAATAATACTGCAGTTTCATAAATATTTTAATTATTTTAAATAAACCCAATATTAAATACATCTAATATTAAATACATCCAATATTAAATACCTAAGCAATATAAAAATAGTAAACTGCATTCTAAGTATCATTAATCTATGTTCATTCTGTCTGCATTATGTATGTTTTTAACATATGACAAAATCTAAACCTTCTAAGTCTTATCTATGACTTAAATTTGATAAATTTTATAAATTTTTTAAATTTGTAAATTTTATTACTTTTATAAATTTTCATACTTTTACTAAATTATTCTAAATATTCAAATTGTTTTCCAAATTCATTCCCTGGGGATATAAAGTATGAAAATTGATAATCATGCGATTCTCCAGTCTGTTTAACTGCTTTTTGAAATCTCCATCTCTGAAAGTCGGACATGCCAAAATACTAAAAAATAAACTCTTGTCTAACCCCTGATGTTTGATGAGAGGTTTTTGCCTTCTCACATCCCCCAAGTGCTCCATAATTCATACTTTGGCCTTCCTGGTAGTTTGACCAATATAACAGGAGATTGGGTAACAGTCACAACCTGTAATATAAATAACTCCACAGCTGTCACAGTTATAATATTCATTGGCCCTATATAATTTGCCATTATTTATTTTATTTTTTTATTTTACATTTGTTGACTGGGCTAGTCTAGCTGGATATATGTCCATTTTCAGTAGAGGCCTGGGGAGATAAGCTCCAAAGTTCAATTACAGTACATATCTACAGAAGTACATATATGAGATCGACTACATTAATAATAACTAAAGCAGTATTAGCTAAAAAGTGGTTACAGGTATATAGAGTATATAACACAAAATATTGACTAAACATAATACAATTTATCCTAAGGCTGCATTTTAACTGTTCAGAAAGATTGATAGTAAAACACATAATATAACTCTAGATATAAGAAGGGGAAAAAAGGAAAGTAAGACTGGAATAGAAGTTGAGTAAGAAAATTCTAATCGTGAAGACTGGAACTTTTATGAGAGTATACTAATAGGTAAGGCTAGGTAGTAGAGGTAGAATGGTAGATGAATTCTGATGTGATTGTTACTGAGCTGAGACAGTGAGGTAGAAACAGGTAGCTAGAGCATATAAGGTGGGGTTGAAACAAGTAGTGAGAGCATGTAGGTTAGTCAGGTTTAGTACAGGGGCACATCCAATGTGTTTTAAGGAAGAGCTTAAGTTCATTTTTGAACAAGGAAATAGAGGGAAGTGTTGAAAGTTCAGTGGGGAGTAAGTTCCAGATTTTCCCAACAGTATTAGTGAAGAGATTGTGAATCCTTGTACCATCCATATTTTTTATTCGATTACATACTAAACATTTTCCACAGCAATAGCTTCCAACCATTTTACCTATTGTATCTACATATTTTGGTTTTAGACCTTTTCTATTCAACAATTCTTTCAAATTTAGTCCATTCAATAGCATCATATAGACCCGCCTATACACATGGTTTATTAAAATCTCAGTTAAACACATTTTAATTCCTCTTAAAACTGTATTTAACCTCAGCCTAACAAAACAAAAATTAAAAAAAAAACAAAGCCCAGTGGTTGGAAGCAGGCACTTATAACCTTTTTTACCCAAGCTAGCAAAATCTGCCACTCAAAACAACTACATAATTATCTTAATTCTTCAGTTTGTAGAAAAATTGCTGAAAAAATAGTATACACCCAGTTCTGCCAGTGTGGCTTCCAGACAGGTAGAAGCATCCTAACTGGCATTTATATCCTAAGCAATGGCATACTGAAAAACATGGAAAGACAAAGCTTATCTAACACACATTATATTTTTAATTTTACAAAAACATTGACCCTAGTAAACCACACTTTAGTCATGAATGCCCTCTTATATATCGACATTATCTATAGTTTTCTTCAATTGTTTAATAGCTTCCTCTCTGATAGATCTGATCATTTTCAGTCAAAACAGGCACCAACTTCTGTGTCAGAACAAATCTAATTAAAAGGGTACCCTATGGTTCCATTTAATTACTAGTTTTACATACATACATACATACATACATACATACAAGTATTTCAAGCATGAGCATTAATGCCCTTCTAGCTTGCCAATATACCAAAGCACATGCTGCCAAAAGTATCAGGCTGTTCTTAAAATATCTAAGCTAGTAATGCTGTAATGTAATTTAGTAGTCTGTTCCATTCATCAGCTAGTCTGTCAGAGAACCAATTTGTACATTTCTCATTCCTATAGAATCTTCTACATAGGTTGCCTGATGATACTTTTTGTTAACCTCAAACATTCCCAAAGGTAGTTGTCACTAAATGCTCTATATACCTGAATAAGATCTCCTCTTAGATATCTGTAAGAGACACTGTACAAGTTCAAATATTTTAGTCTTTCATAATAAGTTAAATTTTCACATCCATAGATATCCTGGTTATATTTCTGTTGCACTCTTTCATGTTTATTCATGCTTGTTTTCTTATAAGGTTTTGATATTGTTATTCTATACTCAGGTTTGGGTCTAATGTAACTAACCAACAATGACTTCATTATTTTTGATTTCCTAGACTTTATAAATCTTTTTATACAACCTATAGTTCTGTAACTATCATTAACCAATTGATTGATATGATTAGAAAAACTCATAGCTGAATCTACCCATATACCCAGGTCCTTAAATTTGTTTGCAGTTCCAATCACTATGCGCTGTGTTAAATATTCACCTTTCAGTTTATGCCTATCAAATCTCATATGCTTAGTTTATGATGTATTTATCAGCATATTATTTTACTTTGCCCAAATGGTTAATTTAGTCAAGTTAATTTGCAGACATACCTTATCTGTAACACATGTAATCAGTTTACCCAATTTCAAGTCATCCGCATATAGACTGTAGAACACCTCAGATGAAAAAGTAATCTAAACAAGTAAGGGCTCTAGAACAGAGCCATGTGGGACACCCTGTCTGTAACCAAGGGTTTTGCCTGTCCAGTTGCTGTATGATACTTGTCATGTCCTATTTGTAAGCCATGGAGCTAACCATCTTATCAAGAGTACATCAATACCTAGTTGCACTGATTTATTGATGAATGTTGTGTGTATGACCCTGTCAAATGCTGAAGTTAAATCTATATAAATCACATCACGGCACAATTTTTCATTCCTAGCTGTTATTATATTGTTATAGAACATCATGTTACAGGTGGTAATAGATCTGTTTTCATCATATGCATGCTGATATATGGTTTCAAGTCCCAACCTATCCAGTTCTGACAATAACTTATCCGATATTACCTTCTCAATTATTTTTCTACAACATGAAAGTAGACCTGAGGGTCTATATGACTCAGGGTTTATCCTACTACCCTTTCCCTTCAAAACAGGTTTAATAAGCAAATGTCTCCAATCTTGAGGAATCTCCCCATATGTATATGACCTAGTGAATAATAGATATAGTGGTGCTGTAAGTTCTTGCTTTAGTGTTCTCATGTCATTGTTACTTATTCTGTCTCCTCCCTGCACTTTGTTTGAATCCAGTTTGCAAAGTTCTTTTTCAATATAAATTAATTTGATTCCAGTATCTGGGGTTACATGAATGTCACTAGGACAACATACCACCACGTTTGTGGAGCCAAACTGTTTTGCATAAGATTTTGTAAATATATCTATAATCTGTTGTGTCTGAGAATAAGTTTTAGAATCTGCACAGTTTATCAATTTGTGTGTCTTTACTCCTTCCACATCTTATGTATCTATCAAAAGGTTTCCTATTAGGCTCAATATCTTTAATATCATTTTCTTCAAAATTTTCTTGATCTTGTCTCACGCTATGCTTAATCTGTTTGTCCAGCTTGTTTATATAAGTTTTCAAAGTTGTAGTTCAACCTCTCTTCCATTTCTTATATATTTTTTGTCTCTCACCTTAATCAGATATCTTGTTCTTATGGAACTATATCTGCCTGATGTTGTATGCCTAAAGCTTGATGTTAAAGATTTTTTTTTATTTTTTACACTCAATTTATTTTTCAAAACTTTCCACATTGCACCTGCATTTTTCCCACTGAACACCTCACTCCAGGTAGTTCTACATAGTGACCATTTTGCTTCCATATAATTTGTAATTAACCTCCTGTGCATTGGCTTAGATTTCAGTTTGGCCGAATTATCTAGCAACAAATTAACCTTTATAACAACACGGTCATTGCACATCATTGGTGGTAAAACTTGACTTGAAGTTACAGTAATTTCTTTGGGAACACAAACAATGTCTAGTATGTTCTGTCCCCTGGTAGGTTTTTTTACAATCTGAAGCAATTGTTTTTCCTGAATATATGCTGTGAATAACTTCCTTACTAATGTTGTAGAATCTATATTATTCCAGTCTGTTTCTGGTAAATTTAAGTCCCCAGCTAATATTATTCTTCCCTCCAGTGTTTCATGCAAGAAATGTATGAATTTCTCTGAGTCATCTGCATTTGACTTTGGTGGTCTATACACTCCAATTGTTATATGTTCCAGGGTTGTCTTCATTGTCACAGATACACAGTCTGTTTTGTTGGTGTTATCATTGAACACCTCCACCTGATTTTTTTATTAGAATGTCTGTTACAGTAAAAACACTTTTACCTGGAAAAAACTGGTTTCCGGTCATTATTCTTTAACCATGTTTCACAAACAATAACAACATCAACCTTGTGGGAACGGAGGAAATTTTTAAATAAAAAACAAGTTTATTATTAATGCTCCTTGCATTAACAACCATCAAAGATGCATCAGATGCTGCTATCTGTGGGCTGTTAAATTGTTGACATAGCAAAAATCCTGCCTAGTGTTTGTCAAATATTGCAAAATATCTGCTGCAAAAATTCTCTTCTCTGATCTAGACAAATGCACACCATCCTGTCTGAACACATGTGTGCCCAAAGCAAGGCTTGGATGCTCTATACATTTCCACTTTTTAAAATAGGACATTTTTTTCCATCTAGGTATTTACCCAAAAAAATCTTTTCATTTACAGTGACCTGACTATCCTTTCTTATTTTTTGTAAATATTTTTATTAATTTCCAAAAACAAGAAAACATGAACGTAGGTTATTTATGACAGTGAATTATTTACAAATTATTTAAAAAGATAGGCTAAAACCTCTAAACAGATATCAAACATTAAAACCAAAATAAAGTATTTACAAGGGTGTCTATTGTTGGCATATGATTGACTTTCTATACAATTGTTTCCTGATTATAATCTGCTACAGTCATTACTCTCCAGTATTTCAGTTATTTTTTGCCATGCTATATATAATGATGTAGTTCTTTCAGTTCTTCCTTTAATAGTGTTCATTTCCAATTGCGATACTGCTGACACCATATTCATGAATTGCTTAAAAGTTGGAGAAGCTTTGGATTTCCAGTTTGATGTAATGTTCTTCCTTGCAATGGCTAGGAGAGTCCACAAGATTACATATTTTGTTCTTGTCAGGTACAGGTGCATTAAACAAAATAATAGATTTGGAAATCTGGAATTTGTCATTAAATACCATTTGCAGAAAATAATTTATTTTATCCCAATATGGTTTAATCAAATGGCATTCGTAGAACATATGTTGCCAGTTTGCTTTTATTGATAAATCACATCTCCAGCAGCCAATATTTTTCTTAAACATAAGTTCCATTTTATGAGGGGTTACGTAAGATCTGTGTATGAATTGCCATGTAAAGAGCCTCCAATGTAATGAAAGTGATGTCTGTTTTGGAGAGAGAAGAATTAATTTTTTGTCTCTGTCATTTGGCACATGTCCATTAATTGATCTGTAATAATTCCATATTCTGTCATTATTATAAGTTTTTATTTGTTTGTTTTATAAATAGATGATAAGTATCCCTTTCCAGTAATGGGTTGATTCATTAGTAATATTATATGTTCTATAAGATTAGAAACATTCTGTCTTATTGATGGTTGCATTGTTTCTTGTTTGCTTAATATATACTGTCTTAATTCTTGTACATGTAGCCATGAACTATTTTCCATATTTAATTTTCATTTAATTTGGTCTATTGTCAGAAGTTTTCCAGAGTTTACCAATTGATGCCAATATATTAATCCCTTTTCTTTAAGCATGTTGACTACTTCTATATCAAATGTTATTATATTACCTTGTGTGTACGCTACTGGATATAATAAAAATGACAATGCTTTAATATCAAGATTGCTATTAATAAGATTTTGGAAAATATTTAATGTATAAGTAATGTATTTGGAACTTATATTTTTATACTTATGTATCATCATATATTCCTTCATCAGACATAGAAAATTGTTTGGTATGAAATCAGTATACTTATTTGCTACTACAAATCCTGATTTTAACCAGATTCTCTCATGAACTAGATTCCATTTTGATGTATATTTTGTATTTAGCCATAATGATATTGTTTTAATAACAGATGAATGCAAATATACTTCTATGTCTGGTAAACCTATGCCACCCATATCCCAATCATCTGGATGATATTTCATAGCTATCCTTGGTTTTTTTGGATACTATAGAAATTTTATCATTAAATCATTTAATTGTTTTAGGTGTGATTTAGCTGGTGGGAAAGAACAAGCTTGTATAACATAAAGAATTTTTGGAAATATGATCATTTTAATTATATAGAGCCTTTCTTCCATTGAAAAGAAGAACTTATTCCATCTTTGTATTAGATTTTTAATATTATTTAAGGTCTCTTTATAATTTGTTTCAATTGTAGTATATAGGTTGTTAGTCATTACAAGTCCCACATATTTAATTGTGTTATCGGTGGGGATATATTTATGGTATTTTTTATTTAGATCTTTTTTATTAGTATTTATAAGCAATACATTTGTTTTGTTCTCATTAAATTTAAGACTCGAAAAGTTTAGAAAGTTTTGAATTGAGTCCCGTAATGTTTTTAAAGAGCTATTATTATTATTTAAGGTAATTAAAATATCATCAGTAAAAAGTTGAATTTTAAGCTCTAGGCTGTTGTCTAATTGTATTCCTTCAATATTTTTATCTATACGTATATTATTTGCTAAGGGTTCAATGACTAGCACAAACAATAATGGAGAAAGAGGGCAGCCTTGTTTTGTGCCCTTTGTTATTTTAATATATTTAGACAGACAAGATCCCAGTTTTATATAAGCCAATAATTTTTCATATAATGATTTTATTAACAAGGTGAAGTTGTTTGAGAAGCCATATTCTTCTAAAACTAACCATAAATAATCCCAGTTCCCTGAATCAAATGCGCTATTTATGTCTAAACTAATAACATTCATTTTGTTTTTTGTGACATTTATATAATCAATTAAGGAAATAATTCTTTTGATGTTGTCATAAGTGTTCTTATCTTTTATAAAACCTGTTTGATCCTCCTCTATCAAAAATGGTAGTAATTGTTTTATTCGAGCAGCATGTATTGCCATAAAAAATTTATAATCTATATTAAGAAGTGAAATGGGTCTGTATGATGAACATTCACTGGGATCTTTACTTTGTTTCAGAATTGGTGATATTAATGTGTACTTCCAAGAAGGAGGGATGTCTTTACCATTTTTAACTGATGTAAAGATATTCAATAACAACAGCAAAGCCTCATTAGATAATAATTTAAACATTTCTGGGGTGATATTATCTATACCTGGAGCTTTGTTTAATTTTAGCTTATTTACTTCAGCTTTAAGTTCTGTCATTATTTGCTTATCTATTAGTTGTACCTGCTCCTCTAATAACCTAACTTTAACATTGTTTTTAAGAAAAGCTTTCAATACTGAATGTGTTTCTATTTTCTCATTTTGATTATTAAGTTTATGAAAGAATAGCCTAAAAGCTTCTAGTATTCCTTCTAAATCAGACACTTTCTTTTTGGTTTCTATATTATGTATTTCCTTGATTTGATTTGTTTTAATTATCTTTTTAGTCCTATTTGCTATTCTTCATTGGTTTTTAGGGTTCATTGAATAGTAACATAGTTTAATTTTTTCTAAGTTGAACATTGTTTTTGTGGTGTAGCGTCTCTGAGTATTTTTTATTAGTATCTTCCAGTTCTTTTATTAAGTTGGTGTTTCCATTTTGAATATCAAGCTTTAAATTATCCACTTTTGACTGTAATTCCATTAATTCCTTATTCCACTGTTTTTGTTTATTTTTATACCATCCCACCGCTCTTCCATATAGGTATGCTTTCAGTGCATCCCATATATATATATATATATATATATATATATATATATATATATATATATATATATATATATATATATATATATATATACTACATCTTTCGTAAGATTCATAGCTAAGAATGGTTGTGTCTCTTTAATATAAAATTCCTTAAAATTTTTGAGATTTGTTATGTAAGATGGTATTCTTGTTACTGATATCCTTCTCTTGAAACACAAGTCTATCTCAAATGTTATGGTGTCATGGTCCGAAAATGGACATGAAATTGTCTTGACTTTATTTAATTTAGTGGTTAAATCTTTTGTTATGTACACTCTATCTATTCTAGAGTATGTATTATGTCTATGGGAAAAATGTGTAAAGAATAGTGAATCTGGGATAGCATACTCATTTATGTCAACTATATTAAAAGTTTCAACAAACTCAGATAACAACTTTGTTAAAGGTGATATCTTACATGTAGTTTTAGTATTTGTGTCAGTTTCTTTTATAATGCAATTGAAATCTCCAGCTATGATTAAATTGCCTTTGGCATATTGTACAATGTCGTCTAAGTGTTGTTTGGCCACTCTAACTCCTAGTCCTGGTATCCAATAAATATTCATTAATGTATATACCATTTCATTGATAGATATTGTCACTAGACAAAACATTCCTGAGTTGTCATGAAACGTGTTTATGATTTTAGGCATTAAAGTAGTGTTTTTCCACAAAATTGCTACTCCCCTTCACTTTTGACTATAGGTGGAACTAGTACTGTATAATTTTTATTGTTTATTTTATTTATGTCGTCCTGTGTAAGGTTTGTTTCCTGTAAAAATACTAGTTGTGCTTCACATAACTTTAAATATCTGTAAAGACTTCCCATTTTGCAGCTATTATTTAAACCATTTACATTAATAGATATACATTTTGCAACTGGATTTATATTAGCTTTGTTTTTAACCATATTCATATACTCGTAACAATGTGTAGATGTGTGTACATGAAGAGAATGACTTGTTCTTTCTTCTTCCAACAGTATTACAATAGATTATAGACACCCAATAAAAGTATGTTACAAGGTCATAACTGAAAACATAAGATACACAACCACCAAACCCCTCCATGAGAAAAAACATCTCATCCTTGAATGATCTAACCATGCAAGTGATCCCTCTAGATCTGCATTTCAGCATCCTCCCCCAGCCCTGCCACATGGTAGTTTTATAATGAAAAGTATCTTATATATCTTTTAAGTATACATGTATTTGTATATACATATTACTTAAATACAGTCTTTATCTATTTTTAATATTTTATAAAACACTAAGGCAACACAACTATACCTAGATTTAATACTTAACTATTTGGCTTTGTTTAAATTGTAAAGGAAAATCTCTTATTTTAATATATCTTTTGTATAGCAATAACAGTTATGCATCTTAAAAGTAATATGCTTGCTGTTTATCTCTCTTATAGTGTGAGTGGCATTCATAGGTATCAAACTTTTTGTAATGGTCTATAAAAAAAGTTAAGCATTATATGCATTAATTAACTATACTACAACTTAATTAAATCATGAAGTGTCTGTAACAATGAATATAATATTACACTTTTATTGTCATTTATCAGTAATCTTATAGTTTTCATTTAATTCAAAAAATCATATTTTAGTGGCATGAATGTTACTAATTTGTTTTTGGCATTGGTATTATATAGTTTAAGACTATATTCCCAGGCAGTTCCTATATATTATTAGTGCTACTGGCATATTTCACCGCTAGTGTACCACATATGTCATATGTCAAATAACAACTCATAATTCTTATGATATTACAGGATTTATCTACAGTGTTATAACTGTAAGGTTGGACCATATAACAAGCAAAGTAAACTTTAAACATGCTATAACACAGTTGTTTGGTACATATTACTGTCAACCCTTCTACATACACGGGAAAGGATAACCTTATATGACCACCGACCATTTTCCTTTTTTTTTATCTTCATCCTTCTTTTCTCCATTTTTAATAAATATTTATTTCTATTGTGGCTTCTTTGAATTTAGTGGGGGTACTCAATATCATATTATAGATAATATAAAACATTCAAACCGAGAACATGCCCGATATAGAGACATATTCTCAACTCAAGTGGTCCACGCCATATATTTATAACATTGCAGTCAGAAATATACTAATGAATAAGCAATAACCAGCAGCTTTGCAGCATGTGTGTGTCTCTAACAAGTGCATACCTATAGGATATTAAAAAGAATAGATAGCTAGCTCTTCTTTCAAAATTAACAAATGCATATAGCCTGGTATTTACTTTCATAGAAATTAGACCTGTTATTTATATGCATATCATATACCAACAGTAATATATTAGTAAATGCCTATGCTATTCAATTCATATTTTAATACTTGTCATATTTTAAAAAACATGAGCTATATAGATACTATAAAACTGATTAATATGAGATATAGCTGACAATGGCTTTAGCGTTTGTGATGATGTATAATATATATTCAGTATTATAAGTAAAAGTACATTGCATGTCTATTTGTAATGTAAGGTTCAAGGCTGATCAATTTAGACATTCAAGACAATCTCTTTAGCCTTGGTCATATAATGGGAGTTACTGTCTCTCTACACAACCATTCATTTTCAGGGAGGATGTTCAATATTAGTATAACTTGCCTTTAATAAAAGCATACTTATAATTCAGCAGTTATTATAAGCAAGTCTATGAGATTTTTTCTTGCTCATTACTGCTTAATGATTGTGCTACTTGACCAATTTAATATTTGCAGAGTATCTTAATAATTAAACAGCAACTCCTTTTTACCTTTAAAATTCCTAATAACAAATACTTACATTCATGAGCCATAATTGACTTACTGTCCTTAAGGTTGAGTACACTAGCTGTAATGTGTTTACAAATATGTTATATAGTTCCAGTCAATGACTTAAATATATTAAATTTTCATAAAATTAAGTTAAATTATAGTAATTTACTTGGGTGATGTTATCAGAAAAGATTGTAGTAAAGTCTGTATGTGTTAACTATTCATACAGTTTCTTCCAAGTGATATACTTCTTTTTAAGCCTTGTGTGCTGTTTATGTGTACAATTCAAAATGAATAACAAATGTTACAATATAATAAGACATCATGCATGTATTGATACCTTCTAAATTTGTTAGGTACTTCAGTGCACTTTTAATATTTGTTAAACTGTAAAAGCACTTTGCCATCTCATAAATAGTGTGCTTGGTACTTCAAGTAGCTTAAGAGCTTAAACCACACCCATACTGCTTTGTTTCAGTGCTGACATCACTCAGACTGTTTACTTTCATTTTGTGCTGTTCGTACATTTGTAGAGGATTTAACACACACTAATGGATTCTAACTGAAGAATCTCCACTCTAGGGATGGTAAAATAAGAGTTCCCAACTCGTGACCATGGTGGGAAGCAAAAAACAAAGTAAGTGAAGCTTTTAGAGCTTTTTAAATTGAACACGAGCTCATTAAACTGCTTTTAGTTTTCTTAACATTAAGGGCAGATATAGAAGCCAAACAGTTGTTTGTTAGTCAAAAAGGCACTTTTAGCATCAAAGAATAGCTAAGTACTTTTCAAAGCACTTTTTGACAGTTATTACTATCAGCTTTTATATATTATTATGTGAATTAAATGCAACAGTTTAGATATTTCATGCAGCTTAGTGTAAATAATATAAAAAGAGTCATGTTCATTTAAGCACACCACATTAATATGTCAGTATAAATGCATCATATTCTATACTAGCAGTAAAAGGCAGGTAATTTATAAATGAATTATCTAAATATCATTTAGAGTTAGAGAAATCATGACTGTAAGTATTTACACTGTAATAAAGAAAGATATGTTACCTTGCTTTCTTTAGAGTTGTTTCCTTTAGTTATAAAATGTCCTGTTTATCCTGTATTTATATTGCTTCAAAGACTGACACAAATGTAAAGCATGAATGCTTTTAAAGAAGAACTTTTTTTACCTTACAGAGCAAATAGAAAACAATAATGTTTGTGCTTTTCATGTGTCTCTTAGTTTCTTCTTCTTCTTGTCAGCAGTGCTCCATTCATTTTTTCCTGAATGTCTCTTTACCCCAAAGGAGCTCCAATCCATTTCTTCCACTTTATCCAAGGTTTTATTAGCTGAAAGATAAGAGACTGTTGCTTGTAGAGTGTCAAAAGTTTTAGGACCTTCAGTAAAAAATATTTTTATTCTTGCAGGGAACAGCAGGTGCACTTTAAGTTGCCTTTTTTTCAATTCCTTTATGAGAGGGAGACATTCTTTTCTTGCAGTTATAACTCCAGCAGAATAATCATTATCAAATCTGATTATGTTGTCTTTGTATTTAACTGGAGAAGTTGACCATGCTGTCTTTAAAATAAGTTCCTTGTCCTGTGATGAAAAAAACTTTACTATTATTGATCTCGGGTGATTTTTTGATTTGATGGTTGATGAAGCCGCTCTTAAGGATCTATGGTCTCTTTCAATTCCATAAGAAAGAGCTTCAGGCAATTTTAAAACTTCTGGTAACCAGGTAGTAAGGAAAGTCACCATGTTATCTCCCTCTGTTTTCTCTGGTAGCCCATAGATGCAAAGGTTATTCCGTCTGGACCTGTTCTCTAGATCCTCTATTTTATTTTGTAATGAAGTATTTTGTTTTGATAAAAAATGTAGCTGAAGATCTTGTTCTGAGAGTCTGCCCTCAGTATCATTTAGGGATCTCTCTATGTCAGCTATTTGAGACTTCTGTTGCGTCATTATTTCTTGTAGTTGCTGTATTTGTTTTGTAGATCTCTCTTCAAAAGTGTCCAGTTTGGTATTCATTTTGTCAAATTTCACTGATAAGTCTTGTATAGCATTTAATAAAGACTGTATCTCCTTTCTCATCATCTGGTCCTGTGTGGTATTCTTAGAAAAGCTCATTTTCAGTAGATTCAGAGACCTTCCTTCTTGTTTTTTGACAGCAAAAATAATGATTAAAGCCACATTTTTTGCAATGTAGACTTCTAGTGATATTAGTAGAAGTAATTCAGCAAAATAGGTTTGTCTACAATATCTAGTTTTTAAAATTTCCTGTCAGAAATATCTTTTGAGTACAGAGCTGAGAAAAGATGCTGCCATCCAGTCTACATCCTAGCCACACCCCTCTCCTGACTATCCTTTCTGTAGGTGATTTATGAAAAATATGTGCCAACACCAGTACATGCAATACTATCTAAAAAGGCTGTCAGTTCCCTGCTAACAGTCATAGAATCCTTGCGGGTGACATAATTTGTACCAACATGAATAAAAACAGATCCATACTTCCTTACATTAAGACATTCCAAGGCTTGTCTTACATCTTCTATTTTTGCTCCTGGCAAGCATAACACTATTTGATGCTCATTATCATCTCTGCAAATATATGTATCAGTTCCTCTAATAATTGAATCTCCAATTACAAGAATATCTTTGCTGGCCAGCTCTGAAGAATCTTCAGCCTCTAATGCAGTAATATCTGCTCTATCAATTGTTACAAAGAATAGATCTCCATCACTATTAGTCTCAATAATCCTATTGTTTTCATTGTGTTTTAAATTCTCATCCAGCGAGTGTTGTAAATCCATAGCTTGAGTCATGTAGTCAACTTCTCTCTTTCTCCTCTTTTTTCTTACAGTAATGTTCTTCAATCCTTCCACATACAGTTTTGATTTCTTCCTTTTCACCTGCCTCTTGCCTCTTTTTTCTACCTTCTCTTTTGGAAAGATGATTCCTTTTTCTGTAGACTGAATGTTTTCTGATAAAAAAAAATCATCATTCCTGTAACCTGTGTGTTACATAAAGCAGTATCCCTTTTACTATATATTCTCTTTCCCTTGCAGTCATTAATCAGTTTCTTTTTCTTCCTTGTTATTTGTTGTGAACCTCTTCTTTTCTTTTTTTTTGTTTACTTCTAAACAGACTGGATCCTCAGATTGATGAATACTTGTATCCAGAATTCCAGAGTTGTCAGTGGCATCATCTTGGTTCATAAGAGTTGAATGATCTTTGCAGAAAATAGGTGCATCATTTCCTAAATGTTTCCTATTTGTTCTATAGTCCAGTCACTAATATATGAAACAACAGTTTTCCAAGCCATGCCAATTGCATAAGTGCAGTCATCATCAAGTCGAGATTTACTTCTAATGATGGTAAGCAAATCATTCAACTTTTGACATGAGGAACACAGATCACCAGTGTTATCAGCTGTTACTTTTAAATATGCATAGCATTTATTGCAATGCACAAGATATTTGTGCATTAGCAAATCGCTAATTGCATACTCATTTAAGGACTCTATATGCAGCTTCAAATGAATACAATATTACAAAAGAAAAGATCAAAATCAGTAACCAGAGAATTCAAAGAGAACTTGAATCAAATTCTATGACAAAAATCACACCAGCAATATACAACTAAATAAAGTACAGAAAGCTGTTCTGACCATACAAGTTCTACAAGCCAGACCAATGTTGTAATTCCTTTACATCTATCGCTTGCAGTAGCACTTCTTTTTGACAATAAAGCTAAATAAATCACAAACCAAGATGGGATTGTTCAGATATGCTCAGGATTTTCCAATCTGCAGTCTATGTAAATTTATAACTGTCTAGGCCCCTTGGGGTGGCTAGAGCTTGCCTGTCTAAAACATATCCCTTTTTAACAACCAAGAGTGAAGTTAGAAGTAAAACAAAAAATGACTCAAAGTAAATCTTGTTAACAAGCAGTCCCTTCCTACCTACAAACAGTGAAACACAGTAATAACAAATACAATATAAATTCAAATAAAACTTCTCTTAACAATCAACTCCACTTGTTTTTTCAATGGTCTAATTAATAGGCTTCCCTTTGACCACTCCCAACTCCCAATCATACTTTACACAGATGATATGGTAATATATAAAGTAAATAATTCAAAAGCATTTCAGAAAATCAAGAGAAAACTAGAAAATGTTTCTAACTCGTTTTAACATGATACATGGCTTAATATTATTGTACTACTACCCATGCCAGCCTCCCCCAAATGAAAGTTATTGCCAATAGAAAACACTCTGCTCTTTAAAATGGAGCCAGAAATCACAATCCTCCATAACTAAAGCAAAAATATTATGATTATGCCATTGTAGAGACCACTATACAACTTAGATGTCAGATCTGTGACTTGACCAACAGCTAAACATCAATTTCAACAGTGCATAAACCAGGTCAAAAATTACAACTTACTGTTTTGGGTGAAAAAAATCTCCATATTTCTTTCAACAGAAAGAAGAGCGGCTAACAGCAAAAGGGTTCTTTTAGCATAATTAGAAAATGGGCTCCTCATCTTTGCAGTAGCCTCACAAAAGAGTCCAGACCAGCTCTAATCAAATAAGTTGATTTATTACCTTTTCTTCAAGAACATTAAGCCATTGTCTAACCACTCAAAATCCAAAATGGTTACCACGCAAGTGCATAAAATATTGATGGTACAACTAAACTTCAGCATGCTTGATCCAAACTGTTTTCAGTTTGTTTGCTAACCTCTAATCAGATAAATGTCAGCCTACTAGTTTGGGTGTGTCCCTTCACAATGCCCTGCTTTTCTAACTGCTAGAAAAGCTGTACTTCACAGTAGATAAATGTCTTTTCAAATGGCTTTAAACTATATTTAATCATAGCCTAATTTTCATTCTCAAATCAAATTATTCCTCCAAGAGGATGCAGTGTTTGTGTTTTCACAAAAATGAAATAGTATATACAGTAAAATTAGATATGTTCTACAAAACTAAAGAAACTTACCTGATTTTAATTGTATTTCTGCCCTGTCTCTTTTGTACCTCTAAAATGTCTGGATTTTATAGTTAAAAAAAAAAAAAAGAAACGCAATGAAGATCTTCCTTTCTCTGTCAGCACTGATGTACTGTGCAAGCATGGCAATATAATTTCCATACACATGCAGTACATCAACAAACATGGAAAAATGAGAAAAACAATGCAGAGGAACACTACGGGACCATTATAAAAAGACAGACCCCCGGATTTACTATTCAACCATGCAGGACTAGCTTAGTCCTGCATGGGGGCGGTCATTTAGGAACAGGACGGAAGCGTGCCATGCATATTAATGAGGCACACTGCCTGAGCTCTTGATCTTACATGGAGCATGTAAGAATGCAGGGGGAGTGTCTGAGAGCAGAGCTCTCAGAATATACATGCCCCCACAATGAAGAACAGCAGAAAGGCCCAAGAAATGAATGAGACCACTCATGGGTGTCCACATATCCAAACCAACATTCCCCCGGTGTACAACAAGTAAATACAAATAAAATGAACAAACCTGTATTTCTTTATTTTTTTAAAAATCCAATTAAAGCTAACCATAGGTGCGTGGGTGTGCCCATCACTTAGCTATGGTTAATGCAGCTTAAATGGCTGAAGAGGATGACAAGGAAGATATATGCAAATGAAGCAGCATAGCAATAGTGTAGTGAGCAGAGCATTTGCCTTATGAGCAGGCATTCCCGGTTCGAGTCCCACTGCAGCACATTCCATTTTCCATGGCAAAGCACGCTATAACCAATATTTTTGTTGCACAACCCACCAAATAATATATATTTGTGAACTAGAGTAATGCAGTAAATGCCATGTGACGTGTCAGTGTCATAATGAATAAAGGACTAATAAGCAGGTTTAAGCACCAATAAGCAGTAGTAAGCATATTTAAGCAATAGTAAGTGAATTTAAGCCCATTTGGGTGGGGGTAAGCAAGGCACACACAGGTTAAGCAATTCTGAAGCTAACTCTCTGTAAGCATCATTAATTGGAGGTTAGCATTGCTTACCCTCGCACAAACCCATGCAAACCAGCTTACAAATGCTCAAAAGTGCCTTAATCACTCTGTATCCAATGGCCCTTGTTTTGCCGATCAACAAAATAAACAGCTTTGCAGGTCTTGAACCCAGGACCCTATACACTATAGTCACAGTAGTTAACCACCAAGCCATTACAGCAAGACAAAAAAATGAGGTATCAGCAAACAAGTCTTCACTACAGTAAATTCAAACTGAACCTGTGAAAGGAATCAGTATACAGACATATGTTCCATAACCCACTACATAACATAAATATGTGAACTGGAGTACAGCAGTAAGCCCAGAAGTCAGGTGTAACTGTAAAAGAGTGTTGAAGTCCCCAGTAAAACAAAAGGACCCCATACAGTGTACGTACACATGAATCATGGATACCAGGCATACATATAAGATGTAATGAATAATAAATCAATGCCAAAAATGAAATATAATGCAAAGTCAGATGTAAGCAATGCTAAGCATTGCACAGGTCAGCTTAGGAGGTGTAAGCAATGTGTAGGCCAGCTAACTCAATGTGCCCAGTCTTATATACCTTTAAACAATGCCAACTTTAGGTAAGCAGGTTTTCCCATAGCTTAGCCTTTTTAAAACTGTCCTATCACAAAAAAGTGCAGGAAATCGGCCCTATTTAAACCCAAAAAGTGGGAATACATCTCATAACTGGTTGTAGCTTCCCTTGCCGGCACTATGTCAGGAAGAGGAGTGGGTGTGTGCTTTTGGGCGCAGTGCTGGTGCATCCAGGTGTCCAGAGTCATGGCAGGATATTTTGTCAAAGACCATAAATAGAGACTGCTGCAGGCAAGTACCAGGGTTACCAATATTAGGCAGAAGCCTGGGACCATCTCGCCCATGACCTCACCAGTGCCACTGGCATACTCTAAACTAGTGAGCAGGTCAGGCATCACTATGCTGGCCTGAAGTGGCATAAGGGGAACCTCTTGGAACAGTGGATCCAAGAAGCTAGGATGGCAGGGGCTGTACCAGCTGTGTGTAATTATCACCCCACTATTTGTGTACTAATTGCCAGCTCATGTATATCATGGATAGATATGGCTAAATATTCCTCTTACATCCTCCACAGCTGCAAGTGAGGAGGCCACGAACCAGGAGGCCCATGGAAGTCACCTGGAGAAGTTGTGACGCTTGGCAGGTCAGTAATACTCTCGCATTTACTGTCATAGGAAATAAATCTAAATGTATTAGTAAATTAATTGCCTGTATAAAACCTGTAATGTTTAAGGCAAGTACTGCATACACCAGAGAATATGGCAGGAAGAGTCTCATATAGTTTGTATGTAAATAAAAGCATAATAGCCTGACAATAAAGGTCTAAGTGCTGGACTTCATGTGTATACTCTGGCATCATATGGTAATATAGATTTGCAATCATGTAATAGTACTGTTGTATTAAGCATTACCCACACTATGCACCATAAATGGAATGTGTAGGAATGCCTGTATATGACTGGTGTAATCCCCAGAGGCCGCTTAGTACAATTGAGAGACACATAGACAGAAAACAGGGAAAATGCAGAGAAAAAACTCGAATAGCACATGCAACTGAGATGTGAACTGTTGTCTTTTTGGCACAAACAGCCATGGTTTGAATCCTGCCAGCGGTAGTAGTCTGCATACAGAATCATACCTCACAACTGCCCAGAATGTCTAGTAAAGTGGCCCATATCTGTTGCCTGTCAACTTGTCTCCGTGGGAAATCAGTGGGATGATCCCAGATGTATAGGCAGCAAACAGGAAATACAACTGATTGACACACATCTATGAGAACAAAGCTGGCACACTAGCAAGTCCCCAAAACCTTGTGAGACTAAGAAGCCAGGTATGTCCCATTTATACCCCCATCTTGTCAAGCAGTGGCCAGAGTGTGTACAGTAACAGAGTGAGATGTATGTGCATAATAGTAACGTGGAATCTGGTACTGTGTGTGGCAACAATCAGGTACTGCTAACAAACATTTCTCCCACAGTTCTGTCACATACCAACACTGTGCACAGAAATACAAGAATGATAGCCTGTACTGGTACTGTTTACATTGGTATTGTATAGCATTTTGAGTGATGCAGTTGCTCTGAATAATGAGGTATCACTCATCACTGTTGTCCACACTGTCCTACAAAATATAACTGTCTAGGAAATCTGTATAAGAGTGCTGTAATACAAGGTCAGAATGCAAAAGCACAGGAGAATTATAAGACAGAAAACAGGAGATATACAGCAATATCTATATAGCACACACAACTCTGATAGACAGTGCTTAAGTTGTAGTAGACACAGCCATGGTCTGAATCCTGGCAGTGAAAGTAGGCTGCATACACAATCATATCCCACAACTGTACAGATGAGACCAGAATGTCCAGTATATGGGCCCATATCTGCTGCATTTCCCCCTGGTAAGTCTGCGGGATGATCCCAGATGTTTAGCCAGCAAACAGGAAATACAAGTGATTGTCCAACATCAATGTGAACAAACCTGTCACTGTAACAACTCCCAAAACTGTTAGGAGAGTAATAAGTCAAGTATGTCCTATCTACACCCCCATGTTGTCAAGCTGTGACCAGAGTATGTACAGTAACAGAGTGAGATGTATGTGCACAATACTAATGTGTAATCTGGAACTTTGTGTGGCAACATTCAGGTAGTGCTAACAAACATTGCTCCCACAGGTACATCAGATACGAATACTGTGCTGAGAAATAAAAAACATTATACCCTGTACTGGTACTGTTTGCTCTGGTATTGTAGGGAATTGTGAGTGTTGCAGTTTCTCTGAATAATAAAGTATCACTGATCACTGTCATCCACACTGTGTTACATAATATAACTGTGTAGAAAAGCAGGTATATGCGTGTGTCAAGTCACTAAAGGTTGAAGAGGTCAATATTCTAGATATATCCCGGTACACCTGCATGTAGTCAACACATGGCCAGAGTCTATGCAGAAAGTGTTGGATAGCTACATGCACAACATCAACCAGGAATCTGAGAGTATGTGTAGAAACAGTTAGTTAGTGTTAACATACATTCCCACCACAGGTATACCAGGTAAGAGGTGTATACTGCAGGTAAAACCAGTTCATGTATAACGATGACAACAGCCATATCACTGTCCAAACTAAGGCTATAGGGTAGTGTAGCAATACTTGTAAGGTACAGATAACAGCACTGACTAGAAAAGTAATGTGGACTACAGGGATATACTAGTTGTTAATTGATGTCTTTCTCTCCTCCCACCATATTTCCAACAATAAACAATGTACCCACCCCAACTGGTATGTAATGACTTCACTGTTCTGATAATGCCCTATTGTTTGATAAATATTGTAACTGTTCCCATGCATGTGCTATATTGAATTATTCCAACATTGGTGGCATGGTGCCATCAATGTACCTGCATGCTGTTCTTAATACCACTGTAGCCCCATATAGCCATGTGTTCTGTTTGCTATGCAACTGTTCTGTATCTGATGTCTGGGTTAATGGGAATATCTATGCATGCTGTTATACCTAACCCTTGAATGTGTTGACTATTACTAACCCACATATGATGATAAACTCTAAACACTATAGCACGATTGGAAAGGCCAGTCCCAGCGGACCCACCTGTCCCACCTCAGCTGGCCATGGCACCGGGCACCAGCATGTCTGAGCCCAACACGGGACCTCCCTGTCCACTGGTCCTGCACCACCTTTGGGTGGAACCACCTCAAGGGATGGGGCTCAGAACATGTCACCAGGCCCAGGTTGTGGTGCATAACGAGCTCAACCAGCAGCTTTGTGATCTGCTATGCCAGCTCGAGAGCTGTGTGTCATGACTAGAAGGTCAGGTTGGCTCTGCAACTCAGCCTTCAGCACAGCCACCTTTGGGGCTGTGAAAATGCAGTGGTGACTGCCCATGGGTGGGGACCTCAGTCACACTGTTTCCACTAGGGGGCTCATGGGCTTCTGATTTCCCAGCACCCCCTCCCCATCAAGGTGTTTACTGCCCACATGTGTCACATACCACCCCTGTATGCGTCTTGTTTGTCTTGTCTGTTAACCTACCCAACCTACCTCCCCAAATATACCTACTATCCCTCCCCAACATCCCACTCTCACCTGAAAAACAAAAGAAAAAAAGGCTATCTGTTCCCAAAAAACATCTCGCCCCATACCTCGCTATCCATTTTGCACATGTGCCCACTGGCCACATGAAATCAGGTCTAATTGGCATCACAACTTATTATTGTTGTCCTCACGCCTCTCCCAGGTGTTTGAGTGTCCAAATCTACCTCCAAATTCAATGCATATGCACAGCTGTCGCTGTAGAAGAAATGGGCAGCTATGGACCTTCCCCACACCCTTCCTGTGCATCCCTAGCTATTGTCCCTATTGTCTTTCCCTCTTTGTGCTCCTTTTTCACCACTTTCCTATCAATTCTTTTTCTTTTCTTTTAAAGTAATTAGCACGGGGGAAAGTGAGAGTAAGCACGTCTAAGCAGCAGTAAGTGGGTTTAAGCCTGTTTGCATGGGGGTAAGCAATGCCTACACAGGTTAAGTAATTTAGAAGCTAACTGAGTATAAGAAACAGTAACCGGAAGTTAGCAGTGCTTACCTCCACACAAACCTGCTTAAACTGCTCAAAAGTGCCATAATCACTCTGTATCCAACTGCCCTTGTTCTGCCCAGCAACAAAATAAACAGCATCTGGAAGGCTGAAACCCAGGATCCTGCACAACATAGCCAAAGTGATTTACCACTAAGCCATATCAGATATACATAACATAACACTGGTGTTTATAGAAACATATCGTCCAGCCCAGTCATTCAACAGTGCAGGGAATGTATTCCACCATGTAGATGTGTGTGTATATGTTTATATATTAATATCTAAACAGATAAAACATATCATTATATATATATATATATATATATATATATCTACATCTATATATATATATATATATATATATATATATATATAAATATATATATATATATATATATATATATATATATATATATATATATATACCTACATCTATATATATATATATATATATATATATATATATATATATATATATATATATATATATATATATATATATATATATATATATAAATACAGCAAGATATATATATATATATATATATATATATATATATATATATGTAAGCAGATATGTATCTATATAGGTATATATGGACATACATCTGTAGATAACAATGGGAACATAACAAAAACATATATGTCCACATGCACCGTTAATGGGGTTGAGAGGCTCCAGTCAACATATGTCTTGTACGAATAGGTATACCCCCTACAACCAAACACATCTGCTCTGCAATACACTACCAACTGTTGCAGATCCCATAACCAGGCCCTGACACAACATGGGCACAAGATGTTTACAGTACTCTATCTCACCTGTATGATGCCAGGCTGGTATCAGTAACATATCATGCAGTACAGTCTGGCTCCCATAGGGAATGTACAATGTGGAAGCTATCAACATCCCTTGGATACAGATACACAAACACATATATGCAGATATAGATATACATATATATGTATACATATATATAGATATAAATGTAACTACACATACACATGCAGAGATATGTATAGTAAGATACATATGTAGAAGGTGCACACAATATGGAATATGCCTACAGTTACCACCTTAACAACTGTATACTGTATGAGCCACCCATACAAATGACAATCGTTGCCTGCAACATATACCCACAGAGAGGTCAAAGGATATAACACCACACACAGGTTTGCATAAATGGGGAAGCTTTATTTGTGTACTATTAAAGTTGTATATGCCATGTCACATAACTGTTTAGACACTGACATCCATAGAAACAGAGTAATGCAACTGTGAAACAGTTATACTAATACAGCAGCCCAGAAAGGTTTACAAATGTTGTTGTCCTTCAAGTAGTACTATAGTAAAGACAGACTGGGCCACAGGATGGCAAACAATCAACAGTAGGTAATGCAGATGTATAGTTCAGCAGCATCTATCTACACTCTGTACACAGTCCCTAGGGGGGCAAAGAACTCAGTTGACACAATGGGATGTAACTGTTACATAACAAAGCATAACTGGCACCATCACATACAAACTGACAGACAGAACAGTCTGTATGACAGGAAGCGATAGGTCTGCATTTACCCAAGGTGGATTGTATGATAATGTACATCCAGATACCTTAAGGCAGTGTAGACATGGTGTGTGTGGGTGGTCACATATGCTTTTATAATGTGCGCCATTGGCTACTGACAGACATCTTAAGGACACCATAGGACAGTAACACTGCTAGCACATAATGCTCCTGTGGACTACAGCAGAGATATTGGCCAATTTGTGTGGACAGTCTGATACACTCTGGATAGTCCAGAGGTATACACAGAGCCCCTTAGTGCAAGACATGTGGACCAAGCCTAACAATGTGGATGTTAACAGCCATGTAGATGGATATAACACATAACTACTAGTACACATTTGCCCCCATAACTTATGCATTCACACACCCCTGTCTGTCCTGACACATGATAACCTCTGGTACAGAGGTGGCATGGCCACATACTAGCCACTACATATTGACATACATCTGTACAGCATCCCACTGCTCTGTCTGACATACATGACTGTTACGGTGGCCCAGCAGCAGTACATCTGGCAAGTATCTGGACATGACTTCTCAATGGGTAAGAACACTAAGCTGCTAGGCATGTAACAATGCACTGTGCAATCTACAGGCAGACTGGCTCAACACTGGCCTACACGTCCTATGGGGGAATGCACATGTACCAGCATGTATAGCAGGCACTACAGGCATGTCAAAGCACAGAGTATGATTGATACACCTGTGTGAAAGTGCATAACTGCAACCAATGTGAACACAGCCACAGCAACATATAGATTCATAGGTTCATAGGTTTATACTAGGCTATCTGCCCTAAGGCATTTATAAGCCTAGCCCAGAGTTTTTGTGGCTTACCCCACCCCTTATGTTAAAAAATACTGTGCCCATTAGTTTGTTGTGCATCTGTCCAGCAGTGACACAGAGATGATTCCCGGGGTAAACCTACGATCTCCCATCCACCGGTCAAGATTTCTCTTGAACAGAGCCAGTGAGGTGCTCTGCCTCACATGGACCGGGATTTTATTCCACAACATAGGGAGTCTCTGGGTGACAAATCTATCCCTCCAACATGTCCTATTTATATCCGTGCTAAGGTTTAAGTCGCTTGCTCTAGTAGATCTGGTAGATTTGGATTTTTTGAGGTGGAGCATGTCCATTAATTCCGGGTTGGACATGGCCTTGTATGTCATGCACAGGTCACCTCTGAGCAGATGGTATGCGACTGAATAGAGCTGGAGTTTCTTCAGTATGGCAGCATATGACAGATTTTGGAGTCCCTTTATCCTTTTGGAGAGGAACTTTTGGGGTCTCTCCAATTGCTGCAGGTGTCGGGTGAGATACATCCCGAATGGGGCATTGTACTCAATCATTGGTCTGATAAGTGAAGAGTACAGGGGAACAATGACCTCACTTGATCTGGATGTGAATCCCTTCATGATCAGGTGGGCAATGTAGAAGGTTTTTCTAACCACTTTAGCAATGTGAGTGTCAAAAGAAAGGCCACTGTCAACCTGGGTCCCCAGGTCCCTGATAACCTCTTCTGTGCTTAGTGGATTGCCACCTATATGGTAGCTTGGGGTTACCTTGTTTTTCCCGAAGGGTATGACTATACATTTTTTGGCATTTAACTTCAGGCCATGGCTCTGGCACCAGGTATCAGTTTCCGTGAGACCCCTCTGAAGGATATCTGTGTCCGATGTACTTTCCACTATGGCTCCCAGTTTACAGTCATCTGCAAACTTTGTCAGCCATAGTCCTCCTATGTTAGCCTGTACTTCTGAGAAGTAGATGCCGAACAACAGGGGGTCAAGGACTGAGCCCTGTGGGACACCACTTGTGACCGGCTTGGAGTCTGACATGGTGCCAGCTACTCTAACCCTGTGGGTTCTGTCCTTTAGCCAGTTTGCAACCCATCTTGTGACATATGGGTTTACATTTAAGCTGGTAAGTTTCTCTATAATACCCGAGTGGGGTATTGTGTCGAAAGCTTTTGAAAGGTCAAGGTAGGCTGTATGGACTACCTTTCCCTCATCAATGGCCTTGGTGACTGTTTCGAAGAAGTCAACCAAGTTCAAAAGGCATGATCTGCCCTTGACAAAGCCAAACTGGGTCGGGTCCAATGTCTGCAAGTCCCCTATGTCTTTGTTTATGAGTTCCATTATGATCCTCTCCATAGCTTTGCAGACCAGGCTTGTTAAGCTTATGGGGCAGTAATTACCAGGGTCCGTAGAGGCACCGCCTTTGTGGAGTGGGACCACAGTTGCCGTACACCACTCCTTGGGCATGTATCCTGTGGTAAGGCTAAGATTAAACAGCTGCCTTATGTGCAGGTTTAGTTCCTCATTGAGTTCGTGTAGCACACAGCTGGGGACACCATCCAGTCCCATTGATGCTGTGTTTTTAGCTTTAGAGAGCAGCTTTCACCTGTGCATTGGAGATGTCTGGGAGGCTGCACTCTGCTGGGATAGTTATCTCTCCTTTTGGGGGGTTGAGGGGGGTGAAGTTTGCACTGAACCTGTCTGCCAGTATGTTGGCAATGTCTGTGGGTTCAGTGATTTTTGTATCATTTTGGACTAATTCTGAGTATATCTGGGAGTTTCCACCCAGGTTTCTAACATAGCTGAAGAAGGCCTTATGATTGTCTTTTGAATCTATGGCAATTTTGTTCTCAAAGTTGGCCTTGGATGATTTTATGAGTGCTCGTATTTTTTTACTAATAATGATCAAAGGTGTCTTCTCTTTTATGGATTTTGCTCTATCATGTAACAGCTTTCTTCTCTTATTGTAAAGTTTGTTTATGGCTGGGGTCCACCAGACTGGACGTTTGCCCTTGATGGAAAGAGTCTTGGTTTTATTAGGGATTGCATGATCCATGCAGTCCTGGAGGTGTTCGTAGAAGGCATTTGTAAGGGCTTCCGCAGCTTGGGTTGTGGTTTCCACTGGCTCGGGGGCCTTGAATGATACCACACCAGTCTTGAGTAGTGTGAAGTTTGCTTTAGAGAAGTTCTTCACTGTGGTCTTTTTTGTTTGGGGTGGGGGCGGGATGTGGATATCCAGTGAGATTAGTTTATGACCTGATCTCACCAATGAGGGATATATTTCCAGTGTGGAGCATTTTGTCCCCATGTTTGTGATGATGAGATCTAGTATATTTTCTCCTCTTGTGGGAACGGTGACTAGTTGTTCCATTGCATTTGAATTTATGAACTCCAGGAACCTTTGGGCTAGAAAGTTTGGGCTTGAGTAATGTTCCCAGTCTATATTCGGGTAGCTGAAGTCACCCAATATAATGGTGTTTGGAGATACATTTATACCCTCCAGTGTCTTCAGGAAGGCTCTGTGGGGTTCCTGAGTTTGAGAGGGTGGCCTGTAGCATGCTACAAATTGTAGAGCAGTTTTGCCTATGGTTAATTGCACCTGGATGGTTTCCGATGCTTCGTGCGTTGCCACCAATCTGGAGGTGTGGGTATCCTTGATGAATATGGATACACCCCCTCCTTTTGTGGTGTGGTCCAGGTTTTGGGGTCGGAACGCATGATATGGGGTAAAACCTGATAGTGCCGGGGTGCTCTCAGGAGCCTTGAACCAGGTTTCAGTCACAGCACAGACATCGATGTTCTCCATACTGAGAAGGGCCTCGAGTGCATGCATTTTGAGATTTAGACTTCTGGCATTGAGCAGCATTACCCTTAGTTTCTTCCCATTTTTGTTTTCTATATGGTAAGCTAGCATAATATTACAGTATATAGACTATATGTGCAACACCATCCTCATATGTGCCAATTACACACTAACTCTACATATACTGGGCCACTCCACAGTGTTGTCCATAGCCTGTCTGTGGTATGGGACATGTGTGTGTATGGCACTACAAACATGTAAGCCGATAGGGTAACATACAATGGAGCAGCATGTAACATCAGACAGAACAGGACCATGAACAATGACATCTATGACAGTCCATACATAGGCCAAAGTACATATGAACAATACACACAGTGTCAACAATCACCATGAGTACACAGACCTCAATACTGTACACACAGCCACAGAATGTTCAAGTTATCTCATAAATTGTAACCCCTACTACACATAACATGTATAGCAGTCTGCTATCTCACTGGCTTGTTATCAAATATGATGACACTAATTATGGTGTACAACACATATGCACCTCTTACTGCATGATTTATATATATATATATATATATATATATATATATATATATATATATATATATATACAAAGGGTGACAGAGATGTGGCTGGAGGCACATACACAGGGCCATTATTTACATGTTGCTGTGATACCCTCATACATTTACTGTTGTAACAGGGGTTGATGCAACATATGTCCTATGAGGGATATGAAGTCAGTAACTCTCACGGCTGTCACCATCTACAGACTGCAATCCTCACACTACCTTCTGCAGTTCACAGACAGGTGCTCTGTGGGTAACACATGAAATAAAAGGCATCACACACTGCCCAATCTGGAGAAGACCCTACAGATGGGGGTTTCCTCATAAACATAGCACTGACATGGCAGCTATTAAAACATGTAGGACAGCCATATCCACACAAACCCTGTTAAACCAACAGTACTCCAAATGCAGTATAGCAGCACTTACAGTCTGTAGTCAGGTCAAGCACATCACCCTCCTGTGTGTTGCCTTGTTTCCACAGTGTATGTTGTTAGAGGTAGATCCCCAATCCATCTGAGATGCTGTTTGCCAACCAACAGATCGAGTTCCTGTTCACAGTGAATGTAAAGGCTCAACACTAACATGATGTTCCTAGATATTGGAGTGTGTTTCCATGCAATTGGCTATGGGAATGTTACCACAGTTGTTACACATGCAATCAGCTAGAGGAGGGCTGCAATTTGTGCAGAGGCCATCAGCTGATCATGAGCAACACTTAAAATACACATGGTGTTGCCTAAGCACAGCAGAGAGGGAGTGGGAGAGGCAGACAGAGGCAAAGAATAGTCAAGGAGAGGTGGGAGAGTAAAACATAAGCATGTTTGTGTCACACACTTACCAGTACAGGGTATCAAACCCCTGATGACTATGTAGTGCTATCACGTCTATGCAGTTATTGGATGCAGCACATAGGTTACATGCTGAGGAGCCCTCAAAACATATATGTGATGGTGAGCGACATTTGCAACAGGGATATGGTAGGTGTAGTATACATGCCTGTCCTCATGAACAGGTGCCAGCATCAACACAGCCACACTCTCACAGGGGCGCACACACATTGACACACTTGGCAGGGCCAGGAATACAAATCTTCACTAGTGAGATTACCACAACACATTACAGTGCAGGTATCACATGCACCACAGGGGTCATACAGAGGTTATATGAGCAAAGGGTATGTTGAGGTGTCTGACATCAAACAGCATGCTTCAGTATGCCAATGGGGGTTGTAGTGAGTGTGAATTTGGTCATACGCATCATACAACACACACACAGACACAGGGTGCCAGTACTGACATGCATGGGTGCATTGCTGCACGGGTGTGTTGTGGTTGATTGTGCCAGATGGCTGTACAAGGCTAGGTGATGGGTATACCTTGGCATCAGGCCACATGACAATGGTCTTCTTTGTGGCTCAGGGGTGTAGTGTCTGTCTCTGACCACACAGGTGGGTACTGTAATCACCATCCAGTCACCTAGGTGACTATTATCTGTGGCCAATACTGTGCATTGCTTGCCTTGTATGTGTTCCTTAGTCCATGGCATGGACGGTGGCTGGGATGTGCACACCTTCCACATGGATGCACAGCGACATGTGGAATTGTACCTGGGGTGTCTGGCCCATGTTGTGTACACAGATTGTTATCATCAGATGTGCCAGTCCTGGCCTCATGTGATGGGAACTGTTAATGGATGGCAGGTTGACCCAACACCTACATTGATAGCATGATACCGGTATTCCCTAGTGTCACTGGCATCTGTCCATACAGGATGCATTTTCAGGCATAGTATGTCATTTGTGGGTCACATGTGAAGGCACCACAGGTGTTGCAGGTGTCCAGTGAGGAACATGGGGAAGGTGCACTGTTGGCATGTACATGCCTATTGGACTGATGGTCACGGTGCCATGCCCACTTTAGCCCACTGCAATTACACCATGGTTACTATCAGTGGACAATATGTAGAGTGCTACCAAGATAGCGGCTATTGCCTAGGCAAGTGTGTGCGTGTATGAGACATGGGTTGAGAGTGTTATCTGGGTAATACTAGTGTCGCTCACTTTGTTCACCTGGTCTTGATGTCAAATGTAGGGGTATGGATATGTACTCCAGCCTCTCATCTATTTCACATCTGTTATCCCTGTACGGTGGACATTGTGATATATACTAGGGCCACCATATAAGAAATTTGCAAAACCTGCTCCCCCATTGAATCCAGTTGTTACACACTCACAACCACCTCCACACAGGGTACAGATTACAAGCACAGACATACCCACAGAGACACACAGACACACACCTGTCATGTCTGGGATTAGAACTCCTCCCTAACTAGTTTACTACACTATAGCACTACGCAGTTATAGAATGCACCATAGAGTTTACTAGTATACTCCTTCCCCAAAGGTGTATTTCACAGTGAATGACATCAGCAGGATTGCCAAAGTAGGGCATTTGAAGTGTAGTGAGTGTGACTAGCCTAAAATGCATTGCTCCCTACACAGACATAGAAACACACACAAAACATCCACAACTGCATTGTGTGGAGATAGAATCCCTACCAGAGTTCTATATCACACTACAGCATGAAACAGTTATAGGACACACCACAGGGATAACTGGAGTACTCCTTCCCCAAAGGTGTATTTCACAGTGAATGGCATCAGCAGGATTGCCAAAGTAGGGCATGTGAAGTGTAGTGAGTGTGACTAGCCTAAAATGAATTGCTCCCTACACAGACATAGAAACACACACAAAACATCCACAACTGCATTGTGTGGAGATAGAACCCCTACCAGAGTTCTATATCACACTACAGCATGAAGTAGTTATAGGATGCATCATGGGAATAACTGGAGTACTCCTTCCCCAAAGGTGTATTTCATAGTGAATGACATCATCAGGATTGCCAAAGTAGGGCATTTAAAGTGTAGTGAGTCTGACTAGCCTAAAAAGCATTGTTCTCTACACAGACAGAGACAGACACGCACAGTTGTCAAGTCTGGGATTAGAACTCCTACCTAACTATTTTATCACACTACAGCAGTACACAGTTATAGGATGTGCCACGGAGATTACTGGGCTACAACTTTTCCAAAGGTGTATTCAAGGTGGATGACATCAGCAGCCTTGCCAAAGTAGGGCATTTGCATTGTATGGAGTGTGACTAGCCTAAAAATCATTGTTCTCTACAGAGACAGACACACACACAGTTGCCAAGTCTGGGATTGGAAATCCTACCTATTTTATCACACTACAGCAGTACACAGTTATAGTATGCACCATGAAGATTACTGAGCTACAACCTTCCCAAAGGTGTATTTCAAGGTGGATGACATCAGCAGCCTTGCCAAAGTAGGGCATTTGAATTGTAGGGCATGTGACTAGCCTAAAATGCATTGCTCTCTACACAGACACACACACACACACACACACACACACACACACACACACACACACACACACACACACACACACACACACACACACACACACTTGCCAAGTCTGGGATTAGAACTCCTACCTAACTATTTTATCACACTGCAGCAGTACGCAGTTATAGGATGCACCACGGAGATTACTGGGCTACAACCTTCCCAACGCTGTATTTCACAGTGGATGACCTCAGCAGGCTTGTCATACTAGGGCTATGGGGAGGCCAGTGTGTGTGCATGGGTCATAACCCATTTATCTAGGGGTTGACACAGCACATGCGGGCACACGCAGGGCCATATTCCACAGGTATGTGTATACAGCTGCTCAATGACTACTTCCTTGTACAGCCATGTTGCACAGCTAGCACTTGCACTACATAGTCGGTACTCCTGACAGATACCAATTGCTAGTATCTACAGTGAATGACATCTAAACCTCATGTGGTTGTAGTCATTTGGCTGTGTGCTGGGTGGGACAGGCCTGGATGACTCCTTGTCAAAGTTACTCTCTTCCACACATCTATAAATGTCTACCTTTGGCTTATTATAGTGTGTTTTCCTTAGATATATGTCTGTATTACTATCCACTGTGTGTGCAAAGCATGAGTGGTGCATACTGAAGAGTGTCTATACTAACATCTGCAACTGCCAGATATGTCTGGTCCGCTGTTGTTTGCAGACATGGGCTTCATGTGTGTAAGTGTGGGAGCATGCCCTGTATGCTCTTCTGTATTGCATGTGTGGATCGATTCCAGGTAGTTTGTACTCCAGTGCAGACCTTTGTGTTTTACACCTACAGGTAGCAAACTGTTTCTGCAGGGTGTCCGTTGATAATTTGGCAATATAGGGATAAATTGTGCAGGGGATAGTGTGTACTGTAGGTGATTGTGTCTGCGCTGCTTCAGCTACATGGTACTGCTATTAGCAGAGATATTCAGACGTGTGTACTGTTATACACTGAGATGTTTTCTGTCCTCATGTACTGTCAGGTGGACATTCTTGCTCACAAAGATGTCTTGGGGGACAAGGGTGACTGCTGCTGTGTGGGGTATTGTGGGCAGACGCCTACATATTCATGGTAAGTTATGCCATCCTGGAGGGGGTGCTGCAGACACTTGCTGCTGGGTCTGTGTATCCAGTTCAGCATCTTGGTACAGTGCTGGCAGGTGTTCCCATACATGTACATCCATCAACATGACAGCATAGCCTTATATTGCTATGGCAGTACCTCACAGCTGTATAGATTTGCACAGGTTACCCAGAGGCAGGGTCCATGAGTCAGGACATTACCCCTATTGTGGTGTACGGGCAGGTATGTAGGCATCCATTTATGTGTTTGCAGCCAGGGAGAGTGTGTTCACACAGCTTTGTGTCAGACCTTGCATATTCCCTGCTGCCCATGCTCCTACCCCCCCTCAGTTATTCTCTCTTCTTCCTTACATTATGCATACATTCTCTGATACCTTCCCTATGGTTATCACCCCATCATGGTTGTGTGTTGGTGTTGGTCAACAGTTCATGCAGTGGGACATGGTGGGCATGTTAGTTTAGTTTGTCCACATGGCCTTCCATATGGCATATGTGGAGTGTGTTGTGTTGTTAATTTGGTGTCCATGACATAATATGCATTGCCAGTATATGTGAGACACAGGCCCTTGGCAGAAGCCTGTGGGTCATTAGCTGTTGATGCGGGCCAGATGTGGCAGGCCATTGCATTCTGTCTGTCCTACAGTCTCAGACTACCATACAGTATATTCCCCTAGGGTGACAGAGTAGATGTGCTAAGTGTTCATGCCACTACCTTCTATCAGCCTTGATCGGTGGTGTGGATGCTGGCAGGGTGCTACCTACAGCTGGTGATACACCTGCATGGGACTCCAGCACTGCATGCTGCATTCTTTCACTCTTGCCATATACAGCTAGGGTCATATTGTACCCATTCCCCTCAGCAGGGGTAAAACCAGAGAGGTACCTGTGGGTGGTGTTTTCGTGAGCTGGGTGAATGTGTGCTATGGACACTACTTGCATCTGACACACAGATTTGCATTGGGCATTCCAGTTATGTTTGAATGTGGAGGTATATTAGCTGTTTCCAATCCATCATTCCTACCTCCTTTGTGATCTGCTAGTGTTTGGGCAGACAACACCGGTATCCCCTACTACAGGACCAGATAATGTGATGCATACTTGTTTGCACTATTCCAAGGGTGTGTCCATTTTGCAGTGACACAATGTATACTGTATGTCTGGGGTACTTTCCCCTGTGTACTGCTTGTATATCTAGCCCAACAGCCATACCATGTCAGTCTTTCAGATGATGACACATATTACTAACATACATTTGCAATGGCTTACTGCTAGCCTGTGGTATACTGGTGGGTATTGTGTTTGGAACTGCAGTTGTGAGAACTTGTCCCTGTCATCAGCGATAGTGGGCAATGGCCACCAGGTCTTACCTCAACATGTACATACCAACCACTCTCACACAATATGAAACACACACCAACCTAACACACACATACCTGCATATTGTGCAGATGCTACAACCTATCCTGCTACATTTGCCACCTCTGTGCATCTGTGCTCCACCAGTATTATACCTACACATATATGTGCCTACATTTCTACATAGGATTGTGGGGGACACACCTGACTGTTACAGCATGTGTACATCAGATTGGGGGGCACACCATACCATTACTACAGACATACACAGGATTGGGGGGCACACCTGACTGTTTCTACATTTCTATACAGGATTGGGGGGCATACCTGACTATTTCTACATTTCTACACACGATTGGGGGACACACCTGACTGTTTCTACATTTCTACACAGGATTGGGGGGGGCACACCTGACTGTTTCTACATTCCTACACAGGATTGGGGGGCACACCTGTCTGTTACTACATTTCTACCCAGGATTGGGGGTGCACACCTGACTCTTTCTAAATTTCTACACAGGACTGGGGGGAAAAACTTGACTGTTATTACATTTCTACGTAGGCTGGGGGGCACACCTGACACTTGTACACATTTTATGTCAGGTACTCCATTTCATTCTGTATTCTAACCTATCATGCTGACTAGAGGCATATTAGTGTACTACAGGTCTTAGCTTTGATTGACCTACATATTAGTTTCTGACTTCCTACCCTTCAGAACTAAGATCCCACTGCCTGACCTGCTGTACTCTGTCTGTGTAGGCCTGGGGGAAGGTTACCCATAGGCATCATTCAGAGGCCATAGCACAGCCTTTGTTTGTGTTTGTCTACACCTGTCCTGCTGGCTGTGACTTTTGTTGGGCATGTGAACCTCCCTAACTGACATGTGTGAGTCACTTACCTTGTGGGTGTCTCAGTATTGAGGGTGGTGCTGCAGGGCTGACTATGTCGGATGCACATAGCATACTCCCTACACATGGTTGAGCACAGGTAGTGTCATGTTTGGAATCCCTTTTACTGTATGTGAGAGTCAGAGAGAGGTGTTATTCCCTGGGTCCCTCCTTTGTCAGTGTATGTGCTATGCGTTGTCTCTTTGCCAAGGCCAGGCCATACTGGACATGCCTCCTTCTGCCTACTGGGGCAGGCTTAGGTTGTTCCTCCTCTGAGTCACTCTGTGCCTGTGCAGTCCTTGGCAATGGTTGGGGGCTGTGAGGCCCTGCCCCATGCTGTTCTTCCTGCAGCTGTTTCTGCAGGATCATGTTGTATAGCATGGCACATACAATGACAATTTGGGTGCATGTAGCTGGTGAGTACTGCAAGGCTCCACCAGATGTATCCAGGCTCTGGAACCTTGACTTGAGCATCCCAAACACATGCTCTATTATAATTCGTGTCTGTGTGTGTGCCTCATTATGGAATTCTTGTTTGGGTGTGTGTGCATTTCTGATGGGTGTCATCAGCCATGGCTCCAGTGCATATCCAGCATCCCCCACTAGGTGACCGTGAGGGATGTCCCCATTGGCAAATCTCTGGTACAGCTGCATCAGATGCCAGATGTGGGAATCGTGATAGCTTCCAGGCAGCCGGCATGCACATTCATTATTATGCCCTGGGCATCACACATGACCTGGCAGTTGATGAAGGGGAAGCTCTTGTGATTGATGTAGACCCTACCCAGCTCACTGGGTGGTGCTTTGATGTGTATGTGCATGCAGTCTATAGCACCCACTATCTCAGGGTATTCTGCTAGTTGGTGGAACAGTTGCATATTGCTAGCCAACGCTTCATGGGTGTTGGGGAAATATAAGTGCTCACCGGCATGTGCTGACATGACATCCATGAACTGGTAGAATATCCTGGATGCTGATGCCTGTGAGATCCCCATCTTATCCCAGTTGGCCTTTGGAAGGTACCTGTAGCTAGTATTCATAGGCCTACACATACCTTGGTATCCACTGGGATAGGTTCCCCTCTGTTAGTTCTGTGTGTCAGACATGGCCAGGACAGCTCAATGATTTGTTGTAGGAGGTCCCTGTCCATCCTATAGCACTCTACTATCTCCAGCTCATGTAGCCCCTGGTAGGTTACCCTGTGTCTGTACACTCTTCTCTGTCTCCTCACTGTGGGTTGGTTGACAGCATTCACATCCTCACCACCCTCAGCCTCTTCCAAAAGTTGTTGTATGATAGCTATTGCAGCCCCTATCATTTTGTAGTTTTGTCTGTTAAAACTTCCCCACTTGTATACACTGGTGGTGTAGAGTATGGGAAAAAAACAGAGTGGAAGGTATTTGCATTGTTTATAGTAGTGTTCTTGGCTGGGCTGGTCTGCTGCCTGTGTAATTTGCTGATTCTGATTCATTTCACCTGCCAGCTATGCTAGTTCTCCTTGATTAACTTCCTACTGCTGTTTTCTCTTCCCATTGCCTTCCTGTTTAAGCCCAGGGGTGTGCTGCGCAAACACAGTGCTCAAATGTGCACAGAGCTGCTATTTCCTGGTTTACCTTTTTTTTTCTTTCAAACTCAGTGCATGGTCTGCACACCTGCTTACACAATGTAAAGAGTGCTAGGCAGACTCAGACACCCACCCCCCCTTGCCTAGCTGTGCTTAGCTAGGAGCAAACCTGAGCCACAGGGCTCTAATCCACTTACAGTATGCCTGACACTATTATGTCAGCTAACTCCTAGGCTTGCACCAAGCGATTCCTGCTCTTACACTATTGGGAACTGACTAGCATGCTGGGGAAATCTGGGATTCACTATCAGTCCCCTCATTTGCATAGAATTGCTTGCTAATGCATAGTTACGTCTCACACTGAGCTCCCCAATTAGTAACCACTACTCACTGTACATGTTGACTTCTGCCTGCCATTGACTTTAATGGCAGAACAGTGATTTTAGTTAGAATGTTTATTTTAGGTTTCTTTTCTTGTTTTCCACCCGATCCCATTTGCACACCGCTACCCTACGCTTAAACAGCTGAGATTGGCTAAAAAAATTAAAAGTTGTTATTTTTATTTTTAAGCTGTTTTCAATGCCAATGGCCTTATACTTGGTCATTGTCATGCTTCCTGAATGATATGCACCCTTTATTTGTAGCTGTCACGACTCTGTTTTGGAATTTGCAGAAATGTACTCGTTTAATAACCGAGTACATTTCTGCAAATTACACTAGTCCTGCATGGCCGGTTTCCAGCTTCCTGGATCACAAATTCACCTCATTTGCATAAATTTCTCCTGCAAATGGGGTAATTTGCATACAGGCTGAGTCCGTGCAGGACTAATGCAAGAGCGCTCATGCACACCCCAGCAGGCAATTACTGGATCGCACGGCAAACATATTGCCTTCTAGAGGTCCTGCACTAATCCTTGCAGAATCCTGGGGATTATTTAAGAACAGTATACAATTTTATTCTTAAATAATGTCATTGTGTAATAGCAATAACAAACTCATGGGTGTGGTTATATGAGGATTTATCTGGGGGTGGGAATAATGGTTAAAGTGTAGAAGGCACCCCAGCCGAAGATTGATGTACACTCCAACGTTGCTGCCAAAATACAAAAAACGAATAATCCCAAGGTCCATAAACGTATAAAGATTTAATGAATTTATTAGTATTAAGCCTATATTAAGAATGAAAAACATCAAAGGGTATTGATGTGATTATTATTTTTTTCAAGTGTAATACTGTTGACATATTAAATACACACATTGTTTTTTAACTATATTTCATATTATTGTATATGGTTATTTATTTATTTATTTATTTATTTATTGATGTATTAATATAAGTATGTATTATCAACAATTTATATATGTATAGAAGTAACTATTAGTTTGGAGTAGTTTTTAATAAGGTTTAAATAGTTTTTGAACCAGTTTTTTAATAATTTTTTGTATGGCTTATACGTATTACATTTTTATGGATTTATTTCAAGGCCTTATTGGGTATGTATTGGGGATTTTTAACAACCTGAAGTACAATTAATTATTTATTCAATATACGTGTGTATATATAATAATATTGAGTTTATAGTACTTACTTTATTATTTATTACATATTCATATAGGAATTTATATATATTTTCAATATATATATTTTTAATATATTTAACATATTCATTATACAATTTTATATATACAAATATTATTTGCACATTGAACATTTATGCAAGGTAAATATTTATTTATATATTTATTTATGTATATATATACAAATACACGGATAAAATTAGTACAGGTGCATTTTACTGGAATTTTTTGTGCTGCCTTTAAATCTGTCAGTAATATAATATGAATATAATATTAATGTTTTTTAAGGTTCCTTTAATTATATTTAGAATTTGCTAATATATTAATTGAATAATTGGTATTAATCAGGGTTGGAAGTATAGGTATTTAAAGAAGTTTTACATCTCAGTAGGTTGTTCTGAAGAAGTTCGTTTTATGAACGAAACCTAGGTCGACGTTGTTTTTATGTGATTCAATAAATCTTTATACGTTTATGGACCTTGGGATTATTCGTTTTTTGTATTTTGGCAGCAACGTTGGAGTGTACATCAATCTTCGGCTGGGGTGCCTTCTACACTCTATTTTTACTTTATTGTGAGATTGGTTACTGGTTTTCAATAATGGTTAAAGTGTTTGATCCTCATCTTTAGCAGGGAAAGAGGCTAGGCTTACAATAGCCAATTAAGAAAGCTAGCCTAATAATTAGCTATGAAGGTCCTCCCATGATTGCTTTTGTTTAATTACCCAGGCTTTACCCTCCTGATCAAACCACGCCCACTCAACGGTTATTGATTATTTTTCACTCAATTCTTAAATATTATCATATACAACAGTCTACATTATTATATTTGTCTTTTGTGTATATGTATATATATATATATATATATATATATATATATATATATATATATCTATATGTATATATATATATATATATGTATATATATATATATATATATATAGACACACACACACATAGATATATATATATATATATATATATATATATATATATATATATATATATATATATAGGGAGAGAGAGAGAGAGAGATTTTATATATATATATATATATATATATATATATATATATATATATATATATATATATATATATATCTATATATATATATATATATATATATATATATATATATATATATATATAGGTTCATAGGTTTATACTAGGCTATCTGCCCCAAGGTATTTATAAGCCTAGCAATTTTTGTGGCTTACGCACCCTTATATGAAAAAATACTGTACCAATTAGTTTGTTGTGCCTCTGTCCATTAGTGACACAGAGATGATTCCCGGGGTAAACCTACGATCTCCCATCCACAGGTCAAGATTTCTCTTGAACAGAGCCAGCAAGGTGCTCTGCCTCACATGGACCGGGACTCTATTCCACAGCATAGGGAGTCTCTGAGTGATAAATCTATCCCTCCAGCACGTCCTATTTATATCCGTGCTAAGGTTTAAGTCGCTTGCTCTAGTGGTTTTGGTGGATTTGGATTTTTTGAGGTGGAGCATGTTCATTAATTCCGGGTTGGACATGGCCTTGTATGTCAGGCACATGTCACCTCTGAGCAGACGGTATGCGACTGAATAGAGCTGGAGTTTCTTCAATCTGGCAGCATATGACAGATTTTGGAGTCCCTTTATCCTTTTGGTGAGAAACTTTTGGGGTCTCTCCAATTGCTGCAGATGTCGGGCGAGATACATCCCGAATGGGGCATTGTACTCGATCATTGGTCTGATAAGTGAAGAGTACAGGGGAACAATGACCTCACTAGATCTGGATGTGAATCCCTTCATGATCAGGTGGGCAATGTAGAAGGTCTTTCTAACCACTTTAGCAACGTGAGTGTCAAAAGAAAGGCCACTGTCAACCTGGGTCCCCAGGTCCCTGATAACCTCTTCTGTGCTTAGTGGATTGCCACCTATATGGTAGCTTGGGGTTACCTTGTTTTTCCGAAGGGTATGACTATACATTTTTTGGCGTTTAACTTCAGGCCATGGCTCTGGCACCAGCTATCTGTTTCCGTGAGTCCCTTCTGAAGGATATCTGTGTCCGATGCACTTTCCACTATGGCGCCCAGTTTGCAGTCGTCTGCAAACTTTGTCAGCCAAAGTCCTCCCATGTTGGCCTGTACTTCTGAGAAGTAGATGCCGAACAATAGGGGGCCAAGGACCGAGCCCTGTGGGACACCACTTGTGATTGGCTTGGAGCCTGACATAGCGCCAGCAACTCTAACCCTGTGGGTTCTGTCCTTAAGCCAGTTTGCAACCCATCTTGTGACATATGGGTTTACATTTAAGCTGGTAAGTTTTTCTACAATACCCGAGTGGGGTATTGTGTCGAAAGCCTTTGCAAGGTCAAGGTAGGCTGTATGGACTGCCTTTCCCTCATCAATGGCCTTGGTGACTGTTTCGAAGAAAAACCAAACACCAAACGAAACCAAGAAAATACGAAACCAGCAACAGCAACAGAGTGAAACCAGAAATAGCGTAACATAACTTTATTTTCCGCTTTCGTCCGTAGACTTCATCAGAATGCAGAAAAGTAACAAAATCATGCCTTAAATACAACAGCTTAATTTAATCAGTAATAATAATCATTCAATTAACCCTTTTAATGATTTAAAAATATATGATGATAAACATCAAATGAACATAAAAAATATTACAAAAATATGTGTGCATATAAAAAATGCTTATCAGAGTCATTTTATGTAATATGTAAACAAATAAAATCATTGGTTTTATCCACCCTCAATTTTTGATGTTTCAAATAACATTTTACATTGATGGACTCATTAAGCCCAGGGGGGTGGTCTGACTTTAATTTGATTTGCCAGTAGGTTTCCCTCTCTAACAAAAAGTTTTTAAAATCCCCCTCCCTCATATCTTTATGGCATACTTCTAAAATAGAAAATAAAAATTTGTTAAAATCCCTACATACAATGCTGTGTTTAAAGAGGGCATTTTTATCATCCTTCATCTTAATGCAGTACAAAGAATACGTATTAGGGAGCATTTGATGCAGTCTACGGACGAAAGCGGAAAATAAAGTTGTGTTACGCTATTTCTGGTTTCACTCTGTTGCTGTTGCTGGTTTCGTATTCACTGTTTCGAAGAAGTCGACCAAGTTCAAAAGGCATGATCTTCCCTTGACGAAGCCAAACTGGGTCGGGTCCAATGTCTGCAAGTCCCCTATATCTTTGTTTATGAGCTCCATTATGATCCTCTCCATAGCTTTGCAGACTAGACTTGTTAAGCTTATGGGGCGGTAATTACCAGGGTCCGTAGAGGCACCGCCTTTGTGGAGTGGGACCACAATTGCCATACGCCACTCCTTGGGCACGTATCCTGTGGTAAGGCTGAGATTAAACAGCTACCTTATGTGCTGAGGTGCTATTAATTCCTCATTTAGCTCGTGTAGCACACAGCCGGGGACACCATCCGGTCCCATTGATGCTGTGTTTTTAGCTTTAGAGAGAGCAGCTTTCACCTGCGCATTTGAGATGTCTGGGAGGCTACACTCCGCTGGGATAGTTATCTCTCCTTTAGGGGGGGAGAGGGGAGTGAAGTTTGCACTGAACCTGTCTGCCAGTATGTTGGCAATGTCTGTGGGTTCAGTGATTTTTGTATCATTTTGGACTAATTCTGAGCATATCTGGGAGTTTCCACCCAGGTTCCTAACATAGCTGAAAAAGGCCTTATGATTGTCCTTTGAATCCATGGCAAATTTTCTCTCAAAATTTATACATATATATATATATATATATATATATATATATATATATATATATGCATATATATATATATATATATATATATATATATATATATATATATATATATATATATATATATATATATATATATATATATATATATATATATATATATATATATATATATATATATGGGTCCCTTCAGAAACTCAAATGCTCACTTGCCCAACTTCCAAAATATTGAGTCAAAAAGGCCACCGACCACACAACACTGACGTCCCGGACCAACAACTTTCCACTCCAGGTAAGGAAATGCTTGGCCATCCTGTTGAACTTTGCCCCTTATCCACATGACAGTATGATCTCAGAGTTGGTATATTTAGTTAGGGGGTGTGGGGGGTGCAGCCCCCCCACATGGGTGGGTTTGCTTTCCTTCAGTTTTACTTTTTTTGTTAGGATGACCAAGCCATTACTTACCTGGAGTGGAGAGTCAGTGTTTCGGGATGTTAGTGTTGTGTGGTCATCGGCCTTTTCGTCTCGGTGTACTGGACGTCAGGTAAGTGAGCATTCAGGTTTCTGAAGTAGATCTATATATATATATATATATATATATATATATATATATATATGTAAATATATATATATATATATATCTATATATATATATCTATATATATATATATATATATATATAGATATATATATATGGATTTACTTTCTTTACATGAAAGCACGTTTTAAAAGATTGTACTTACCTGAGGTGAATCCACTGAAGCTCCAGTTCAATGAACATGACTATACACACACATGTATAAATATATATATATATATATATATATATATATATATATAGATAGATATTAATGTAATATGATTATAATTGTCAAAAGAGCTTCCGTTTTCATACCACTTATTTTTGTAATATCAAGTTGACATGAAAATTGTCCATTTAGACCACCTCTCTAATATATATATATATATATATATATATATATATATATATATATATATACATACACACAAATATACACACATACATGCATAGTTACACCCACACACATGCAGACACACACATATGTGTGTGCGTATATATATATATATATGTGTGTGTGTGTGTGTGTGTGTGTGTGTGTGTGTGTGTGTGTGTGTGTGTGTGTGTGTGTGTGTGTGTGTGTGTGTGTGTGTGTGTGTGTGTGTGTGTGTGTGTGTGTGTGTGTGTGTGTGTGTGTGTGTGTCTGTGTGTGTGTGGATTCACTCTATAACACTGAAACTTCAAAACACTGAAAACTCAAAACACTGAAACTCAAAACACTGAAAACACATATCATACATATACTGAGTTTAAACAACATAAATCATAGCACTTTCCACCAAGTGTAAGAAGGGGGTCAAGCCTGCCCTGCACCCCTACACCCCCTGCTACTTATATATATATCAATTCCAAGATTGCACTTCATTACACTAAGTGCAATCTTGGAGTTGATATATTTAAGTAGCAGGGGATGTGGGGGTGCAGGGGGGCTTGCCCCCTTCTTACACTTGGTGGAAAGAGCTATGATTTATGTTGTTTAATCTCAGTATATGTATGATATGTGCTTTCAGTGTTTTGAGTTTCAGTGTTTTGAGTTTTCAGTGTTTTGAAGTTTCAGTGTTCTGATCTTCTATATTATGAAGTTTTCTTATTTTCAGTGGTTTGCGTTTTCATTGTTATGAAGTGAATCCATATACATATATAAAATACAGATAGATAATTCCTGTAATATGATTTTAATTGTCAGAAGATCAAACATGAAAAAGTTTCCTTTCTTATACCACTTTTTTTTGTAACATCAAGCTGCCTGAAAATTGTCCATTTATACTAGCTCTCTAGTCTGGCTAGCAAACCTAAATAAATGAATACATGCATACATTAATAGGCATTAATTAATTGCTTGTACATGCTGCAGATATTGAAGAAGACATGTATATCTCTTTTAGAATGGCATGATTTGAGTTACACCTGCCTCACTGCTAGTTTGCAGCACGGTCAGCAACTGGTAGCCTCACTATGTGAATCTGTTGCTTGTAATATATCAGAAGCAACACATGCATTATTTCTGAGGACTTGTGTTTAGGACATATCATGGAAAGGTGCATAGAAATATAGAAGTGATCTGTTTTGATGGACAGCTTGAACAGCAGGTATAATTAAAATGATTTGCTTTGTGTCACACTATATAACGTGGTATATGAAATTTACATCAGATGTTGCATTTACATTATTTTCTAATCAATATTATTGAAATTGTGCCGATCAAATATAACAAAGCTTTGTTTTATCAATGTAATACAAGAAACACATTTTTTATTTTTCTATTATTGTTGAAACATTGTACACCCCATATATATCAGTTCATCCTTTATATAGCATAACATAATTTTATATACATAATGTTTCCCTTTCTGCTGCAGATCTCTTTCCCCTTTTAATTATAATACTGTATATCTTCTCATACTGTCCCCATACTCTATTGTTCCTATCATGCCAGACTGTATCCCATTTCTCCCCTAATCTTTTTGACCGGTTTCGATTACCTTCATTCAGTTCCTTGTCCAACATGCTATCCTTTCTGCCTTAAAACTACTGATATGCCCCATTTTCCAATCCTTTGCAGTTTTCCTTTTCAGCCACCCTACTATAAACAGCATGACCTTTTTTCTCTATCTCTCCTCCATACCCTATGCCTTTTGTCTACTGTAAATAAACCTGTCACTCCTCCCTTCTTAATGTCTGTGTTATACAAACTGCTCCATATTGTTTTCATTACCTGACATTCTTTCTGTACTGTGTTACATCTCAACAATATATGGATGTTCCCAACACCAATAATAAGCCAAAGTCAGTGCCCAAAGAGAGCAAAAAGCTCCAACCAATCTCAAAACAGTAAATTAAGCACTAGGAAAGCTATGAAAGTCCAAGCAAGATTGTTTATTATACACAGAATACCACAAGCAGATAAAACAAATGCTTTAACTCTGTCACTGCGCTTTTCGTTCTGTGTTGAACTTCATCAGATTAAAAGAATTTACCATACAAGTTCTTTTATACACTCCCAAAAAGGAAGTAACCAATCAAATATCCTACCCAAATAACAACATTTAAAAACTTTACATTAAATACAATCTCAAATGTTTTTACAAAAACTTAAAACATTTTGGAATAAATCACGTTAAAACTCAAAAAGATATTTTAAAAAACATGTAGGTATATATATATATATATATATATATATTATTTCTGTTAATAAACCTTTAATATTGAGATGGAAAGGAACCATTACTCTGATGCCATCTGCTGACCAATACTTATAGGTTCATAGGTTCATACTAAGCTAACTGCCCTTGCAAGCCATTTTAAGCTTAGCCAATTATCCCTTGTGAGACTCAAACGCTGCACCTTGTGTTTATAAGGCAAACACCTTAACCATTAGGCCACCCTCCCAACCCAAGATACATGGAAGGGAATAAACATAACTTAAAACAATCTTTTACAAAGAAATCCATGTTACTTATAATCTGTCAACTTTTAGTTTGAACACAAGAACTAAAGATATGTGCTCATTTAAGCCTGGATGTTTGCAAGCTTCAGAAACTAGCTGCCAAAACACTTCCCAGACTTATATTCTCACTTCTCATTCACAACTCTAATATTCAATGGAACTTCTAACCCAAAGAACGTAAATTCTGCATCTTTACATGCTAAAGTGTGCATAAATATTGCATTATTAATGTCCTGCTTACGAATATCATAAAGATGTTCGTATACTCTTCTTTTCAATACTCTCTCAGATTTTCCCACATAAAATGCTGGACATTTCCTACATTCAACCTAATAAATAATTCCCTTACTATCACAGCTTGAATATTGCTTGCTATATATTATCCTATCTTTACTTTCCAGGAAAGTCCTATCAGCATTCTTAATATATGGACTTTGCGCGCATTTACTGCACCTACAGGTTCCTTTTCTTTTGTAAGAAATATTTTTAATAGTGGGGTAGTTCTCAAGCATATTTTTAATATTCTTGTCTCTCCTATATATAAACACTACGGGCTTATTAAAAATAGAGTCCAAATCTGAAAATTGTGTGAACATATTCCAGTTTGTTGTTATAATGTTTCTAATGGTGGCAGCTACCCCATTATAATTCAACATGTACCTTCCCCTGGATATTTATTATCCTCTCTTTGTTTACACCTCACCATATTATTTCCTTCAGCTCTCAACTTTTGACCCAAGATAGGGGCAAATTTATCTGACCTCCCTTCACTTACCTCAGAAATAACCTCATCTATTATCTTTGGCAGGCATTTTCTCTCTATAAACATATTTTTTAACTTCTTACATTCTTCACAAAACACTTCATTATCAGATGTCATTCTAGAAATTCTAATGAACTGTCATTTTATGATGTTTTTCTTTTGTTTATATGGATGGGCACTGGGAAAGTAAAGATAAGAGTTTGAAAATGCACTTTGCATAAATATCTTGGATTTAAATTTATCTCCCTGATAATCTTTTAAACTGTAACATCCAGATATTCCACTGAATCATTACAGATATGGTGGGTGAATTTCAAAAAATCTGTGCTAGTGTTAATACACTTAAGAAACTCATCTAATTTTTCTCTGGAATCAGTCTAAAAGAAGCATAAATCTTCTTTTACAGGCAGCAAAAATTCTTAAAAGGTAAATTAAGAGTAAATCTTTTCTCCCAGGTATTGAGAACTATGTTGGCATAACTAGGGGTGCAACATGCGCCCATCGCCACTCCTTTGATCTGTTTGAAAAACTCACCCTCAAACAGTACAAAATTGTTGTTTAATACCATATCCAACAGTTCCATAATCACCCTGTGGTCCTGACTTCTGAATTTTTAAGTCTGTACCAATGCTTTCTCGAACCATTCTATCCCTATGGAGTGAGGTATTACAGAAAATAAATCGACAATATCAGTTGTAACAAAAATAGTACCCTTATCATAGATTCACTGATGAATACCTTTCAAAAATTCCCAAGAATCTTTCAACAACTCGCTGTGCTCCATCCAGACAGCTTTTATTCTTGAATCAGTGTATTTAGCCAGTCTATATGTTTTTGAACCATTAGCGGCTACTATGGGTCTCAAAGGGGGGCTATTAAGGTCTTTATGTACCTTAACTATACCAAAAATGGTAGGTATCACTGGTTTGTTTACCACTAAATATTTATACAAATCACTTCCAATCATATTGTCATATACCAATTCTCTAATACCAAAATCAATTTTAGAATAAGATATATTGATCTCATCGATGGAAGTTCTACTATATTTCTCTACCTTTCTTTCTACCTTGCTGAGTAGAAAGCCTTCTGAATATGCATAAGTACCATCACTATCTCTACTCATAGAATTTATCAGCAGTTTCCAATAACTTGTAAATGACTTCACATTCAACAAAAACACTTGTAACTTCCATTAAGTTTGGTAGTAGTGTGCTTAACCTAGCTGTATTTATCCCAACCATAACTTTCATGTCACTACTGAATAAATAAACTGGTCTATAATTTTCAGGGTCCTTCTTTTCCTACTTCTCCTTATGTAACACCTCCATCTCTGTCTGCTACATTGATTCTGGGTTCTGTTCTTCTTTTATTCTTCCATTTTTCTGTTGAACAACTTCTCCAGATACTCCTGTTCCTGGTTTCCTAACAGCTTGAACCTATCAACTGGGAAACCATCTAGGCCATCTGCGTTATCTTTGTTGATATATCTAATCACTGCTACCACCTTTTCAAACTCATTGTGTTCCTCATTCTTATCTTCCTCACTGAGGTTTGCCCCTTCTCATACCCCAGTCTTCATCCCTCTTGATACTTTTCATGTATACATTCCTTGTAGAATTTCCTAATTTTATCTTAGATCTCTTTGTCCTAAGTAACTCTCCTTCCCTATCCTATTTCCACTACATGCACTCTTCTTTGAAATGTTGAGTTTATACCATAACATTTTTACATACGTTTCCCCTTTATTTTCTGTCTGCCTCCTTTTTATTCCATATCTGCTTGTATATGTTCTACTTTTAGATCCTCTAATTCTTCCTGTCTATCCTACCTACCATCTTTTCCTCAATTTGCTATTCAAATCTGTCTGCGCCTGCCACAACTGTCTCTCTCTCTCGCTATGTCTACCCTATCCAAACGTACTGCTATCCATCTTGATGTTCTCTTTATCTCATTACTTCCACCCTCCAAGCAGTCTTGATTTTGTGCCACTACTTCTACCTCACCTTTTTCAGATTTATTCCTTCAAACTATCTTTCTAGCCCTCGTGTGTAATCAATCTATATGATATGAGTCACTTCACTTACTTGGAATCTGTCTCCACCTCTCCAGTCACTCCCTACCCTTTGCAATAACATTATAACCAAGAAGTGGCCTGACAGTCTCCTTTCATATATGACAATCATTTTTCCTCACATGAAGTCTCATCATCTACTAATATCCTATTCAATCTACTTGTGTGTTGCCTTCCTGTCTACTAAACATAAACTGTTTTACCCCCTCATGTTTCTTCCTTCATGCATTTCTTATTCCTAGTCATATCATACAGCCCCTTAAACATTTCTGACATTTTTAAATAAATTTCACCTTCTCATATAATCTAGCTAAATGTTCTTCTAACACTGAAAGAATTGAACTGAGACAATAAATTCAACCACAGGACCACCAGAGTATCTTTGTTAAGCGCTTTCACTCACTGTAATGCACATGAGCTTCATCAGAACAAACATTACATTCATTACAAACTGCTTAAATACCACTTGATATCTAATTACATGACTTTCCATTTAAAAACATTAAAGTAGCCTTTCTATTTATATTCAAATTAAAAAAATAAATAAATAATATTGATCAAATAATTAATGTACATATTTCTGACTTAACAACATATAATTTAATGATTTAAATATATATATATATATATATATATATATATATATATATATATAAATTAACAAAAAATGAATTTATACAATTATTTAATTCTGGCCATCTGCAGAAAACATTTCATGTTGACTGCCCCATTGAGGCCAGGAGGTTCATCAGCTATTAACAATATTTGCCACAAACTTTCCTTACACTCCAAAAGTGTCTTATAGTCCCCAGAGAACAAGTCAGTGTTGACCCTTTCCAAAACAAAAAAAAGAAAACTTCTTAAACAAAACACATTCTGTGGCATGAACAGCGAGAGCATTGTTGACATCTTTTTTCTTTATGGCTAAACTATGCTCATAAATTATTTTCTTTAATGCTCTAATAGTTTTCCCAATATAAAATTTTTGGCATGTATCACATGTTGCACAATATACCACATTGGTCGTACTATAATCATATTGCGCTCTAGCCACAAACGTTAATATGTACATTAATTATTTGATCAAGTCAGAAATATGTACATTAATTATTTGATCAATATTTTTTATTTTTTTAAAAAACATTTGAGTATAATAGAAAGGTTACTTTAAGGTTTTTAAATGGAAAGTCATGTGATTTGATATCAAGTGGTATTTAAGCAGTTTGTAATTAATGTAATATTTGTTCTGATGAAGCTCATGTGCATTAAAGTGAGTGAAAGCACTTAACAAAGTTACTCTGGTGGTCCTGTGGTTGGATTTATTGTCTCAGTTCAGTTCTTTCAGTGTAATCTTTTTATTTTGTTTTTGGTCTAGTTTATGTGAGGTCTTCTAACACTGCATCAAAAGCCCATATTACTGCATCATACCTCTCAACTGTCCAGATTTTCACAAAATGTCCAGATTTTTGGCTCATATATTTGGTGTGGTCTTCTTAAAATGTGCAGTTGTCTGGCAAATCATGGAGGATTAAAGTCACTAAATAATATTAAATAATGGCAGATATTTACGTTTCAGACCTCATGTCTTTAGGAAAATACATAATAATCCAAAACCTGTTATCCTAACAAATTTTTAAGTTTATGGGAGCAATATTTAAAATCTATCCCAATTTTTGGGCCTTTGCCCTGCATTATTTTTGGCTTTGTCCAGATTTCCTGCACTGAGAGGTTGAGAGGCATGCATTCTATCTCTTCTATGTCTCACCTCTTGAATTATGGCTATACAGCCTATAATTTCTTTTACTTCATCGCTTGTCTTCAAAAAATATATCTGTACATCACCCACCTACCACTCATCACTGTCACACTGTCTTCTCTCCACCGCCCTCTCCCCTCTTACACTAGTATTCCTGGTCCTGTTTTTCCTCCTCTTGGGTATAGTCCATTCCCACCATTTTGTACACTTTAATTTTTCCCATCTAGAACTTTGATAAGTTCGGTTCCTGTAAGCATGCTATACTTAAAACTTTTCTCTTGATTCTACTCAATATATCCTTTTTTTTATGGAGTTGTTCACACCCCCAAAATTCCAACTTTCTATGCAGAATTCCCATCTCCCATCTAATCTACCTCTGTTCCTTAAGAGGTGGATCCCAATGGCGTTTTGGCATGCCACAGTGGTACAACAATGCTCCGACCCGAATGGGTAATACTTTAACCCCCCACACACACACACACACACGGAAGCTAATTCACCTATCTCCTGACTTACTCCTCAATCTACAGCCCTTCCTCTCAGACTCATGCTTTCAGTATGGTATCATCTATCACAACATAAATTATTTATGTGCTTCCCAAATGTAAAATTAAGTACATTTGTAGGACACTACAGTTTATTTGGATTAGGTCAGGTCTCACTTACATGAGTTAAACATACAATATGATTTTCTGAAAGCATTATACTTTCAGAAAATACACTAATTTTCCATACTTTGCCCATTAAAACCAAACAATGATTATTCCCATGCCCCAATGTGATTTGACTGAATGTTCCACTCACTAGTGGTTTCTTCCTGTTACAACTGTTTTATCTGATTGATTCACTATGCAGAGAATATGTAGTGTCAAATGACCAAAATACTTAGTTAATACAAAGCATGTACAACAAGTATCGCTTTGTTTGTAAGATAATCTCTTTTTCTTCAAAAACAAATAACTTAACAGATACACATCATCCATGCTCATTGCATATGTCTATTTTCCATTTGTAACAGGGGGACTTCAAATGAGGAAGTTGTTCTTTTTAAGACAAAGCTTGAGGAGAAAAGCTTCACAATTATAGCTGTGTTAAAAAAGTAGAGGGCCTAGATAATATCATCTCCTGTATATTATATCTATATAATATTTTCATATATAACACACATAAATCAGTACTTTAGTCATTGTGGAAATCATCCTTTGGCCACCTACTAAGCAACACTCCATAGTACAACTTCTTTCATATTTTCTTCAAAAAGTTATAAAGTCTTACCTCATGCTAAGGTCTGAGATTCTATCACTTCTTTATCCTATGCTTAATAACACTATGCCTTCTCCTCTGCTACCATGTCCTTCTGCTCTTTTTTCATCTTCCTCAACTCTTCACCTTCACAAAGAAAACAGAAGTGAACCACACCTACTGAAGCATCATTTGCTTTAGCCCCACCCACCATAGAAGAATTGACACATGAAGCTCCACTGCCATGACTAGCTCACATTCAATTGTATGAGCCTGGTCAGACTCTTTCAAGCCAATTGACCAATAATATTAAGCTTGTCATCTGCCTGGATCTGGAACTCTATAGGCTTCATTTCTGCATGTTCCTTTTCTGTTCAGGATATATCTCAGACTATGTCTCTTCCAATCCTCTCTGTTCCTCTATAACCTCTTCTTCCTTGAGATCACTTCATTTGGTCCATAGTGATCATCTCCTTTATGTTTCATGGGTATTTAACTGTTGATCTATCTCTGTATTTTTCTTTCCTTCCAGTCCATCTCTTCACTCTGTAGAAGTGGTATATTCCACTTTACTTTTCCATATCAATGTATGAGCTGGTGAGTCAGCCCTGTCTTCTTCCACCTCCACTTACAAGAGAAAACATCTGTCAGCCCTTCTCCCCTTGAAAAGCCCATAGCCTGTCATAGTTGTGATCTGTCATGCCGTTAGCAGCTGCAGCATTACATATCTCCACATGCCTTTCCTTCATCCTCTTCTTCTCTCCTTTGGTACTTACCTTTCTCCACCACCAGGGCTGGTTTCTGCTTACCATTCATTAGTACCTCTCATTACGCCAATCATAAAATGTAATGCTCTTCTCTCTAGCATGTCAGTAGCTTCCCCTCCCCTCCACTTGAAATTTATAATGCTGGATATACTAGGTGGCCTACAGCCCTCTCCTGCTTTAAGTGCTATAACACTGGACCCATCTCTACTTTTTGCTGATGTACCAATGTCAAAATATCTTCCCTCAACTTCACTTTCACACTCCCATCAACAGACATCTCTTCAAGGCAGCCTGTCTGAGGATGTTTTCTTTAATTTGGTGGCAGTTTATTGTTATCTATGGGCCTACGTCTTGCACTGAGACACTATTTAGTTCCCCTACCCTGTGTGCCCTGTCATCTTATGGATCCAACCCCCCACATTCCTTTACCAAATTCAATGACCCAGTTCTGCAGAAACATTGCTGTTCCTCCCCTTCAGCTCCTTCCACCCTTTCTATTGTTTGATTATTGTTTGAAAGTTACGTCTTCAAAATCAGTTTTACAAAGCCATCTGAATTTAAGTTCACATTATGTAGCCTAGATTTAACTTCTCATCTTTCACATTCTTGCCTGTTTTCTTTATTCTTAATTCCATTAAGATTCAGTTCTTAAACCATTTTTTTTTTGAAGTCACTCAGTTTCTATTGGAATGTAACTCAGTATGTCCTGCACATTTCACACATCAATTACAATGCCATTGAGTTTCAATAAAATTGCAGTTTATCTGTTTTCTCATTGCCCTCCTTCCTCATCACCCACTCCACCTTATAGCATACATAAATAATACATTTTGTTAGTTTATTTTCCTCTTACTGCCTGTTCCAAATAGCACTTTAGATTTCATATTCTCACTACCCACAAATATTGCCTATCTTCTTCATCACCACAAGTCTGGACCTGTACCTGTTTCTCTTTTCTGGCCTCTCTTCTTGCCCTTCTTTATGAGTTAAATAATTATATATAAAAAGTATGTAGTGCCAGTTTTATCTACAATTCATTGTGGCATGTCTGTCACTCTTCCAACCCATGCTTCCTTTGTCTAACTGCCACACACCAGTCACATACATATCATCTATCTTCCTTCTTTAAGTATGCGGAGCAGCATCTTTGTTCTCCTATTTGACTCCTTCCCACTGATAAAGCTGCTGGTCACATTCTGCTATGGTTATTCACATGACTATTACTCTTACCTATATCCTTTACTTCACCCTGTAACCACCCTACTCCTCTTCTATAGTTTTACCTGTGTATGAGCTGCCATCTTAAGCATCCATCGGCTGTGTTGCACTACCCTTACCATCATTATACGTTCTACACTTAGCAGCAAGAGTCCCATGTTCTCTATGTATCTCTTACTTCCATCTTTACCAGTTAGTTATGCAACAGTCTTTCTTTTTTATATTTTATTAAATCAATACTTCCTAGACTGATAAATTTAAGCTGAATTCCTTCACTAAGAATCTGTAAGTTAGTAATTTATAGAAAAATTAAATGTTATATGTAAATCCAAAATGAGATGATTATATTTTATAATATTTCTTAGTGATTCACCCTTAAAAATGAATTAGCTGTAAAGTGAGTTGTTTTGAGCTGATGGTATTGAACAAGAAGCATTTGCTAGATCTGCACATCCAGTAAATGCTTTCCACCTTATTCTATGGTTACTCAGTGACCATGTAGTTTATACTGATGAGAAAAAAAGATGCCCACACAGCATGCGTACATTTTTCTACACAGAGCACAAATGTTTGCCAAGAAAGGCTGTATATCAAATTTTAATGTACGAGACATGCACTCCATCTGTGGCTCATCTGTCTTAATAAATAGAAATATTATAGAGTTATTTGCAGAGATGGAGGATGAAAACTAATTAAGCTATATTGTAAGCATTTATATCCCCTGTGGTGCTGCCAAGTTTTTCCCAGGGGCAGCTGCCAGCCCTAATTGTTCTGAGCTGCCCTTCTGGAAAGACTTATTCAGCATACAATGTCAGAGACAATATTCAAGAAAAGATGAAAGGATATAACCTGTAGTGACATTCTGTGTCCTACTGTAATAAAATTCTCCAGAGAGAGGAAAAAAAAGACTTCAAATGGCAGTTGGACACCACAGATATTAAAGATACTGTTGTTTGTCTTTATAATTATGTGTCTAAGTGCACTCACTGTAGGATATTTTTTATTCAGATGTAGTACAAATATTTGCTAGGTGTTAAAGAAATTTCATAATTATGTATTAATACAAGTTATGTGGACACGCTACATTTCTAAATAAACAGTGAGGCCTAAATGGTTAATTCTGGATAACAGACAATATGTCCAGTGCACGTTATCAATTTTTTAAAATGGTGAATCTATATGCATGAATTATTATTAAATTCAATGGATACTATACCTGGAAGTCAAAGTACTATTCTTGCTCAGCCTTTTTATATTGGAAAAACAGAGAGGACATTAAGTGGATGTGTACTTGAGCACATATATGATGCAAACAATATATGTTAAAACACCTTGTCCAAATTCCTTATTAATTGCACTGATTTCAAAAAGTTTAAATTTATTATTTTGGAAATAATAACCCAAATCCGACAGGGGTTTCTCGGAGGAGACAATAGAAGTTAAGGAACTTTTTATGGCAGCTAAAGCTAGATGTCTGTTGTCCTCCAGGTAAAAATGAAAATATTTCTTGTGTGTTATTTGAAAATGATGGCTACCAGATTCTGATTTTTGAATGCAGTGTTGAATATATTTTTCATATGTTTATTTTATTTTTTCATTTTAATGATTTTACATGTGGATACATTACTTAGCATTCCCTGGTTTCAGTGTATTTAATATTTTTCATACATTTTATTCAATGTATTTTTCTGGTTCATGCACCTTTAAATGCTTTATATAGTCAGAAATCACAAGATCAAGTAGGTCATGTTACATAACTTGGTAATAGAACAGCTAACATCATGGCTCTGAAGAAGTCTGTACTTTTTATGCAAGTCAAGAGACCTTAACCATTCAAAATCTTTTTTTTTTTTTTTTTTGCTACTGCTGTGGTTGCTTTTACAAGGGTGTGCTGATAATTCATTGATTCTGAGTTTGGTAACATTATTGATGAATATGTTGAAGAGAAGTGGTTTTAGTATTTATACTTGTGGGGCTCCTATGTCTACAGAGAGAACTGCTGAGGGGGTGGATTTCCATTTGACTGCTTGAGTTCTATTACTTAGGTAACTTTGGTACCGTAGGAGAAAGTCTGGTGGGTTATGTTCAGGTCTTCTAAGGTGTGAAGCAGATTATGGTGGGATATGGTATTGGCAAGTTTTGATAGATTAAGGAATATTGAAGAGACTTACTGATTACTGCTTTAATAAGCATTAATAGTATTTATGAAGGAAGGCCATACCTATTAAATCTGGTGGACTTTTTTAAGGGGGGGGTCACCAAAATATTGGATGAAGGTAAGACTGTGCACACAGCTTACATCAACTTGGCCAAGACTTTTGATACAATATGCCATTCAGGCATTACAAACAAGGTCACTAATTTAGGTACAAACCCTTTTATCACTCGCTGGCTAGCCAACTGGCTCAGTGATAGGACCCAGGGGGTCCATATTATATAAGCGAATGCAATGAATTGCGAACACTATATAATCAACCCACAATCCCCAAAAACCCAAAATATTGAACACACAGATCGGCGATTATTTTCCCCAGGGAAAAAAAAATCGCTGCTCCATAAAAAAAAAAAAAAAAAAAAATCAAAACACAAAATAAAGTCACCCCCCCCCTCACACCCACTTCTTAAACATACCAACTCCGAGATCGCACCACAGTGGAGAAAATGGCAAAGTCCCAAAAGCCACCCAGGGATTTTTTTCCCTAGGAAAAAAAATCACTGTTTGCGCTATCAGTATTTTGCCATTTCGCATAATGACGTTCAACTAAACAGCGTTCGCAATTTATTGCGTTTGCTAAAATAATAGGGACCCAACCTAGGAGGTTAAAATAAATGAGGCCACCTCCACCAAAAGGCCAGACACTAGCAGAGTACCCCAGGGATCTTTACTGGGCCTGCTCCTTTTTGCCATCTCCTTCTCTGAAATGAAAGCAAATGCTGAAGGTTTATGGCTGACTAAATTTGCAGATGATTGCAAGCTGGAGGTTATCATTGACTCCCCTGCAGGCACTTGCGTTCTTCAAGAAGGTCTTTCTCTGATTAACAAATGGTGCCAAAGCCAAGCTCTTAAAATCTATACTAAGAAATGCATAATTGTACCCTTTGGAAAGTCAGCTATCCTGGCTAATTACCATGTTGGTAATACGCCCCTAAGAGTGGACAGGGATCTGGGTACGCACAGAGACAGTAGCCTTACCTTCGATCAAGACTTGGCCACAGTGGTGATGGGAATCCTTTTATGTTGCACAACTTATACGTAAGGGCATAGCATCTAAACCCAAAGAGGTCATTATCCCTCTGTACTCTTATCAGATCAATCTTAGAGTACAGTGCTCCCTTTGGTATGTACCTAATCAGGCATATACAGCAACTAGAGTAATCTCAGAAGTTCCTTACAAAAGGGATACAAGGCATAACAAACCTGCCTTATGCAGAGAACCTTAAAGCCCTTTCCCTCTACTCAGTCTTCTGTACATTGCTGAGTGGTGGTCTATGCCTGCCTAACAAGACATCCACAAACCCCACATTATGAATCTCCTACATATTTGTAAGTCAAAGAGTACTAGAAATACAAGGTCTAGGGATCTGAATTGTTTCTGTGACTTAAACAAAACTTGCTGGAGATACAGATATGTGTCCCAGAGACTGACCTTACTATGAAACAGGCATCCCATCCATGCAAGGCTGAGTTTGTCTATTACCCAGTTTAAGCGTAACCTAGACCAGTGGATGGGGAATAGGAAATGTATACCAGGCCTGGCAACCATGTCCCTTATGGTCAGAGGTAGCTTACAAATTCCTTGTTCTCTATGTCCTGTTCGAATACAGGACATCATTATTCTTTTGAGAAAACATGGCTTGGCTTAGAAAGGCCCCCTGGTTGTTAGCCTAGTAACAATGTATGAATCTATGAAATGGTGGTTGTGGTTGTACTGTGTCCTGGTTGAAATCAATGTTGGATGTGGAATAGTAGAAGACATTTTAGAACTTGTTTATGTATGCCTTTTTCTAAGATTTTAAAGAGAGAGAGGAGACTAGTAATTGGTCTATAGTTGTTCAGTTCTATAGATGAGCCACTCTTGTATAATGGGATTATATAGCTCTGTTTCTATATGGTGGGGACATATGACACATAGATCTATTGATTAAAATGGAGACTGTACAAGTGAGAGACTTGGTTGCTATTTTTATATCTTAACCAGGGTGGTTATCTGCAGATAGTTCTGTAGTTTATGCTAGTGAGAATGTTTTTATGATGGTTGCGAGTACACAGTGAAGTTGAAAAGTTTCTTTATAAGGAGGTGAGAAAGAGTGGGATGAGGTAGGAGTACTTATTACTGAAGTGGATGCATTAAATAAGCATGAGTTCAAAGCTGCAGCAGTTTCAATTATTGGTTAGTACTGTAGTGAGCCTAACCGGGAAAAGCCAAAAGACACACACACACACGCACACACACACACACACACACACACACACACACACACACACACACACACACACACACACACACACACACACACACACACACACACTGTAGTGAGTTTGGCTGGAGGATTTTGCCAGCTCTGGGTTGCTCATCGATAGTGGCCCAGTATAGTCTAGGAGTGTTTTGATGTTTGTTTTGCTGGTTTTGATAGTATTCTTTGTTTGTCTTTATTTATGCGGGTGGGGTATTTGTCATTCTTTCTAAGGGATCTATACTGCTGCTATGTGACTGGTGATCTGTTATTGTGCCATAGTTGCCATATTTTATCTTTTTCTTCTGTAAGTTTCTTTGTAGGGGAAGTAAAGCAGGGTGCTGGTCTAGTCTTTAGGAGTGTTTTTTCTTTTGGGGCCTGCTTATTTAGTATGTCAAGCAGTATATTATTGAAAGTGATAGTTCCATCATCAGGAGATTTCTGGGGATTTGCCAGTTGCATTGATTCAGATTAATCCTGAAAACATCTGCATTAAACTTTGCTAAATTGTAGACAAAGTTATACTGTGGTTGAGATTTTGAGCTTGTGCGAGATCTAATTATATAGGTAGGATGCTGGTCAGTGGTACTACACTAGATTGTTGCATATTTTCTGGATTTGTAGTCAATACTGGATCTAGGATAGCAGATCTACTTGTTGATTTATGGATTCTTGCGGGGTGGTGTATTAGTTTTATAAAGGTGTATAAGTTCAAAGTAAATTTATTTGGTTTGTCGGTACAGTTTTCCCAGTTAAAACTATTATCTCCAAGTATGATCGTTTCATGTTTTATCTTTAGGGTTACCCAACTTACTATGTGTTCTAGTAGGGAAGGATCATTGCCTAGTTTATTATGTGGTGGTAAGTATAGTGCTCTTATGCATGTGGATTAAATTGAAGGAATGAGATAAGAATCTCAGCACTGCTGAAATGTCATATGTCTTGAGAATAGGGTCACATCCATGGTGATGGTTTTGTATGCAATGACCAGCACTCTTTTTTTATTTTAGCAGTTTTGCTGTAGGATAGTTTATCTCTGTGGTATTATTGTTTCATGTACAACATGAGGTTTTAGTCAATATCTTGTTAATTTTATAACATCAAGGTTGCAGCCCAAGCTTGAAATTAAGTTATTTTTTTACAGATGTTTTGAATGTTGGGATTAGTAAGTTTTAGCAAATAAAAGTTTGTGAGATTGCTGGGGGGTGAACTATACCTAGTTTCTGGATTTACTGAGACTTGGTGAAGGGGAAATAGGAGTAGTTGTTGATGGTCCAGAGTTGGAATGTATGCCTTACATTAGAAGCTTAAATAATGATATGTTTAGTAGTCTCCTTCATGTAGAGGTGAGTTTGGATAGCTAAACAAGGAAGAGAGAGTGAGTTTTTGAGAAACACTAAAATAAAAGGTTTTAAATAAGTATAATGGATGTGTGCATGGTTTGTTGATGTAATTTTGGTACAATGATTTTTGGATTGTAGATCCTGTGGGTATGTGACTTTTAGTGTTAAGATAATTTACATTGTGACACATTGGTCTAAGTGTATGCAATATGTCATATATAACACAGAGCAATTAATGATGCATTTAGGAGACTATGGTTATCAATGACAAAGCAATACTTTTTGGGTATGTTTAAAATATGATTGAGCAGTGCTTGTCTTGGCACTGTCTGGAGCAGAGTATGGAAGATGGATTGTATTAGCAAGATCATTTCTATTTGTTGTGTGTAGTAGTTATGGTGTGCAATTATATTTCCTTGTATGATGGTAAGATGGATGGAGTGATATTTGTTTTGATGCTTGTGATTGTGGAGCTAAATATTAAGTGTAATAAGGGGGAGGGAGGGGTGGGTGGAGTCTGGATATAGGGTAGGCAAGTAAAGCGGGGCTACCTGCTAGGTGGGAAGAGCTAAAGGCAGCAATCTTAAAAAATGATTCATTTTTAGGGCAATAATACATTTTTCTTTATTCTTAACTTCCCTTGCCAAACTGCTGTTTTTGTTTAGCTTCACTTGGTGTGGTGCTTTATTGGCATCCACTAAGACCAGTGCAGCCTAATTACACAACAACTTTCCTGGCTTCATTTCCTTAATTGTCTCAAACAGCTAACAGTGTTACGTTTCAGATCTTACATTTGCTATTTTTTTCTTTAATGTTCTACTAGTGCAGGTCTGAGGAAATTGAGGAATAGTTTGTAACCATCCTTTTGAATAAAAGGTCATAACAGTTACTAAATAACTAGCTAAGAGGCTAAATCAGGAGTGGGGAGTACGGGCCCTCCAGCCATGACTCTACACAAGTTGGAACAATAACACTTAATCCTGTTCTCTACACAACTAAAATATAATTTCAAATGCTTGTAGAGAAAAATATATATCTATCAATCAATCTATCCATCAACCTCTCTCTCTCTCTCTCTTTATTAAATGTATGTATATAAGGAGGCCTTACATATGAGTCCCTGTTTCTGGCTGTGTATTTCTTGTCAGAAAATAGGGAAAATAAGTTGTACCCTCTGGATTTTGTTTTCTATTAATCCCTTGTTGTGGGGCTCTTGAGGATGGTGTCTGACATGTTGCAATATAAAGTATACCTAACGGGGGGGGGATACTTGTGAGTGATAAAGAAGTTCAATATTTAAAGTAACACAAATTTTACAACCAGTGTCACCTTCCCTACAGCCTATTAGTCCAGCATTGTAAATTTTAGTTATATGCCATGAGAGGGGAGAATATTTGTGAGTGATAAACAAGTTAAATATTTAAAGTAACACAGATTTTTACAACCAGTGTCACCTTCCCTACATCCTATTAATTTAGAATTGCGAATTTTAGTTATATGCCATGAGATTACAACCAGAGGGACAGGTAGAAAGTACCTGGGCTATAAAAACACAGTGTATAAGATATATACATTTAACAATATGCAAATAAATAATACAGCATATACAGAACATATAAGTGTATCACATTTGAGAAACTGTATAACGCAGCATCTATGAGCAATTATTTTTCTTCCAACAGTGGAAGATGATCAGTTCTGATTATTAACATAATGACATTGAATAATGACACTGCTACTGTTAAGCAGTGGCCTATGTGTTGCATCCTGCTAAGGGTACACTACCTGTCCAGCTTCTCAAAGCTCTAACCCCTTTGACATGTCACTCTGGCTGCCATCAGGTTAATCCTTCTTTGTGGAAGGTATAAAAGCATCAGAGTGACTAAATGAAAGGGGGGATAATCCTGAAATAACCACAACTATTGTAACCAACAAAAGACTTACCACAACATCAACAACTTCAACCATAAAAGTTGTTACCTACAGCAACTATGTAAAACAAAGGGAATGGCGGTGGGTGTGGCTACTGAATCAGTTAAAACACTGAATATCTACTGTTAAGGGTAAGTGCAACTTACACAGGTGCACTATGCTCATCATTTTCAGTGATGCAGTAGCCTATTGGTAGATTATCAAAGCTTACCCAACCTGGGAAGAGGAAGGATAAGAGTACAGGACCCCTAGAGAATGGTCCTCGCAAAGCCTGCTTTGGTCCTAGAGAATTAATCCAGTATATAGCGTTTTGTAAATGTATGGCTGGAGGACCAAGTCGCTCCTTCTAGAATGCTTCTAGTGTCCACCAATTTCCATTATGCCATTGAAGAAGCTAAGACCTTGTTAGAATGGGCTCTATTTCTGCCTGAAATACTTTCACAGTGGTGGGAGTAAAAAAACACAATAGCAGATGACAACCATCTAGGGGTAGCTTAACTGGACATTGGTTGAACTTTCTTAGTCCCTATGTAGGAAATAAATAATTGGTCAGCTTTCCTGAAGGACTTGGCTCTGTCAAGCTAATACCTGAGTTGCCTGGGTACATCAAAGACATGAAGAGTTTGCTCTCCCTTGTTTTGGCTCTGGATAAAAAAAAACTGAGAGAGTGATGGCTTGATTCAAAGTGAACTCTGAGACAACCTTAGGTATGAATTTGGCTTTAGTCTGCAGAGTGAACCTACCTCTGTAGAAAACCAGATAGTGCTCCCCACCCCGAGAATTTGCAACTCAGATACTCATCTTGCAGATGTCTGAGTCACAAGTAAAATGGTTTTCCAAGTAATGAACCTCAACTCAGCCAAAGAGACCAGTTCAGAAGGTGACAATGCCAGTTTCTCCATTACAAAACTGTGATTCCAGGATGGAGGTATTTGTTTACGAGGGTGTCTCATATGTAAGACCTGCTTTATAAAAAGACACAAACATCAAGGAAAGAAGGGAATCCATGGCTAGATAAGCTGAAATGGCTGCTAGATGCACTTTGATTGAAGCATACAAAAGGCCAGATGATAGTAACTCGCACACGTATTTAAACACCAGGGGTGAAAACTTCTTGATTGGTCCCTGCAGCACTGAAAATGATGACCATAGTACACCTGTGTAAGTTGCACTTACCTTTAACAATAGATATTCAGTTTTTCACAATCTTGGAAAAACGTTTCCATTTTCCAACATATCACTTTGTAGTAGCAGGCTTTCTTACCTTGTTTAGTACTGCTGCACATGCTTGTGAAAACACGTGCCTAAAAGGTATCAAAACTGAATCATCTAGGCAGTCATTTGCAGTCGCTTTATGTTGGGGTGTACAAACTCTCCTTGTTCTGTGTGAGTAGATTCAGTCTGTGAAGAAGTTTTGGTAATTGCACTTGGTCAATTCCATAAATAAGGTGAACCAATTTTGTCTGGGCAATAAGGGTGTCACCACAATAATTTTTGATAAATCTTAAATCTTTAGAAATACCTTGGAAATTAGTAGAAAGGGTTGAAAAGCATTTAAGAACATCTGCGACCATCATCATCATCATCAGCAGCAGCAGCATCAGTGTTAACTGTCGCCAACTCTCTCGATTCAGTGCCACACTCCTGCCTTTTTTCACAATCATGCCTGACTGTCGCAGAATTTCTTTTACACAATCCATCCACTACTTTGCTGGATGTCCTCGCTTCCTCTTACCTTCTTCCTGCTTGTCCCAAATCTTCTTCACCAGATTGTCCTCTGCTTTTCTGCACGTGTCCAAACCACCGTAATCTGTTCTCTATGATCTTTTCTGCAATAGGAGCTAATTTGACTTCTGCTCTTATGTCCTCATTTTTTTGTCTATCCCACGCTGTGCATCCTACCACCCTTCTCAGGCACTTAATTTCCATCACCTCTAGCTTCTTCAACTGTTCTGCCTTTACTGCCCAGGTTTCTGTACCATACAGTAGAACTGGTCGTACCGCTATCTTGTACACCTTACTTTTCAGCTTATTTGACATTCTTCTGTCATAGACTACACCTAACACTCTATGCCAGTTGTTTGCAGCCCCTCTGATTCTAGCTTTGACTTCTTCATTCAGACATCCCTTCTCCTCAACCACCCCTCCCAGATACTTGAAGTTGTTTACCTATTCCACTGTCTTCTCTTCTATTTCTATTCTCATCTTCTTCTGATTTCCCCAATTTGCTGCCATTACCACCACCTTATCTGTGCTTAGTTTCATCCCATGTGCCTTCAGTTTTGCATTCCATTCTCCTATACTTTCTGAAGTTCTACCTCAGAGTCAGCCTGTAATGCCATATTGCCTGCATGCAGCAACTTTGTTGACCTGTCCCCTCTGACCTGTTTGCTAATGTAGTCCACCACCAGTATGAACAGCAGTGGGCTCAGAGCTGAACCCTGGTGAAGACCCACTTCCACTGGGAACCCATCTGTGAGGTCGAACACTGTTCGTACTTGAGTCATTGGGTCCTTGTACATAGCCTGCAATAAGTCTACCAATATTTCTGGGACTTCACTACAGCACTGCTCAGATCAGCTTTCTTGGCACCTTGTCATATGCTTTCTCCAAGTCTAGGAATTCTCAATTGGATATCTCCTGATCTCTAGCTTCTTCTCAAGTATCTGTCTCACTGAAAACATTGGGTCAGTTGTGCTGCATCCTGATCTGAATCTGAACTGCTCATTTCCCATCTTACTTTCTACTGCTCTGCCCATCCATTTATCAATCATCCTCTCCAGAAAATTTCATGCAATGTGTTAGGAGTTTGATGCCTCTGTACTGCCCACAGTTGTGTATGTTCCCTCTGTTCTTGTACACTGGAATGAGTATGCTCATTCTCCAGTCATTTGGGATACCCCTTTCTCTCCACACTGCTATTCGTACCATCAGGAGCTATTTTTCCCCTATCTCACCCAGCATCTTTATCATTTCTGCTGTGACCTCATCAGAGCCTGCTGCTTTCCCTGACTTCATTTTCCTTAGTGCTGTTCTTACTTCTTCTAGGGTGGGGTCCTCTTCTTCTCTCATCATAGGCTGTTTCTGGGGCAGTACAGCTTCTGTGGGTTTTTCTTCATTCAGAAGCTGCTGGAAATACTCCTTCCATTTGCCTTTGATGTCCTGTGAACTGATGAGCAGAGTGATGTTAAGAACATCCCTGACCATGGGAATAAAATAGGATCTGTTCTCCAAGCCTGTTTGCAAGGATTTCTGGAAATGTATTTGTGTAGATGTCTGTTCTGAAAGGAGGTAAACTGATCTATTTGAGGTGTTCTCCACATTTGAATCAAATCCTGGAACACCTCTGGATTGAGTTTCCACTCTTTTTTCAAATATAAATTTCGTTGATTTTACAATACATATATATCACAAATAATTGCAGTATAGCAATGAGCAGAAATACAGAAGAGAACATATACCAACTAACTATATGCAAATGAGTAATAGTGCTGCATAAAAGTAATATACACCCTAGAAGTAGAACCTATTGTAAACTCTAAATACAAAAAGGTAAATATTGTAACTGAGCACAAAGTAATTGCCATAGTTGAAACTTGCAGATCAAGTAAAGGAAGAGATATAATATTTATCTTGAGCCATCGTACAATATGGGTAAAGAAAAATGGGGAAAGGAGGGACTTCAATATGCATGTATAGGGTAAGCATGTAGAAGTGCTGTACTACATTAGTTTGTGCAAACTTAATTGCCAGCTAAGTGCTCAAAAATGGAATTCCAAAATGTCAGGTAATAGGTACGCTTGTGTGAGTTTGTTATTAGGAGTTTTTGTGAATTAAAGTATTTAATAGCCAAACTTCTAAACCCACTCCAGGACATCTTGGTGCGATCAATCCGATGTTTGGTAATGTAGAATTTGACTAAAAGGCAGAGAGTAACCAAGATATGCAATCTTAGTTTTGACATCTTGAGTTTAGTAATGTAGTAAAGCCATCTCCCACAATAAGGTAGATTTACGGTAACCCATCTTGTCAAGTCTCACTTTGAGAGAGCACCAAATGCTATGGGAGTATCTGCAAAACCATAATATATGTAAGATGTCCGCCTGGGGGTATGAGCAGCAGGAGCATGCAGAAGATACATTTGGATTAAATTTAAGTGGACTGGAGTGAAATATAAGTTATTGGTGATCATAAATTGCGTGTAAGTAAGCTTTTTAAAACGGGAGAACATGAGAGTGGATTTAATAGCTGATACATGTTGCTCTACTAGCAGGTTCGACCCTTGTTGATTCCAGTAGTCCGCATATACCATATCATCCTGGTATTGGACTGAATTGATAAATTTATAGGAAATGGACAGCATATTCTTCTTGCTGACTAAGATTTGTAACAACTTGGCTACTTGACTGGAGTCAGATTCAGCAATGGTGTGTGCTTGAAATAAAGAATAATAATTTCTCTTATTTGTCTCAGGATTATGGTATTTTTAGATAAGTTTAGGACACAACGTAGTTCTGTTAACGAAGAATTACTGTGTTTATGAATATCCCATAGCGGGAATTCTTTTATTAGAGGGTAGTCAACCAGATTGATCATATTGTAGTTCAATTTGATGTTTGGATTGAGGTGGATAGGTTGGAATAGGAGGAAAGTTTTTTCAAGTTTCAGGGATTTGAAAATTTCTTGGAAAGATTTGATTTTAATCCTAAGGATATGATGCAGCTTTAAATTTTTAAGAGCTAATGGGCTTAAGAATGGAAGAGCTTTGGGGTTAAAGTTATTAATCAGAACATGATTATGCCACATTTTGACCCAGAGGGGAGTCCATGTTTTGTCATTTGGGCAGTCATTGGCTATTGTAATTTGTTTGCGTGTAGGATTCTGTAAAACAGTTGAAGGTCAGGCATTTGTAGACCTCCCCTATCTTTTGGATAAGTAAGTCTTTGATAAGACACTCTAACCAACTTCGGGTACCAAATGAACTTTGCAAAGGCTTTGTGAATTTTAGTGAAAAAAGTATTGGCAATAGGGGAGAGAGATGCATGAAAGTGGTAGAGAAGCTTTTGGAAGAATGTTCATTTTAATGATGGAAGTTTTAGATAACATAGGAAGCTTCATCTGTTGCCATCTAGATAGGTCTTATGAGGGTACTGCCCATAATTTGGTAAGGTTAAACTGTAATGAGGAAGAAGAAAAGTGGTTGTAATGGACCCCTACATATTTGAAGGAGTATACTATGTGGAAGGGTGAGTCTGGAAAAAGATTTTCCCTATGAGCCGAAGATTTGATTGGGAAAATAAAGGCTTTGTTTTGATTGATTTTATAATCCAAGATAACTGAAAATGTATTTAAGGTATTGACTAATTTCTTTGTGTCTGACATAGGATGTTCAAAGTATAGATTCAGGTAATCATCAAATGCGGTCAGGCTAGTCCTGATATGGAGTATTCTGGGAATTGAGTGGTGTGTTTTTTTCAGGATAACCAGGAAAAAATGTTCTAGATATAAGTTGAAAAGAAGAGGGGAGAGAGGGCATCCTTGCCTGGTGCCATTTGAGATTTTTATTGTTTGTGAGTGTTGCTTATTGATATATAGGTGTGTATATGAACTGCTATATAAGAATTTGACAGTGTTAATAAACTCTGGAGGAATATCAAAGTAGGGTAAGATTGTAAACAGAAAGGTCCAGTTGACCCAATCAAAAGCCTTACACGCATCTAGAATCATTGCATAGGATAGGATTCATGTCCTTCTTGGTAAGATTAATCATTGATTCCAACATCAGGGTATTGTCCCAGGTGTTCCTATTAGACATGAAACCAGCTTGCTCTTTAGAGGCTAGGAAGGGAATTATTCTTTTAAGTCTTTCTAAAATGGATGATAAAATTTCAATGTTAATGTTTATTAAGGAAATTGGCCTGTAATTATTAGGGTTGGCTTTATCTAAGCTATTCTTGGGGATTAGAATAGTCTTTGAGTAGTTAATGTATAGATACCATTGATGAATATACAGTTGAATACTTTAAATAGAATGGGAGCTAAATTATTTCTGAAGGATTTATAGAAGTCTGGAGAGAACCCATATGGACCCGGAGCTTTGCCAGTTTTGAGGTTATCTATTGTATTTACAACTTCCTGTTGTGTCAGCGGGGCAGAGATGATTACTTTCTGAGCATCATTTAGCTTTGGGAATGTGACATCGTTGAGATTTTTTTTTATCACTGCAATTGGGGTTTAGTGTTGGTTACTAGCATAGATATCTGAGTATAGTTGATGGAAAAACTGAATAATTTGAGTGAATGATTTATACAGTGTTTTGATGATAGATAAGAGCAATTCTAGGTGAATTTTGTTTGTTTTCAATTATCCTGGCTAACGCTTTGGAGGGGGTTTGTATCCATTCAGAGTATTTTGTTATAAATCTTAGTTCTTGCAGGGAAAGGTTGGTTTGATGTAGTTCGAAAAGTTCCTTTTGTTTATCTAGAATTTCATTATCTAATGATAAAGTATAGTTTACTGGAAGCTTTTCATCTAGTGTTTTAATTTCAGATATTAGACGGTTCTCTTTCTCTTTCCTCTTTTTTAAGGTATGTGGATTTTTGGATAAAAATTCCTGAGTTTCCACTCTTGAAGATCTGTCCAGGATCTGCTGAGTTTTTCCGCTACTATGTTTTGCTCTGATGATGTGTAAGATACCTGAATAGTTAGGGAGTGTTGAAGATCTAACTCCCAAGCTATCACTGCCAAGTGGCATGTTTGGTATGACTTGCTACCCTTTGTTAGTTTAAGTACCAGATCACTGTTGTGTATAATTAACTGAATATGTCCTGGCTGCCAAAGGTGAATAATTGCCTGAAGAGGTCCTGGTTGCCAAAGATGATGTAAGGCTTTTACAGCTTAAATCAGAGCCAGCATTTCTTTGACGTTTATGTGCTTTCCTATATCTGAATTGTCCCACATATGTTGTACTTTTACTCCCATAGAAATCGCACACCAATCAATATCTGAGAAGTCTGTCAAGACTGATTGCCTTGGGGTAGGAAGAGAAAAAAAGGAGTCCTGAACTGAGACTGATTCATCCACCAATGTAGTTCTAGCTTTACAAATCAGAGCAGTGGGGTTCAAAAATCTAGGGCATGGTGAAGACATTGGGCCCACACATTTTAAGGATCCACTGAATCTTTCTCATGTATAGCTTGGCAAGTGGTATCATTACAATAATAGAAGCCATAAGGCTTAGAATTCCTCAGAATTCTCTAACTGATCTCTGAGTCAGAAAAGAAAAGTTTGAGAATACTTCCTTATAAATTTACACTTTGTCTTGAGGTAAAAAGACTTTCTGCATGAGTGTCTATTAAGGCAATCAAAAAACACAATCCTGTTTGATGCAGTCAGGTAGTATTTCTGTATATTTATCAGAAAACCCAGATGAATTAGGAGGGATGAAACCTTTTTATGTACTCCTGACATCTGGGCAAAGATTCTGTGCAAATAAGCAAGTCATATAAATAAGGAAAAATGTGGATACCCTGCAGCCTGCAGTGAGCTACCACAGGAGCTAGACACTTTATAGACACTCTTGGTACAGTAGACAGCCCAAAATGTAATGCAGAGAACTGAGAATGTAACCCAGATGCATTGTAATGTGATGGTAAGCATCCCTGAGGTCTAATGTTACCATGACATAGTCATCTGGGAGGGGGGCTAACACTGACTGGAGTGTCAGCATCTTGAATATTTGAACATTCACAATGAAAAACCAGTTAAGAAGAGATTGAAAGCTGGCCTCCACAGTGCTTCTTTTTGAGACCAGCAACATTTTGAAATAATACCCCTTACTAAATGTTTTCCAGGAACATGTTCTATGACACCTGCTTCTAAGATGTGTTGGAGTGTCCAAGGAAACAAGTCTGTTTGGATTTTAGATTTGAGAGTAGGGGAGGAATACCCCTGCGAAGGAAGAACTGTAAAACAAAGGAAAAATGTTAATGCTTGTATCTTAATATACATTTTTAATTTCAATATGGATTTTTGATTGTTTTAGTACGTTTCTGATGATTTATTTTCTGCCAACATGAAAGTGCCAGCACAGCAAGTGTAGAAAGTTCTTTTCTGTAATTCAGAACTTGTACTCAATATGGAAATGTATGGAGAGAAAGTCAGGAGATCAAAGCAAAATCAATGCTATAATTTCATTTTAATTGATCATTGGGTATATTTTAGTTGTTGCAATAATGTCACATTTGATCAAAGATAGTATAAATGATTCAAACTCTTCATTGTTCAAGGAGACAGGGCCTTGATTTCCTAGTTTCCCATGTGCATGTGTTCTCCTAAATAACAGATTATTATTCTTTGTTGAATTGTACTGCATGAAAGTTATTTTGCATCTTAACAGTTTGGTGCTGAGAAGTCTTGGATCTTTCAAGCCATTTGTGTACTGCTGCAACAGTAATTGCCACTGGGCCTACGGTGACAGTTTTTCTGTTAGAAAAATTTCTGTTGTGTCAGCACAGAATTTTATTTCTCTCACCTTCGGCAGAGTTTTTATTCTCCACAGGTCAGCTTTACTAACAATCTTTACATTAGATACAATTGTATGTGAGGAGATAAATTGTATGTGAGTGGTAAAGTTGTATATAATAAATAACTAATCAGTTAAAATAATAAAGTAGGTTTCTTTTGTTTGTATGAGTCTGGGTTTTAATGATGAATTAACAAGGATAGAGTATCTTTGTCAGAAGGACAAAGTATCCTTCTCATTTATGAGAGTGGGATTTAATCACAACAAAAAGAATACAGGAATAGTGAGAATTCCTTATTAGTATGACAGTCAGTTTATAGACATAGCTGCATATCTATCCTTTCTGGTGTGAAAGTGGGTTTTTATCATGGGCACCAGTGTAGGTATTTTAAAATAGCCAGAGTACGAGACTCCAGCCAGACATATGTTTAATACGTATGGTAGAGACCATTGTAATTATTTGGTAGACTGATCTGAGTTCATAAAAATGATAGAGCTTTACAATTTTTGGAAAAAGGGAATTTTGATAAGAACATTTTAGAAAACCTTAAAAATAAGTTGAAACAGAAAGGGAATAAAGTACAAATCTCTTGTTGGTCAGTTTTAATGGCTGACAAAAAGAATTAAAAAATAAAGAAAAGGAATCCGTAGTTAGAAGCATAAAATACAAGTTATTTCTAGTACTTCTGCTCATCCCCATGGGTTGGTTTTTAATACCACACTAAGACAACAGTGACAAACATAATCTGCCACTGTACCATCACCATATCATCACCCAACTATCAACATAAGATCACCATATTGCCACCCTACCATCACCATACCGTCACCCTACCATCACTATACCATTGCCATACCATCACCATACCATCACTCTACCATCACCATAGGCATCACTATACCATCACCCTACCATCACCATACCATCATCCTACTATCACCCTACCATCACTACATCATCACCATGCAATCATCCTAACATCACCCTACCATCACAATGCCATCACCATACCATCACCCTACCATCACCATACCAGCACCCTGCCATCACCATATCATCACCATACCATTACTATACCATCACTATGCCATCACTATATCATCATCCTACCATCACCATGCCATGACCCTGCCATGACCATACCATCACCATACTATCACTATATTACACCCTACCACCACATCACCATCACCCATCCATCATCCTACCATCAACCCACCATTTACATGCCATCACCCTCACATCACCCACATTACCCATCACCATCACATCACCCCTACATCACTACACCATCATCTTTCATAGGATCATAAGTTGGGTTAAGCATAGGTACTTTGGTTAGAACTCAAGTTAATAGCCAATTGTAGCCACTTAAGCCTAGCCAATTATCCCTTGTATTTAAGCACCTGCAACCTGGACCACATTTTCCCTCACCCAAAACCCATCAGCCTCCCTCACCACTACCACCATCTCATCACCCTATCATCACCATACCATCACCATACCATCACTATACCATCATCCTACCATCACCATACTATCCACCATACTATGCTCACTACCATGCTATCACCCCATCACCATACCATCACCATATATTCACCATATACCTCACTATAGATCAAACCACTACTCTAATAGCCATCAGATCAAATGCTAGTAAGAATAGCCAAAAAACATGGATAAAACACACAGACATATTACACAAAAAAGCCAACACAAAGCATTTAAGGACAGAAAGCTAATTCCATAGAAAAGATTACACAATTAATTACTCAGTTTCCAATAGATTACACAATTAATTACTCAGTTTCCAATAGCTATTCATGAAGAAACATAGAGGATAACCTCCATTCCTTAGACAAAACATAGAGGAAGAACAACTATATAAATCCACTGAGATATTTACACCAATATATATGCAGCCATTGAGGGAGCTGTGCAATCCCAACCAAGAGAGTGAGGTGAGGATGGATTGCACCAAACAAAACAGTAGTTGCAGACTTTCTTGCATTGGATTGCAGACTATTGCAAACTTTTCAAAATATTCAAAACCCAAGCTAAATATGACAAAATACTAGGCAACACAAAATACAAAAAAAATAAAAAAAGCAAAAAATTGAGACCAAAAAAAGAAAGAAAAATGTAATATAGTTGATAACTTTCCAAAGCATATTGATTTCTTGCTGATAGAATGTCATACTGAAAGTTATTACTACAGCAGTCCCTCCAAAACCTAACTGGGCAAGAATTAAAGCCATTGTACAGGAAGAAAATGAATCTATTAATGCATATCTGGAATGCATGACAGACACATTTGAAGTCTTTAATGTATATCCAGAACATAAGGAAGTCGTGGTAGCCAGTGGCTGTTGGCTGCTTTTGTAGAAGGATTATAACTTCCAATTCAAAAACAGATTAAAAAGGTTTATCTAAATTTACCAAGTTTAGACCGTCTTGAAATTGTTAATCCAGCATAATATGTAACTTATAATATACTCAGAGAAAAAAGGAGCAGAAGAAAATGTTAGTAGCACTTCCACTCCAACAGTTTGATACTGACTCACAGAGATGGGGACGGGGTAGAAGGAATCATGGAGGAAGAGATAGATTTAGGTTTTTCCAACCACAAGCCACAGCAAATTTATCTCCTTATGTCAACACAGTCACTACAAAGTGAACTACATTTAGCTCATTGTTTTAATTGTAGTTAGCCTGGACATTGGTGAAACGAATGCCCACATTCTCTACAACAGACAAATTCTTCAAATGTCCAATGGCCATAGGAAGCAGAATGACATCCTCCCACTTGGAATACTGCTTGGCAGCCACCACCATGGCAGAAAACTCATTAGGGCAGCCATAAACAGGAACCACAACTAAAACCTGTTCTTACTCAAACCGGACCATTAAAAAAAAACACACCTTTATTATAGGAAATTCTGCCCTTTTAAATCTTTTAGGTAGAGAATTGCTATGTAAATCATACCTTTCAACCTCTTAGAGCAAGGAATCTGGACAAAGCCACTCATAAAACTGGGACAAATGCCCAAAAATAGGGACAATTTTTAAATATTGCACATACAAACTTAGAATGTTGCTAGAATAACATGTTTTGCATTAGCATGAATTTTCTGAAGGTTATAACATCTGAAACGCAAATGTCAGTCATTATTTTCTAATTTAAATTGTTAATAATTTGACACTAATTTGCTAGAAAACCACAATTTTATGAAAAACTGACCAAAAATATGAGGCAAAAGTATGGACATTCTGCGAAAATCTGTACAGTTGAGAGGTATGAGTACTGTTTAATGTACCCAGATGGCATTTTTCTTAACATTCTAAATGAACCTTTAGGATTGTATTCAACTAATATTTGTGCAGATAATGATACCCTTTTAGCTGTTTTTACAGTACAAGAAACTTCAGATACTGCTGATTTGGAGAGATTGAAAGTACTCCATCTGCAGCTCTGGATTACCTATGAAAATGTGGTAGGACTTGGGAAGGCTGCCAGCCTAGCCAGATAGGATTTTATACATAATTCTGTCATTTGTAAATATGAATGTTGAATTACAGGCTTGTTTTATTAAATGAAAGAAAATGTTGGGAATGTTGAACTCAAAACAATGTAACAACATTGTCCTCTGCTGTAAAGAAAGCTAAGTCAAGCATTTCTTGTCTGTCCTTTGAAACTGAAATTATGTCATGACTGTCTTTGATGTTTACAATTCAGCTCTGGCCAGGCTAGATGAAGGCTTCCTGCCTATTGTTTTAAGGCTAAAGTTAATGACCAGAATTTACATATGGAATGTCCTTTATTGCTCTGGTTTTTGCCTAGGTGTAAAAGAATGTAAATGCAGTTTCTGTCAGCCTGGGAACACCAGGAAAGTGTAAACAATGATGTAATTGGAATTAGGACTGCAATTTAAACAGAGATAATCAGAAGGCATTAAGCATTTTGTGTTTCTTTTTAGAACTAGCTAGAAACTAGAAAGATTAGACTAAGTGTTTTTCTGTGATGTCAGAACTGCACTACTGAATTATTTTAAGTATTTCTGTGTGATGTCTGAACTCTTGACTAGCATTGTGTAGTGGAAAGTATTGTCTTGTGGTTTTAATTATTTATTATTAAATATTTTAAAACCTTTCAACTGTGACTATTTTTTCCCCAATATAAATTAAGCTCTTTAGAGTACTTGCATACCTTTGAGTGTGTGTGTCAGCTACTTGGGCAGGGACACAAAGCAATGGTTGGACAGAGAGGGTACTAGAGGTTTTAGCTTGCCCAGTAGGCTGTGATCTGGACTGTATACCTGTGCCAGTGGGGAGTCTTATTGGGAACCTGGAGAGCAAGGGAGTGACCAGTCCTGGACTGACTGTGATCTCTGTGTGTTCTTAAAGAAAATTGTACTTTACTGTGTGTATTGTTATCTTTTCCTCATATATGAGACACCCTTTCTGGTATTAGTGGTGAGGACTGAGGCTCCTTAATTGCTGGACCAGGGCACGGGTGTCACAGGACTCATAAAACATGCTGAACCATTGCAAATAATCTTGAAGCCTTGTGAGTGCTTGCCTATTGTAGCTGAATAGTCATTCTCAAATGAAGCAGAAAAAGGAATCAAACCTGTCATTTATGCATTGCTTCAGCAAGATATAATACTTCCAACACTGAAGTCCATGTAAATCATATAACTTAAGAGTCAAGAAACCAGGAAAAAAATGTAGATTTGTACAAGATTTATGAGAGGTTAATACAGCAGTAATACCAACTTTTTCTGTAGTCCTTTACCCTGCTCCAATACTAAATTTTATCCCATCAAATGCCACAACCTTCACAGTGATGGATATCTGCTCTGCCTTCTTTTTATTCCTATACACCAAGAAAGCCAAACTCTGTTTGCATTTACATATATAGGCAATGGTACACTTGGAATAAATAACCACAATGGTATGTTGCATTGCCTACTTTTTTCTCTAATAGAGAAATGAAGAAACAATTAGAAAATATTGAATTACCACTTGGTTCTACACTAATTCAGTATATAGATGATTTACTTTTAGCTTCCAAATCTCATGACAATTGCTAACAGGATACTATCTTTCTTTTAACCAAGCTAGCAGAATTGTGATTTAAAGTCAATTAAACCAAACTGCAGTTATGGAAGTCTCAAGTTCATACTTAAGACATTTTATTTCAGAAAGTTCTAGGCAAATTTTGCCTTCATGCATTTCTGCAATGCAAGCTGCAGCATGGCCCACTACATTAAAACAGTAACGGACTTTCCTGGGACTGACAGGTTATTGTTTACAATGGATTTCTAACTTTGGAGAACTACAAAAGAAAAGTAACCCTGAACCACTACCCTAGCAAAAGTCTGCCATGAACAAGTTTTTATTCAGTTAAAAAAAATACTTTTAAACCCTCTTGCAACTGGATTACCAGACTGTTCAAAATGACTTTTCTTGATTAGCTGTGAAAGAAATAAAACCTTAGGATTATTAGCACACTGTAGAAATGATGGGTTCTGACCTGTTGCTTGTTTTACACTAGTCTTGATCACACAGCAGCCTTCCTCCACAGCCATAGGGCAGTGATCATGATGGCACAATTAATAGAAATGGTGGCTGCTTTGACTCTCAGGCTTGAGAAGAGACTTACGTGACAGTTCTGCATTAGAAAAGCATTGTTACTGATGACTAAGGCACAATATTGCAAGCAATTGTTTAAATATGCATTGTCTTTACTTAATAAGTCTTCTCTACAGATTGTTTGATGTCCACCACTTAGTCCAGCTTCTTTAATTCTCATAGCAGATGAAGAAAAAACACACAATTATGTTGTAGTTAACTCTGTGCTTCCTCATAAATCAGATTTGAAAGACGTTCCATTACCAAATCCTGAATTGCTTTGTTTTGTTCATTGCACTTTTTTTGAAGAGAAAATGAAACATTGGTAGCAGCCATTTGTGTTTATACCTAGGACAGAATTTTGATAATGGGACAATTAAATAGAAATGTGTCACCTCAAATTGCTGAACTTGTAACTATTACTGAAGCCTATAAACTGGTAAAAGATAAAACAGTTACAATATTCATAGACTCACTTTATTGGGTCTACTTTACATGCTCGAAAGCTAAAAAACATGAATGTAACAACATTGTCCTCTGCTGTAAAGAAAGCTAAGTCAAGCATTTCTTGTCTGTCCTTTGAAACTGAAATTATGTGATCACTGTCTTGATGTTTACAATTCAGCTCTGGCCAGGCTAGATGAAGGCTTCCTGCCTATTGTTTTAAGGCTAAAGTTAATGACCAGAATTTACATGTGGAATGTCCTTTATTGCTCTGGTTTTTGCCTAGGTGTAAAAGAATGTAAATGCAGTTTCTGTCAGCCTGGGAACACCAGGAAAGTGTAAAAAATGATGTAATTGGAATCAGGACTGCAATTTAAACAGAGAGAATCAGAAGGCATTAAGCATTTTTGTCTTGCTCATCCAACTCACAGCACTGTCTTGCTCATATGTAAGTTATCTTAGACTTGTGTTTTTTTAGAACTAGCTAGGAACTAGAAAGATTAGACTAAGTGTTTTTCTGTGATGTCAGAACTGCACTACTGAATTATTTTAAGTATTTCTGTGTGATGTCCGAACTCTTATCATTGTGTAGTAGAAAGTATTGTCTTGTGGTTTTAATTATTTATTATTAAATATTTTAAAACCTTTCAACTGTGACTATTTTTTTTTCTAGATATAAATTAAGCTCTTTAGAGTACTTGCATGCCTTTGTGTGTGTGTATCAGCTACTTGGGCAGGGACATGAAGCAATGGTTGGACAGAGAGGATGCTAGAGGTTTTAGCTTGCCCACTAGGCTGTGATCTGGACCGTATAGCTGTGCCAGTGGGGGGTCTTATTGGGGACCTGGAGAGCAAGGGAGTGACCAGTCCTGGACTGACTGTGATCTCTGTGTGTTCTTAAGGGAAATTGCACTTTACTGTGTGTATTTTTATCTTTTCCTCATATATGAGACACCCTTTCTGGTGTTAGTGGTGAGGACTGAGGCTCCTTAATTGCTGGACCAGGGCACGGGTGTCACAGGACTCATAAAACATGCAGAACCATTGCAAATAATCTTGAAGCCTTGTGAGTGCTTGCCTATTGTAGCTGAATATCATTCTCAAATGAAGCAGAAAAAGGAATCAAACCTGTCATTTATGCATTGCTTCAGCAAGGTATAATACTTCCAACCCTGAAGTCCATGTAAATCATATAACTTAAGAGTCAAGAAACCAGGAAAAAACTTTGTAGATTTTTACAAAATTTATGAGAGGTTAATACAGCAGTAATACCAACTTTTTCTGTAGTCCTTTACCCTTTTCCAATACTAAATTATATCCCATCAAATGCCACAACCTTTGCAGTGATGGATATCTGCTCTGCCTTCTTTTTATTCCTACACACCGAGAAAGACAAACTCTATTTGCATTTACATATAGAGGCAATGGTACACTTGGAATAAATAACCACAATGGTATGTTGCATTGCCTACTTTTTTCTCTAATAGAGAAATGAAGAAACAATTAGAAAAGATTGAATTTCCACTTGGTTCTACACTAATTCAGTATATAGATGATTTACTTTTAGCTTCCAAATCTCATGACAATTGCAAACAGAATACTATCTTTCTTTTAACCAAGCTAGCAGAATTGTGATTTAAAGTCAATTAAACCAAACTTCAGTTATGGAAGTCTCAAGTTTATACTTAAGACATTTTATTTCAGAAAGTTCTAGGCAAATATTGCCTTCATGCATTTCTGCAATGCAAGCTGCAGCATGGCCCACTACATTAAAACAGTAAAAGAATTTCCCGGGACTGACATGTTATTGTTTACAATGGATTTCTAACTTTGGAGAATTACAAAAGAAAAGTAACCCTGAACCACTACCCTAGCAAGTCTGCCATGAACAAGTTTTTATTCAGTTAAAAAAATACCTTTAAACCCTCTTGCAACTGGATTACCAGACTGTTCAAAATTTTATTATTTATTTATTTATTTTTACATGTTAAACGAGGTGTCTGCTGACTGAAAAGGCCTTTTTTTTTTTTCAGCAGAGGCCCAAGAAAAAAAGCCAAAAAAAAGAAAACATTACACATTTTTAGTTATTTTTAGTTACAACACACACAACAAACAGAGACATGTTTTTTTTACAGTGGTATGCAAGCAGTTACAGTGGAGAAAGATAATCAAAAAATATATTATATTTAAAAGGTAAAGTAAAATAGATTGTGGTGTAGTACAGCTGAACTTTGAATGTAGGTAGAATACATACACAGTACACAGGTACAGGCATACACATTAAGATTAGCTTATGTTTGCTGTAGATTTGAAAACTAATATCAATTGCTCTATCTTTTATTATCAATATATATCCATTTCACTAGCCTGGCCTGGGAGCAATCAGGCACTGCAACTTTTGCGAGATGTTGCCTGATGAGAGGGTAAAAGGGGAGGGATGATGTGTTTTTAGTTTTTGTGATGATGTAGGGACATGTTTTCATTTTTATTGTAGCTCTAGTATTTAGCATCTCCAAAGCTTATTGTGTGTAGCTAGACTTTTAGACAGAGTTTAGTGTGATGTAGGATTTTGAGATTTTGTGAGCTGTAGTATGTTAATACTAGGTTTGGCAGGGGCAGGACACTTAGGAGGAGGGAAGAGGCAGCAAGGCAGATTGTATTGCTTAGTAGTTTTTAGGTTGTTGGGTTCAAGCCAGCTGAGCAAAAGTTCAATAAGAGATGAGTGAGATATGAGCATACAGTTGGCAAGCAAAGGCGGCAAAACTCTTAGTTGCTTAGTTCTGTTTGCTTAAGCTTTGCTTGTATTCAGTTTGGTTGGCATGTAGAGAGGGGGAAGTGGCATAGGGGGATGCGTACTAATAGGATGGAAGTTGTTTGATAAATGGGGCTGATAATGGGTGTGATGGTTTTTTTATTAAGTGATGTACTTTTGGACTGTCAAGTTTTAATAGTTATGTTCAGGACCAATGACTTTTCTTGATTAGCTGTGAAAGAAATAAAACCTTAGGATTATTAGCACACTGTAGAAATGATGGGTTCTGACCTGTTGCTTGTTTTACACTAGTCTTGATCACACAGCAGCCTTTCTCCACAGCCATAGGGCAGTGATCATGATGGCACAATTAATAGAAATAGTGGCTGCTTTGACTCTCAGGCTTGAGATGAGACTTATGTGACAGTTCTGCATTAGAAAAGCATTGCTACGGATGACTAAGGCACAATATTGCAAGCAATTGTTTAAATATGCATTGTCTTTACTTAATAAGTCTTCTCTGCAGATTGTTTGATGTCCACCACTTAGTCCAGCTTCTTTAATTCTCATAGCAGATGAAGAAAAAACACACAATTATGTTGTGGTTAACTCTGTGCTTCCTCATAAATCAGATTTGAAAGATGTTCCATTACCAAATCCTGAATTTCTTTGTTTTGTTCATTGCACTTTTTTTTTAAGAGAAAATGAAACATTGATAGCAGCCATTTCTGTTTATACCTAGGACAGAATTTTGATAATGGGACAATTAAATGGAAATGTGTCACCTCAAATTGCTGAACTTGTAACTATTACTGAAGCCTATAAACTGGTAAAAGATAAAACAGTTACAATATTCATAGACTCACTTTATTGGGTCTACTTTACATGCTCAAAAGCTGAAAAACCCGAATGCAAATAGCATGACACGTGAAGAGAGAATCAGGAATACGTTGAACGAGTGAAACTGTGAAAGTGGAAATATCGAATTCGCATAGTTGGCCCGTCTGCGGTATAGCTCCATAAGGTAAGTGTGTGATAGTTACGAACCTTAGGGTTAGAGAGGGATTAAGGTAAGTGCATAGGTAGGTAGTATATGTAAAGTTTAGTGTAGGGTTTGGTTAAGTGTATGTGTGTGGAATAGTTAGTTTGTTTGGATATAGTTTGGGGAAGTGTGCAGTAGTTACGGAACTTAGGGTTAGGGAGGGGTTAAGAATATTGCATAGATAGTTGTGTATGTGGGGTTTAGTGTAGGGTTAGCAGTAGGGTTTGGTGCTTTAATTTAGGGTTAGAAGTAGGGTTTTGGTTAGTGTATGTATGTGTTTTTTTTATTGTGTTTGGGTAGGTAATGTGTTACGCTTGGTGGATTGGCCGACTATGACAGTCTGAGGTTTTAAATTTCGTGCTTTAGTACGTTTGACATATTCGCGGTTCGCTGTTTATGTGTCGCACTGCTTGGATTCGGGTTTTTCATGTTTCGAGCACATAAAGTAGACCCACTTTATTCTTATGGGGTAGTTCATGATTTTGGGACACTTTGGAGAGACAGGGGTTATTTGACATCAGCAGGGACAGTTATTGAAAATGTTATTTTTGTTCATGAACTATTGAATGCATTACTAAGTGAACTCACTGTGGTTGTGTGCCACACATAAAAATGATGATTCTTATATTTCCAAACATAATAACTTTGCATATATGGAAGCAAGACAAACTGTACTGTCTTATCCTTTTAGGGCTTCATTCAGGCAGTGATGTCTTGAAACTGGCATGACTATTTCTTTACAGGAATTGTTATCTTTCCAGAATCAAACTGAGGACAATGAAAGGGTGAGGTGGATATCTGATGGCTGTAGCCATTCTCCAAACCTCTTGTGGTGCAACCCGTATGAGCAGCTGGTAGCTCCACAAAATTGCTTAATTCATTAGGTTAAAGCTTATCACTTACCTTTTCATTTAAGTAACATTCCTTAATAAAACAGATTTTAAAAGATTGGTATGCACCTCACCATTCAGAATGCACTCAACATTTTGTGAACCCTTGTGTAATATGCTTAGAACATAATGTGTCAAAGACTGTACTAGCAGCCACCCAAACTTTGAAAAAGCCATGGGGGCCATTGTGTACCATTCAATGGGACTTTATTTATCTCCTACAAACACAACATTTTAAGTATACACATGCCATTGTTGATTTTTCTGGATTTGTAGAAGCTTATCAGTCTGAAAAATAAATGATGCAAACATTGTAGCTAAAAAGCTTATTCAGGAATTGATACTGAGGTTTGTTGTTTCTTGTTGAATTCAGTCTGATTAGAGTACACATTGCACCAGTTAAGTAATACAACAGATCAGTAAAACTTTGAATATCAAAATGCAATACCATTGTCCAGACAGACCACAAACTTCAGGAACTGTGGAGATGGCAAATCAAATGGTAAATATCTACCTTGCTAAGTTGTGTGAAGAGACTGGTCTTAAATGGCCAGAAGCTTTACCTTTAGCTTTGTTTAGTATACAAATCACAGTTAATACTACTAGGAAGTTATTCCCTCATGAAATTCTGATGGACACACCCATGGGAATGCCTGCCAAACTTCTCTGTAAAAAACTGGAGTTACAAAATGTGGATTAATCTGTTTTTCCTGTATTGCAAGTCTCTCTGTTCTGTCTTTCAGTAAGATTGTTACTGTGGCTCTAAGATATCTTACAATGAGTGATCATCCATGACCTGCAGCCAGGTGATTTCATCTACAGTAAATCCTTCTCTCAAAAACAATCTTTGCACCCAAGATGAAAATGACCCTACTTGGTTTTGCTTACAATGGCTACTGCCATCCAATGTGAAGGACTACCTACAACGATCCATGAGTCACATATTAAGAAGACCCTCACTTGTGATGACTGCAGCCAAAATTCCATCAACAACATCACTCAGGAAACAGCAGAGCCTACTGAAAATGGTACCAAACAAAAAAGGGGGGCACCATTGCATCTGCTAATGAAGACTGAAGATTTTTTCAGTCTGCCATCCAGATCAAATCTAGAATTGAAAGTGAGTGATTTGTCATTCGACCTAAATCTGGAGATGAAATTGAGTGACTCTATAACATCATCTTGGTCAGCAGTAAAGCTTAGTAACTCTGCTTCTTCAGCATCAGCATTCTTTTTCCTTGCTTCTGAAACAAATATTGAAACTTCTTTATGGTTTTTGAACAGTGAACCAGATAATGCGTCAAGTAATCAACAATCATTTGTGAAGTAGTACACAACTGACACTTCCAAATAGAGTTTATTTGGAATTATACAATGACTGATTATTGTTATTCAAAAATGTGCATGCTGATTGGCTAGACCAACCAGTGTGCCTGTTGTAAGTTGAGCATATACCAGTAGAAAATAGTCCAGCTGCTGAAGTACCATTACGCGGACAGACTTTTCTAATGGAATATGCTATGGAGGGTAGAGAAAAATGTTTTACTATCAAACTGATGAGGGAAGATTCGGTTACCACAGGTTGTCGAATGACATTTGGCCGTCCCATGTTATTGATCCTTCCCTTGTGCGAGTTCTGTTGAAGTGAATGCTGAGTGCATTTGCAAAGATGAGGTTGGTCATTGACCTAGATATCGTGGTACAGTGGGGATCAGGAATGTACCCTTTTTCCCCAATGTAGTATGATCTCGGAGTTGGAATATATATTTTTCAGGGGGTGTGGGGGGCACAGGGGGGCTTGCCCCCTTGCAAAATCCTCAAGTTCCATATGGTGCAGTGTAGGACTGCATTTTAGTCATATCGAATGAGGTCAAATTTGCATATTGATATGCGGATTTGACATTTCGGACATCGGTATACTCCGTTTTCAGATTTACAAGTTGGTATTAGCGCATTTCAGTCAAATGCATTTCATTCTTATGATAGTAAACCAAGAAAAACACAAGAAAAAATAGGTACATTCCATATAAGTAAAGAAACAGAAATGTACCTGGTTTTCTTGTATTTCTGTGATTTCACTCCTTAAAGCTCAGCAATCCCTCATACTCTCAACTGTCAGGATCTTCATAGAATGTCCAGTTTTTTACCTCATATTATTTGTCTAGTAATTAGTTTATTAGCAAGCCAGTGGGGCGATAGGCATTTAAGATTAAACTTTCCTATCCTTCAGATAATGCATACTAAAAACAGCAATGGAGATTCTCTTTTCTCCATTTCTTCTCTTCAAAAAAGAAAAGCAATGGATATTATCTTTTCTCCACTCAACAGCACTGATGAACTGTGCAGCTGTGGGAGCTTAACTCCCATACACATGTGCCATACATCTGAAAGTACAGAAGAACAGGAAACAATATGGAGGAACTCTATGGTGCCATTATACAAAGACATTATAAGAAAGGTAGGCAATTTCTTTCTTAAATAATGTCATTGTGTAATAGTAATAACCCACTGATGGGTTATTACTATTACACATAGATTCACCCATTGTTGGCACTGTTTAATCACTTGGGCTCCACCCTCATGATCAAACCACAGCAATCATGGATAAATCCTGATAAAGACACATTCAAGAGCTGATTATTGCTTAAATCTACTTTGCATGAACTATAAACAAACAAACAATCCAGCAGCCATGTTTGTGGTTTCTTCAAAACCATCTCCAGCCTCAACATTTTCGATTTTCATATGGACCTCTTACCGGAACAGTTACTGTGATTTTCAGAATCTTTTTATTCCACTTACCTTTTTCATTTGGAACTGTGAGTACATCATCATATTCAATTATCAGAACAGTAAGAACTGAATAATTTATTATTAGAGTTAAGCATATCATTAAAAATTGGAACAGGTGGTTGGTGAAAACTGAATCAAGAACACATAATTGGCATTCTAAATTCAGTACTTTCTCTGCTGCCTAATACATATATGCTAAGACTATTAATGTTAATGACTGCTGGGTTTGTATACATATACCTACTGGACATCATAGAGGCAGTCCATTAATTCCAAAAGCAGTGACCGATATAGAACTCTATTCAGCATTTTCTCACTAAAAACTAGAAAGCCAAACACAACCCACCTCCTTTTCAGTAGTACCGTGTCTTCTGTCAATGGCTCTTAAAGGACATATTAGCAATCTTAAGCATGAAACACAGTTTGTTATAAACAGCACTTGCAACTTCACTTGGAAAATTTATGATGGGGCTGGAAGATCAGGTATGGCAGCATTGCATGAATACTATTACACCTGTGGAGACCAAGCATATCCCTTGTTACCAAGAGACTGGCTGGGTTATTGTTAAATAGGCCATGTTATTCCAGCTATATGACATACAGTTACTTTACCTGATGGAAAGATTTGCAATGCATGTCCCTAGCATAAAGTCTGTTTGTGAATTGTGTAAATCATTTAAGCTTTTAGAAATATTAAGCAATGCTACTTTTGAATCAATAAATCTGATCACTCTTGAGATGACTGCCATGTGCAGTGTGGTGCTGCAGAATGGAATAATGCTTGACTTTACCCTTGCTTTTAAGGGGGTACATGCACGCTTCTACAGATGCATTGATGCTCATTTATTCTTGATAACACTGGTATCATTTAATGTCAAGAATAAAACAACGGGGACCAGCTCTGAGGTTATCTGTCACTCCAGACACAAAATATTCACAAAGAACAAGGTAAAGTCCAGTCATCAGGCCTGAAAGCTTTGTGTATTCCATTAAACAAGTTTGCTACTTACTATTACCTGCCTAGTGTTACTGATCAATGGACTTCATTTAAAGTCATCAAGAAATTATTCACAAAGTTGCTTAACTGTTTCATGATAAAGAAGCTGACAGTTCTTTGTGGGCATTGCTAACTAATCTTTTTTCTGGTTGGAAAGGAGGTATGTTACATTTTTATGCTAATCACCAGTATAATTCTATTGCTAGGACTTATTTTATGTGTAAATCTTTGATTCTTAAACTTCTTAAATCCAGGATAAGCATCAAATTACAAAGCATACAAATAAAAAATAAATGAATTACTGCCACTGACCATATTAGTTAAAAGTTATATGCAGAGCATAATGAAAATAAAGTACTACATGACTTTAGTAATCTTTAAGACAATCCCCGGGATTCAAGAAGCTCGATGCAAGGACAGTTTTAACCTTGCACCGAGCATCCTCACTACAGATGGCGCAGCAGCGCTATATGAATATGTATGAGGGCTCACCGCTGCACCCTCGACATGCACAGGAAACGTGTGCAAGTGCAGTCGGCGTGTACAAGTGCCCGATGGAGGCATAAACATGCCCTGACATTTTCAAAACCTACTATGCTTACTAGTTGAGCCCACCCCTAATAGTAAGTCAGTAAATCAGTGTCCGTGGATACCGAAATGTATGCTAAGCATACAAGAGTGTCCACGAACAGTGAAATAAAATTGAAGTAGTAAACACACAAGCACATAGTGGAATGTAGAGCCATGTCCCTAGAACTGTCACAATTAGATTCCCTGTCCCCGTGTTCCTATTATACATTCGAATTGCAGCAATATCGAAGGTGTAAGCAAAGAGCAGTGTGTCTGCGCATCGCTGCCCTCTGCTGAGCGTAGCTTACACATCATATTCATTCAAATAGAGAAAAACATGCGGAATCGACGTGTCAATGGTATAGTGTTTAGAGCATCTGCCTATCAAACATGCATTCACGGTTCAAGCCCAACAATAGCATATATCATTTTCCATGTGGAATGAATGTCGTTTTGCCGTAAAACTGACATAAGAGTATTGCATGAGATATTTAAGTTAAATATAATTCAAGCAAAGTGGCACTGTCATAATGAATAAGGTACTAGTAATCAGGTGTAAGCACAAATAAGCAGCAGTAAACACATATAAGTACCAGTAAGCAAGTCTGAGTGCACTTGCGTGGGTTTAAGCAGTGCCCAGCATAGGAAATGTATATAAGTATATACAGATTTATAATATATATATGTGTATATGTAGATATATCTCTCTATATATAAATATATATATATATATGTATATATATATATATATATATATATATATATATATATATATATATGTATATATATATATATCTATGAAGAAAGAACGATGTAACAATATATCATACAAAAGGAATGAGAAGGGAATCAACAGCAACTCCAGTATTATATAGCGCTGTCAGCGTATGTCATATCCAGCTGGGCAGGAGTGAGCAAAGCACTGCTACTCACACCACAGGCAGGATATTACCATTGGGAGTAACATTGTTGATTTGCTAAGTTTACTTTACACACAGAGGGTGGTCCCTGGTGGGACTACTCAGAAACTGATAGACCATTTGGCCTTCCGACCATTACACAAGCAAGGGCAGGTATGCTCAAGGACTAAATGGTGGGAGACCCTGAGAATACATGGGTTAGGACAACATACGTGTAGGGCCCCTAATGCTCTGGAGAGGGCAAGGTGTGGAGGTATGTCATGGCTGCGATAACTAGTGGACAATGGATGGTGCTTGTATTTTGAACACGGGTGGGGTGGAGGAACTATGGGTATGAAATTATGGAGCCAGGCGTGCCAGAGTTGGATGGGCTAGTTCAAAATGGACCACCCTGTGGAGGTCAGAGAGTTCGTTATAGGTATATACACACATGCAGACGTCAATATGTAGAAGTACATTCTCTATAACACATTCATTCCATTTGCAGACATAAATAACATGAATTTGTCCTAACAAACCTTGACAGTAGATAGAATAATAGGTTGTGCAGAAGAGGGATGGGACAAAACTGCTAAAACGCAGAAGTGTGCACAATGTCCGAAGTCAGTGCTGTGCTGAAAATAATCAAATGTGAGGACTTTCCCACACATGGAATCATTCCTGCAGTCTGCCTCCTATGGCAACGCCAATTACTAAACCAGTCTATTTGTAAAAGAAATACGCCAAACACGTACATAATTAGGCTCTCAAGTGTAACGTGTGCATTATCACATAGTCATACATATTAATTTATTGTAGTGTCATGTTGACGGGAGCAAGGATGTAATGAAGTATAGAGTCCAATCTTGACATAAACGCATGAGTGTCCCATGTGGGACAACCCAAAAATTGCAAATAGTATTCTTTTGGTCGCTCATGTCACCAATGTTGGTGGGTTCTGAGGATACATGGAGTGAGTCAACCGATGGGAAGGGTCTATAGGAGTAGGGAGATGCCAATGTGTAGTGGTGTGGATACACCGCGAATACGACTGGAGAATGGATGACAGCAGTGTTAGGGAGGCGTTGGGGTGTGTGTTTGGGGAACCAGGAGCAATGGCTATATGGGTATATATGCAAATGAAGTGGCACAACAATAGTGTATTGGTTAGAACAACCCCCTAACGAACAGACATTTCCGTACAGAATCCCACTGTATCACATACCATTTACCATCGGTAATCTGTACATGAGCCTTTTGCAACATCTGTCCACTGTATAACCTGCAAAATATCAATTAAATGTTAACTGGAGTAAAGTGTCAGTATCATAATGAATAAGGCACTAGTAAGCAGGTCAGGCATATATATACACCAGTAAACATGTGTAAGTACATTTGCTCATGGTATGTATTGCTTTGCAGACACACACACACACACACACACACACACACATATATATATATATATATGTATATATATATATATATGTACATACACACATATCTATATCTATATATATATATATATATATATATATATATATATATATATATATAAATATATATATATATATATATATATATATATATATATATATATATATATATATATATATATATATATGTATACATAACAGTGGCATCGACAAAAAGGCAGGAGTTTTCAAACGGATGTGACAGAGTTAAAGATGTTAAAATTTGCACTGGGTGTGACGAGGGTGGACAGGATTAGGAATAAGTATATTAGAGGGTCAACCCAGGTTGGAAGGTTTGGAGACAAAGCCAGAGAGGCAAGATTACATTGGTTTGGACATGTGCTGAGGAGGGATGCTGAGTATATTGGGAAAAAGATGCTAAGGATGAAGCTACCAGGTAACAGGAAAAGAGGAAGGCTTAAGATAAGGTTTATGGATGTGGTGAAAGAGGACATGCAGGTGGTTGGTGTGACAGAGCAAGATGCAGAGGACAGGAAGAAATGGAAACAGGTGATCCGCTGTGGCGACCCCTAATGGGAACAGCCAAAAGAAGATGATGATATATATATATATATATATATATATATATATATATATATATATATCTATGTATGCATCTATATATATATATATATATATATATATAAATATATATATATATATATATATATATATATATATATATATATATATATATATATATATGTGTGTGTGTGTGTGTGTGTGTGTGTGTGTGTGTGTGTGTGTGTGTATGTGTGTGTGTGTGTGTGTGTGTGTGTGTGTGTGTGTGTGTGTGTGCACGCCAGATATACACAGATATACAGCTATGATAGGAAACAGCACACAAGAATGACATATATGTTCCCCAAAAAAAA